>NW_006284834.1:404276-405248 GCF_000327345.1 Myotis davidii | reverse complement strand
CAAAGACTTATATTTTTGATATTTATTTTATATATTTAAATGCCATTTGACAAAGAAAAATCAACCAAAAAAATGAGTTTGCGTGTCACCTCTGACATGCGTGTCATAGGTTCGCCATCACTGGTATATGCGTATGTATTCAGAAATGAAGTTCAGAGAGGAAAACTGTCAAGCCCAGTGGTTCCCAAGGTACAGCACATGCCCCACGGGGGGTGCGCAATTTGATTTTAAGTGGGGGCAATTCGACAATGAGTTAACAGTGAATTTTTTGCATTTCTTATGGTTCTAGGGGGCCTCATCTACAGCATGTCCTACATAATAAAAGGCTAATATGCAAATGACCGAATGGTGGAATGACCGGTCACTATGATGCACACTGACCACCAGGGGGCAGACACTCAATGCAGGAGCTGCCCCCTGGTGGTCAATGTGCTCCCACAGGGGGAGTGCCACTCAGCCAGAAGCCGGGCTTATGGTTGGTGAGCACAGCAGCAGTGGTGGGAGCCTCTCCTGCCTTCGTGGCAATGCTAAGGATGTCCGATTGATGGCTTAGGCCCACTAAGCCGTCAATCGGACATCCTCCCAGGGCTCCTAGACTGCTAGAGGGTGCAGGCCACGCTGAGGAACACCCGGCCCCACCCGCCCAGTGCATGAATTTCGTGCACACCAGGCCTCTAGTGTGTGTGTGTGTGTGTGTGTGTGTGTGTATGAGAGGATGGAATTCATAGCAAAGATGAGGGGATTCATTAGACAATTTGAAAAAAGAATAAATCGGGGGGGGGGTACAGTGTCTGGGAGCCTTAATTTTCCTATGTGAAAAATAAGACAGATAATTTGCTTAAGGAACTATGGGTAAGGCCACAGGATCGTGTGAAGGATATTAAAAGTTTGGAGTCTAATGAACAAAATAAACTGATGAACAAAAATCCAGAGACATAGAAGCATGGAACAGAGCTGCAGGGAGCCGGCTCT
>NW_006284834.1:402725-404244 GCF_000327345.1 Myotis davidii | reverse complement strand
ACAAATATAGATCCAAAGACACAGGAGCACCAAACAGACTGTTAAACTTAAAAGGGAAGGCAGGGGAGGATGGGCGGGTGGGAAAAGATCAACCAACAAACTGGTATGCATATATGCATAACCCCAGAAGAGGATGCTGAAGGCCTGGGGTGGGGGGCAGGGGCAGGTTAGAAGAGGTCAATGGGAAAAAAAGGGGACATATGTGATACACTCAACAATAAAGATTTTTTTTTTTAATCTGGAGTAGCTACAGATGAGAAATAAAAGAAAGCTGAAATTAGATGGAAGATCAGGTTAAGGCTAGACTTCATCACTCTACAGTGGAATCAAGGAGCACAGTTGAGGACTACAGCAAGGAAGGAACGAAGATGGCCAGGTAGGTAAACACTAGTACTCACTGCCTCCCACAACCACATCAAAATTACAACTATAATACAGAACAACCATCATTCAGAACTACCTGAAAACTGGCTGAATGGAAGTCCTACAAATAGAGAAGAAGAAAGTACATCGACCTTGGTAGGAGCAGCAGAGGCATGGAAAGGGCTGGTCCAGTACCCAGGTGTGGAGGTTTTTTCAATCAAGAGATATAACTTGGCTGCAGAGGCCTCCCGTGAGGAGCAAGGGATCCTAACCCCACACCAGACCTCTCAGCCCAGTGTTCCAGAGCTGGGAAGAGAAGTCCCCATAACTTCAGGCTGTAAAAACCAAAAGAGACTGTGGCTGAGTGACATGGAGGCTACTGGAGCCCCAGGCAGTTCCTTTTAAAGGGCTGGCACATGAACTTACACGGTCCTGCTGCCTCTGAGCGCTAGTGCCAGGCAGCAACTCTGGGGGATCAGGGACATATGGGAAGGAGCTGGATTGTCTGGGATAAGGGCAGGAACCTGTGGGCAGCTTTCTGACATGTAGATGGGGGTGCTTGAAGGGATTATTATTCCTGTTCTGAAACCTCCCCACAGAGCTGACTGGCAGCCACATCTGACTCTACACAACCACAAGTGACACACTCAAGAGGTAGACTCAGTGAGCATCAAAGCCCCACTAAAGCAAGTCCTGCTCCATAGTGGGGGTCTCCTGCACAGCAACTGTCCCACTGCAGTCACAGCTGGTCCCCACAGCTGATTGGCCTGGAGGTCAATTCCTTCCAGTGACACCAACAGCAATCAAAGCTCAACTACAATAAGACAGTCCACACAGGGATGCATTAAGAAGGCCCAGCTCGGAAGAACATACCGTGTTCATGGATTAGTAGAATCAACATCATTAAAATGTCCATACTACCCAAAGCAATCTATAAATTCAACGCACTTCCCATTAAAATACCAACGGCATACTTCATAGATCTAGAACGAACTCTCCAAAAATTCATCTGGAATAAAAAAAGACCCCGAATAGCTGCAGCAATCCTGAAAAAAAACAAAGTAGGTGGCATCTCAATACAAGATATCAAGATGTATTACAAAGCCACTGTTCTCAAAACTGCCTGGTACTGGCACAAGAATAGGCATATCTAAAT
>NW_006284834.1:399961-401700 GCF_000327345.1 Myotis davidii | reverse complement strand
AGCACAGAAGCTCTCCCACTGCAGACACAGCTGATTCTCACTGCCAATTGGGCGGGAGGTCAATTCCTCCCAGTGCTCCTACAACAACCAAGGCATAGCTAAAACAAGACTGTGCACAAAGCCCACAAGGGGGTGCACCAAGAATGTCCACCTCAGGTGACTGGGGAGACTGAGCCACTGGGCCTTACAGGATACCTTCTACACAAGGCTACTCTACCAATTCCAGGAGACATAGCACCTCTACTAATACATAGAAACAAAGATAGGGAAGCAGCCAAAATGCAGAGACAAAGAAACATGTCACAAATGAAAGAAAGGGAAGCAAGCAAACTACTGCATATAGAGTTCAAAACAATAGTTATAAGGTTGCTCAAGGATCTTAATGAGAGCTTCAAGGAACTTAGTGAGACTTTTAAGAATCTTAGTGGGAATTTCAAAGACCTGAAAAAGGACCAGTCAGAAATTAATTATACACTAATTGAAATAAATAATAATTTACAGGGATTCAACAGTAGAGTAGATGATGATTCTGAGAATCAAATCAATGAATTGGAACATAAGGAAGCAAAAAACACCCAATCAGAACAAAAAGAAAAAAGAATCTTAAAAAAATGAGCATAATGTAAGGAGCCTCTGGGACAATTTTGCATAATGGGGGTGCCAAAAGGAGACGAGAGAAAGCAAGATATTGAAAATGTATTTGAAGAAATTACAGAAAACGTCCCTACCTAGCGAAATAAATCGTTATACAAGTCCAGGAAGCACAGAGAGTCCCAAAAAAGAAACATCATAATTAAAATGCCAGGGGTTAAAGACAGAAAGAGAATATTTTAAAAAAAATACTTTTATTGATTTCAGAGAGGAAGGGAAAGGGAGAGAAAGAGAAACATCAACAATGAGAATCATTGATCAGTTGTCTCCTGTACGCCCCCTGCTGGGCTGCTGGGGATTGAGCCCACAAAATGGGCATGTGCCCTGACCAGGAATTGAACAGCAACCTCCTGGTTCATAGGTCGATACTCAACCACTGAATCACACTGGCCAGGCAAAAAGAGAATCTTAAAAACAGCAAGAGAAAAGCAGTTATTTACCTACAAGGGAATGACCATATGACTGTCTGCTGATTTCTCAACAGAAACATGGATGGACCTAGAGAGCATTATGCTAAGCAAAATAAGCCAGTCAGAGTTTAAGTTAAGTATCACATGATCTCACTCATATGTGGAATGTAATGAACACCATAAACTGATGAACAAAAATAGACCCAGAGACACAGAAGAAACATCAAATAGATCCAACCTCAGAGAAGAGGCAGGGGAGGGGGGGGTTAGAAATTAAAAAAAGGAGTTGTATGCATGCATATTAGCATAACCAATGGACACAGACACTGAGGCAGTATTGATGCCCTCCTGCATGCCCCCTACTGGGGATTGAGCCTGCAACCTGGGCATATGCCCTGACTGGGAATCGAACCGTGACCTCCTGGTTCATAGGTCGATACTCAACCACTGAATCACACTGGCCAGGCAAAAAGAGAATCTTAAAAACAGCAAGAGAAAAGCAGTTATTTACCTACAAGGGAATGACCATAAGACTGTCATCTGATTTCTCAACAGAAACTTTGCAGGCCAGAAGAGAGTGGCAAGAAATATTCAGAGAGATGAATAGCAAGAACCTGCAACCAAGATTACTTTATCCAGCAAAGCTATCATTCAGAATAGAAGGTCAGCTAAAGAGAT
>NW_006284834.1:398588-399945 GCF_000327345.1 Myotis davidii | reverse complement strand
AGGGGGGGGAAGAGATCAACCAAAAAATTTATATGCATATATACATTACCTATGGACACAGACAATAGGGTAGTAAAGGCCTGGGGCAGAGTGGGAACCAGGTGGAGGAGGGAATGAGGGGGAAAAAGGGGAACATCTATAATACTCTCAACAATAAAGATTTTTTAAAAATAGGTGCATAGTTGGAAAATGTTCTCAAGTAACTTGAGTGAAGCAATCAGAGGCCTATGGTAAAATTGATCTGCAAGAATGAAACCATAATGCCAATTTTTATTTATTATGTAACAGTTCAGGATTATAAAGTTAGATACCTGTTAATTACTGTCCCATAATTGGTACTACAAAGAAAATTAGCTTACTTGAGAGCTGGGCATCAATAATCATGGAAGACAAAGTTGATGACTGCTCATTGCTTGCATCAATTTGAACCAGGGATGCATTTTTAATATTATTTTCCTCTATCCTCCAGTTATTCTTACGTAGCAAGCCTTCAATATTGGTGACTTTACAGCAAATACCACAGCCTGGCACAACCTGGAAATCTATGCAGGTACCCAAGACTTCAGTATCCAGCTCCTAACAAATAGAAACAGGAGGATTTTCTCTATTGTTCTAATAACCCAAAATCATCATTAGCAAGATCAAAGACTACTTTTGGTTAATTTAAAATGTTTAGAACAAAATTATCACTTATCATTGTCTATTTGACAGTGGATTTTTTTTGGTCTTTATATTAACTACTATGTTTTATTGCAGTGAAAGGACACAGATTAAAGTTAGCAAAAGAAAAAGTTTCATAGGGCAGGTTCAAGAGATATCCAGCATGGAGCTTCCAGTGGTCCCCTGCCAGTAGAGTCATGTGAATAAAGCTTAATTAACTCAGCAAGCATGTATGATGATGTCTATGGAGTGCTGCCAAGCAGGGATGCTCACCTGAAACTTGGTGTCCAGAGTTTTTATTGGGCCTCAGTCGTGTAGACATGACTGACCTTCTCCATTGCTGACCTTAGCGTCTAACCCTTCCAGGGGCTGAGCTGATACAGCACGGCCCTAGGTCTCTCAACATAAATCAGACCATTAGCACAGACTATCTGGCATGGCCCAAGGCCCCCAGGTAAACCAAGACATTCTTATCAGGTAGCATACTCCAAGGACTTGGATGTTACCACCTAGGAGCTGGGGCCAAAGGCCAAACCTTTGGGCAAGTTTAATCCTTTATTACACAGACTCACAGAGGAGGACCTGTGGAGCTTTTATCACCTATCTTTAAATGATCGTGGATTTTAATAAGATCAAAAGAACCAAATGTTGAGTATAATGCCCAAAGTTACAGGAGATCATTAGAATCCTTTGTTTT
>NW_006284834.1:395973-398520 GCF_000327345.1 Myotis davidii | reverse complement strand
GGATGATTTATCAATATTCTCTGCCCTTTCCAGTAGAGAATCACAAGTTAAATATTTAATTCTACTGTCAGGTCAGATTTTCTGTTCAGTACAGGGCAAAGGGCAAAACCAAGAACAAGGCCTTTAGTTACTAGAGTGCCTCTCTAGAATAATTTTGTGTTCTTAGTAAACCAAGGAATTCTGGCTCTTTATATCTTCATCCTCTAAGTTGTTCCATGTGCATGTAAAGAAGCCAGATCAGTAACAGTTAATAGGTAAAAAGAAAAAAACACACAAATAAAGAAATGGAAACATCAATGGTAGAAATTGCCACATTTTAACTATAAAAGTATGTGAAATAACTTACAAAGAACGTATACAAAGCAATGAGAAAAAGGTAAGCAGCCCTATGGAAAAATTGGCAAAGGATTCAAGCAGACAGGTTACAGAAAAAGAAATTCAAATGATTAATACACATATGAAAATATGCTCAACCTCATTCATAATTAAGGAAATGAAAAGCAAACCACCAATGAGTTAACATTTTTTACTCATTACACTGGAAAAAATAGTGTTGGTGAGAATGCAGAAATGGGCAGTCATAACTTCTGGTGAAAGTATACACTGTTACAACCTTCCATGTGGGTGTTGGTAATATTTTTCACATGGACATTGGTAGTATTCATCAAAATTTAACTGCATGATTTCCTTTTGTGGGTTACTGCATGTGGTTTTTGGTTTTTTCTTTTGCTGAAGGCAGTTTTGAGGTCAGAGGTCTTAAATGTATTTGGAGAAAGGCACGTTTGGAGAATCTTAAACGGAAATAAGATTTGTAACTACTCAAACTCTCTTTTTCAAAGGTCTTTTTGAATTTCCTATTATTTCTAAATATAATTTAATAAGTACCCCCCCCAAAAAGTTAACTGCATGTATCCCTTGATCTAGCAATTGCATTAATAGGCATTTAACATAGAGATAAACTTGGAAAAGCTAATAAGGATGTTAACTGTATATTGTAAGAGCCAAAACCCAATTGTACAGTAAAATATAATATAGCCATTAAAAACAATGAGGCAGATCTATATGTCCTGATACAGAAAAACCATTTAATAAAATTGAAAAACAAGGTACCAAATATTGGTCATTGTGTGACCTTTCTATGTAAAGTTTAAAAAATAATAGATGCATGTATTTTGTTATATGCATTAAAAGTAGTTAATAGGTGCACAATAGTGAATATACTAACAAGTACTGGATTGTACACTTATACAAGAGTAAACTTTAAAGTAGGAGAATTGTATTTCAAAAAACTGTTATTTTAAAAGATTAACAGGGTAACACTTCTTAAAGTTTGGAGAGAGAAATTATGGAAGTAGGCAGGGAATAAGACTTTCCCTTTTCCTTATGCAACTCTCTGATCTGAAGTTTTTTACCATAATTTGTATTACTTCTTTTCTTCAGTCAACAGGAGTTATCCGTGTAGCATTATAATTAATTCCTGCTTTCACCTTTATATTTCTCTATATGAAAAATCAGAAATATTATAAAATAAAATAAGAAAATACAAGTCTCTCTAAGCCTTATATCAACTATCTACATAAATCATAGTCAAATGCATTTGGATTTGGTCTGAGTAATTCCAATAGTAGATGACTACATTACTAGTAACAAGAGGAAAAACTGTACCTGCTTGCAGTATTTGGTTATGGCTGCTCCTAGAGGGTGTTCACTGTGACTTTCAGCAGTTCCCACAATGGCCAGGATTTTATTGCGTGATATTCTGTTACTTTCCACTAGAACCTTTATTTGACTCACTACTGGGGTTCCATGGGTAATGGTTCCAGTCTTATCAAATACTACTACCTTTACCTGTAAGAAAATTAAAATACAGTACACCTATATGACTTGATAATTCTTAATATCACCTTTCCAGAAATGAGAAAAAAGTT
Source organism: Myotis davidii (assembly GCF_000327345.1). Taxonomy (NCBI): domain Eukaryota; kingdom Metazoa; phylum Chordata; class Mammalia; order Chiroptera; family Vespertilionidae; genus Myotis; species Myotis davidii. The sequence goes on along the minus strand of NW_006284834.1, from coordinate 396,592 downwards.
TACTTCTTAATAAGGTTGGACTTAATAAACTGTCTTTGGGAGAATAAGAGAAGAAATACCTTTAGTTAGACCTACCCCCCCCCACACACACACACAAACACTGCAAATGTTTAACCTACTGTGGATACATGTTAAACACCTAGAACTAATTGTTAAAAGTTGACTGTTAATAGTTAATTAAGAGATGCCTCTAGGGCCTCCAGGGAAAGATAAAGACTTTAAATAGCAATGAATTACAGACCTATAGGGGAAATATGGGCATTAGGAAGATAATTATAAAAGAAAGGTAAATAATTAAGTTGAAGTGAGCACCAGATAAAACCTGCTGGGCTGCTTTGACTTTATTGACGACAGAGCTTAGGGAATCAATGAGGGAACTGCAGCCCAGACAGTAATAAGAAAAGTCTGCAATTAGAAAACACAGTCAGGAGAAACCAAGATGGCAGCATAGGTAAACACCTGAAATTGCTGCCTCACACAACCACTTAAAAAATACAACTAAAAGACAAAACGGACATCATCCAGAACCACAGGAAGGATGGCTGAGTGGAAATTCTACAACTAGAAGGAAAGAGAAAAGCACACTGAGACTCAGAGGAGGTGCGGAAGTAAAGTGCAG
>NW_006284834.1:378820-395728 GCF_000327345.1 Myotis davidii | reverse complement strand
CTCCCCAGCACTCAAAGGGTTAACTACAACAAGACTGTGCACACAGCCCACAAAGAGGTGCACCAAGAGTGTCCACTTCAGGTAATTAGGGAAGCTGAGACACTGGACTGTATAGGACACCTAGTACACAAAGCCACTCTATCAACACAGGGAAGCAGCCAAAATGCAGAAACAAAGAAACAGGTCACAAATGACAGAAATGGAGGAAAGCAAACGACTGGATATAGAGTTCAAAACCACACTTCTAAGGTTTTTCAAGAATTTTCTAGAAACCACCAATAAATTTAGTGAGACTCTCAAGAAATCTAGTGACAACCTTGAGGTTATGAAAAAGGACCAACTAGAAATTAAGCAAACACTGACTGAAATAAAGAATATTATATAGAGTTCCAACAGCAGACTAGAGGATTGCAAGAATCAAGTCAAAGATTTGAAATACAAAGAAGCAAAAAACACCCAACCGGAAAAACAAAAAGAAAAAGGAATCCAAAAATATGAAGATAGTGATCCTCTGGGACAACTTCAAGCATACCAACACCCGAATTATAGGGGTGTCAGAAGATGAGAGAGAGCAAGGTATTGAAAACCTATTAGAAGAAATAATGACAGAAAACTTCCCCTACCTGGTGAAAGAAATAGACTTACAAGTCCAGGAAGTGCAGAGAACCCCAAACAAAAGGAATCCAAAGAGGACCACACCAAGACACATCATAATTAAAATGCCAAGGGCAAAAAACAAAGAGAGAATCTTAAAAGCAGCAAGAGAAAAACAGTTAGTTATGTACAAGGGAGTACCCATATGATTGTCAGCTGATTTTCAACAGAAACTATGCAGGCCAGAAGGGAGTGGCAAGAAATATTCAAAGTGATGAATAGCAAGAACCTACAACCAAGATTACTTTATCTAGCAAAGCTATCATTCAGAATTGAAGGTCAGATAAAGAGCTTCACAGATAAGAAAAAGCTAAAGGAGTTCATCACCACCAAACCAGTATTATATGAAATGCTGAAAGGTACTCTTTAAGAAGGGGAAGAAGAAGAAAAAGGTAAAGATAAAAATTATGAACAACAAGTACATATCTATCAATAAGTGAACCTAAAAATCACTTACCAACTAACCCTGATAAATGAATAGCTTGCGGAACCAAGATGAAAAAATATGACAACTAAATAGAAAGCATGATTCCTGACAAGAGGAAAAATAGCTATAAAGGCCCAGCCGGTGTGGCTCAATGGTTGAGCATTGACCTATCAATCAGGAGGTCACAGTTTGATTCCGGTCAGGGCACATGCCCAGGCTGTGCACTCGATCCCCAATGTGGGGCATGCAGGAGGCAATCAATCAATGATTCTCTCTCATCATTGATGTTTCTATCTCTCTCTCCCTCTCCCTTCCTCCTTGAAATCAATAAAAACATTTTTTTAAATAGTTACAAAGCAGCGCTTCTCAATCTGTGGGTCGCGACCCCTTTGGGGGTTGAATGACCCTTTCACAGGGGTCACCTAAGACCATCAGAAAACACATATATAATTACATATTCTTTTTGTGATTAATCACTATGCTTTAATTATGTTCAATTTGTAACAATGAAATTGGGGATCCACCACAACATGAGGAACTGTATTAAAGGGTTGCGGCATTAGGAAGGTTGAGAACCACTGCTATAAAGGCTATTATGGTGACAACTGAAGAAACTGGAATATGGACTACTGATTAGATAATAGTATTATATCAATATTAAATTTTTGATTTTGAACTTTGTACTGTGGTTATGTAAAAAAATATCATTCTTCTTAGGAAAGGAGGCTGATATCTGCAGTAAAGGATATACAGATATTCTTTTTCCTTTTTAAATATATTTTATTGATTTTTACAGAGAGGAAAGGAGAGGGACAGAGAGGTAGAAACATCCATGAGAGAGAAACATCGATCAGCTGCCTCCTGCACACCCCCTACTGGGGATGTGCCCACAACCAAGTTATATGCCCTTGACTGGAATCAAACCTGGGACCTTTCAGTCTGTAGGCCGACGCTCTATCCACTGAGCCAAACCAGTCATGGCTATACAGAAATTCTTTATACTATTCTTGCAATTTTTCTTTAAGTTTGAAATTATATCAAAATAAAAAATTCCTATAAAAATTAATAGCCTGTATTCACTAGATGAGGTTCCAAATCTGTTCTAAACTGTGTTCTGTGTTTAGTACATGCATGAATCTCTATATAGTTCATATCCTCATAATAAGAACATACTAGAAGGAACATGGTTTTAGTTGAAGTCAAGCAGCCTTCATTGAGATTGTTATGAAAATCCTAATATGAGAGAGACCAGGGATAGGATTATATTCCTGAAGTCATAGTTGTAAACTGACATCTGGTGGCAGAAAGGCAAAGAAACTGTAATGTAACCACAAGTGCTACCTCACGGTGCAGAACACAAACATGGAGTCACACACAAATAGGTTAGAAGCCTGAAAGACCTGGGCAAACACCTCCTCTGTCTTCCTGCCCCAAAGACTTTTCTAGTCTGAGCAGGGATAGGACTCCAGATTTTCCACATCAGCATCTGCTCTAAGAGTGTAGGACTCTAAGAGTTTTAGAGGCCTTAGATAACTAAGGCCAATCTGGAGCAGAACCAAAATAACACCTGTCCTACCTCGAGCCTCAGGATAGTGCCAGAAGCTTGGCTTACGGACCAGGTGGAAATAATTTAGAACTCTGTTTCTCAGTAGGTGTGCTACTGCCAGTTTGGATGGGACAATTCTTAGTTCTGGGGACTATCTTACCTTATGAGCCATCTCCAACGGCTCGCCACCTTTGATTAGTATGCCATTTTGAGCGCCTACTCCTGTACCCACCATCACAGCAGTTGGAGTCGCCAGACCCAGTGAACATGGACATGCAATGCACAGAACTGTGATAGAGGCTTGGAAAGCAAAGCGTATTATTGTTTCTGTTCGGGAGATACTTCTGTTGTAGCCCTTTAGAAGAAAGGCACGAATTTTGGTTACCGATTTAGAACTATACAAAACAAAGTTTAACTCTACTGAAATAAAATCTCAATTTTGAAGTCATACATAATCCTACTTAGCTACCAACTTGTATGTTTTAGTTACTATTAAGAAAAACTTTTTTAAAAAAATTTATGAATAAAAGAAATTGTGACATAACTGATAAACAAGTCACAGTCCCAAATCAAGATTTCAATTTTACTAACTTATAGTTCCAACTGAGCCACACCGGCCAGGGTTATTTATTTAATTAGTTTAATTAATTTATTTGTTAATTCTCACCCAAGAATTTCTTTTAGAGAGAGTGGAAGGGTGAGAGGGAGAGGGTGAGAGAGACATCAATTTGAGAGAGACACATCGATTGGTTGCCTCTTGCACATGCCCCCACTGGGGTTGGAGATTGAACCTGAAACCCAGGTACATGCCCCTGACCAGGAATTGAACCTGTGACCCTTTGGTGCATGGGCTGACACTCTAACCACTGAGCACCACCAGCCAGGGCAGTATAACTCAATGACATTGAATATTTGCTTGTGTGGGTAAATATGATTGACTATACTAGGAAAAATCTCCTAAGATCCCCTGAACTCATGATACACATTCCAAAATACCTCCCAGCAATTTTCTTCAATGTTTACTTAACCAATATGAATCAGTTAAAGAACTTTTTTATTATACTAATGACCATACTATGGAATAGGTACACAGTTGTTATGATTCTACTTGTTCTTTAATTGAAGGGCCAAACAGCATAAACACTACAGATAGTCCTCGGGTTACGTCGGACTCGACGTACGTCATTTCGTGGTTATGTCACCACCTCCCATTTATTTATAAAAATAAAAAAGTTCTGTCATTTCGACGTATGTACATATGTGCTTTATGTTTTTTATTATGTATTTTCCACAAGTAAAGGTCAGAAATTGTTATCTTTCTTTTATTTATTTTTTTTACTGTTTCACTTCATTGCTGCTGTGCATGTGCTCCATGTGAGTGACGTAGGTGCTTATGTAGGTGGGTTCCGACTTACAGCGAAAATCACATTATGTCGTGCTGTAGGAACGGATCTCCCACATAACCTGAGGACTTACTGTATACAGAACAGCATTTTTTAAAATAAAGAAACACAACAAAATAAGACTTTCTTAGCAATAATGATTTTACAGTGCTAGTTTCTTACTAAGTTCTCAAATACTTAAACTAAGTGTTCAACTATACAGTAGCAGAGTTGGAAGGGACTTTCATAACATCTAATCTTATGTTTTCATATATGTCATATGTGCATGTTTTAACCTACATTAATTCCAATCCTGCAACTTAGGTATTATCATCACTATATTACAGATGACAAACCAAGGCTAAGAGAAGTGACTTAAAGGTTATATCTCTAATATGAAGCATAATCCAGGTCTACTTTATCACATTATGACATAATACCTTAGAGACTATCATAGAACTAGGGAGAAGCAGGCACTAATATTATCTTTTAAAATATTTTTAATTGATTTTAGAGAGAGGAAGTGAGAGAGAGAGAAACATTGATGTGAGAGAGAAACATCCAATGGGGATCTAATAAGCAACCTGGGTGTGTGCCCTGACCAGGAATTGAACCTGTGACCTTTTGATACGGGACAATGCCCAACCAACTCAGCCACACTGGTCAGGGCCCAATATTATCTTATATTTATAAAGCATTTAATAAAGCACTGTTTCTAATATATAATCTTATTTAACTTTTACAAGTTATGCAGGATGGATTAAAATCTCACTTTATAGATGAGGAAAATGAAGCTCATCAAGAAATTACATTGACCTAAGATCAAACAGATGGCATGTGGTAGAGCTGAGATCCCAATGTTTTCCTCAATATATCTATAGTCCTTTGTGATAGCAAAATAATGCTGGAAATGAGACTAGGTATAAAATGTAAAAGTTCACTGCCTGCTTTGGGAAAATCACATGTAATGATGAAAAAAATCTTTCTAAAAGGAAATCTTTTATATTTACAGGAATGCAAATGTTATTATTACCACCCTCCCACTCCAGTCCCTTAGAGATACTAGTAATTATTAAGGTTATTTTCCAATTAATTACTTATGCAAAAAATTCACAAACTGTTTTACAAATGGTAAAGAACTGTTATATGTCACACTTACAGCAAAGTAGGTTTCCACAACTTGAAAATTCAGAAATCCAATTATAATCCAAACCAAGAGGGTAACAATGGAAATAATAACAATAAAAGGAACAAAGTAGCCACTGAGTTTGTCTGCAAATTGCTGGATAGGAGCCTAGGATTTAAGAATAATAGTAATAATAATGGTATATATATAAATCAAAGTCTCCTTTTTATAATAAATAGAGCACAAACAGAGCTGTTTAAATAAGTTCCTTATTAATGCAATTAGAATTAATTGAAGGAAAATATGAAAACTAAATAAAGATTTATACTGAGCTTTAAATAAAATACTTTCTGTTTCTCCTAGGGAGTTAAGTTACCTTTGACGTTTGTGCCTCCTCCACAAGTTTTACAATTTGAGAAAGGGTTGTGTCTGCTCCAACATGGGTTGCACGGATAAGTAGTGACCCATTCTGGTTAATGGAACCAGCAATCACTGTACTGCCAGATTTCTTAGCCACAGGCATTGCCTCCCCTGTATAAGGAGTAAAGATAGATTTAGGGAGTATAAGTAAGCACTATCTTGAAATATACCATTATTTGTTAATTGTCAAAAAATATCTAGAAAGAAAATTCTTACTTCATGAAATAGAATCTGGACAAATGCCCAGGTGAAAGTTGCCCTATCTCCTTATGTCAGTTCTGGGTCAAACCTAGACATACTGTCTTAAACTGGAAAAATCTAATATGCTAGCTCTTGTTGGAAGATCCTTTCGGAACTCTATGCTAGTCTTAGATCATTTTATTCTCAGCCTATTCCCAAGGAACATTTAGACATGTGGGAGGGAGTTCTTGTAATAACTGCTGGTGGGTGATGGGGTGCTGCTACTCTAATTTAATGGGCCAAGGTCAAGAATACTAAGTGTACTACAATGTGCAAGCGAGTCCCCCAGAACTAAGAACTGTCCCATTCACACCAACTAAGAAACAGGGTCCTAAATTATTTCCACCTGGTCCATAAGTGGAGCTTCTCCTGTCACTCTCCTAAGGATTATGGTGGTACTGCTTCAAATTGGCCTTAGTTACCTAAGACTTCTAAAACTACTCCCTTAGAGCAGACGCTGATATCGGAAACCTGGAGTCCTATCCCTGCTCAGACTAGAACAATCTTTAGGGCAGGAAGACAAAATAGGTATTTGGTCAGGTAAATTTGCCAAAGTCTTACTGGGCTCCACAGGAGAATTAGACAATTTCCTGTGGTTATATGTTCTAATAATTAAAAATTTTTAGTGAAAAGAGCCTTCACTTAGCATAACTAAAACCACAAAGTAAATCTGCAGAAACTGACTTAATACAGTCTTTAAAAAATGTTTGATTTTTTTTTTTTTAGAGAGAGAAAAAAGGAAAGAGAAACATTGATCCTACTGGGGATCGAGTCCACAACTGGGGCATGTGCCCTGATCCAGCATCGAACCAGAAACCTTTTGGTGCATGAGACGATGCCCAACCAACTGAGACACAACAGGCAGGACAATTTAATACCGTCTTAAAATAACTCATTCTCTTTGCTCATTATTTACTCATTCCAATTTCTATAAAAAGCTCTTCACCTTTCATGCTTATTTTTCATTAACATTTTGAATTCACTTCACTTTCATGACCCTCTGAAGAACATACCTGTGATGAGGGACTCATCTACCATAGAATGTCCTTCAATAACACGACCATCCACTGGAAATTTGCCTCCTGGAACCACTTTAATGATATCTCCACGTTGCACAAGTTCCACATCCACTTGTTCTTCACTGGATATGAGTTAAAATAAAAAGCATTATGATAATATGCCTCTCATGCTGATTTTCCCATGAAAGCTTTTCAGTTCACATCAAGCTATGGCTCCATAATTGTTACCAATGGAGGCTAGAATCAACATTTAAGCTAGGAACTACAATGTCAGTCCTGTTAACTGGTAAGGAACAGCTCAATTTCTGGTACAAAGTAGGCACTCTAAATATTTATTGAATAGTCATTGATTGAATAAATGAAAACCTTAGAAAATAATGTAATGGATTTTATTTAACTAAAGAATTTATTTATTGTATAAATTTGTCTAAAGAATTTTATGAGTATACAAATGAGAAATACAAAAGAGTGAAATCTAGTCAAGCCTTTAGCTCTAACTTCTCGTTTACAGGAAACACAGGAGTTATAAAACAAGTTAAATGACACCACACAGAAGCAAAGACAAATCCAAACTGGGATATTATACAGGACAACTGATGGATGTTTCGTTAACAGGCTAATTGTATGGAGAGGGAGAAGGGGGGAGGAAGAAAGGAGTGTAAAAAGAAGGATGAGTTGTTCTAGAGCAGTGGTTCTCAACCTTCCTAATGCCGCAACCCTTTAATACAGTTCCTCGTGTTGTGGTGCCCCCCAACCATAAAATTATTTTCGTTGCTACTTCATAACTGTAATTTTGCTACTGTTATGAATCATAATGTAAATATCTGATATGCAGGATGTATTTTCATTGTTACAAATTGAATATAATTAAAACATAGTGATTAATCACAAAAACAATATGTAATTATATATGTGTTTTCCGATGGTCTTAGGCGACCCCTGTGAAAGGGTCATTCGACCCCGAAAGGGGTCGCGACCCACAGGTTGAGAACCGCTGTTCTAGGTTAAAAGAATCATGCAGTCAAATGTAATGACCCATGGACCTTGCTTGAATTCCATTTCAAACAATGAAAGTTAAAACATTTCAGAACAACAGGAGAAATGTGAATATAGACTGCATATTAGATGATATTAAGGAGTTTTTGTTCATTTTGTTAGATGCAAAACAATGTTACAGTTATAAATGTGAATAATTGTTAAGTCTGCGAGATGGATTATGTACATTCATTATATTCTACTCTCTACTTCTGTATATATTTGATATTTTAATAAGGAGGTAAAAATGAAAAGTGGGAAGAATAATGATAAATACCTCAAGAGGATATTATCAGAGTCAATAGTTACAATAGTTGCTTCTGTAGCTTGTAGTGAAATTAGCTTGGCAAGAGCCTCTGATGTTTTGCCCTATAAATTAAGAAAACAATCAACAATGCTATGGAAGAAAAAGCCCAGGTCTTACCTAAAATAAAGATATAATCTTTAATATTTACCCACAAGACAGCTTTAGGAATATTAATTAGTTCAAGTCAGAAAATATTTTACTTCAAAAATATGGAGTGCACAAAATATAAAATGTATGATTAGCTATAATTTATAAGTAAATAATGTAAATTAATAAGAAAAACATCAGGAACCCAATAGGTACGCAAGCAAAGGGCATGAATAGGCAATTCATTTAAGAAGAAATATAAGCCCTGGCCAGGTAACTCAGTTGGTTAGAGCACTGTCCCACTACCACCAAGGTTTTGGGTTCAATCTCCGGAAAAGGCACATGTGAGAAACAACCAGTGGGTACATAACTGGGTGGAACAACAACAAATCAATGCTTCTCTCTCTCTAATAAATCAATTAAAATTTTTAAAGAAGAAATATAATATCTGATGTGTGGGAAAATGTTTATCCCTGCTATTAATGCAATAAATGCAAACTAAAGCAACTCTATTATACCATTTAAAGAATTTAGATAAGAGCCAGTGCTGATGAAGTTGTAGTAAAACTACTTCCCTAACATACCCTTGCTGGCAAGAATTGTTTCAACTTGTAGCATAAACTACAGAAAGCATTATGTCTTTTAACCATATGCTTTGTAATTTATCCTAAAGCACTAATTCAACAGAAATGACATTAGACATGAATATGTTCAATGCAGGGTTATCTAAAATTAAAAAGTGGAGCCCGGCCGGCATGGCTCAGTGGTTGAGCATCAACCTATTAACCAGGAGGTTATGGTTTGATTCCTGGTCAGGGCACAGGCTCAGGTTGCAGGCTCGATCCCTAGTGTGGGGTGTGTAGGAGGCAGCCAATCAATGACTCTCATCACTGATATTTCTATATTTCTCTCCCTCTCCCTTCCTCTATGAAGTCAATAAAAATATATTTTTTAAAAATTGGAAACCATCTAATTGAGAACAAAACCAGAATGGTTTAGTAAATCATAGCATGTTGGTTGGATATAATATTATTCAGAAATGCCAAATATGTGTCTCAACTACAAAAATGGGGGAAAAACTATATAGTGTTAAGGGTACAAAGTGGTATGTAATGTTAATTTTGCCACTCTGGAAAATATAAACATAAGTGGAACAGAATTATAAAGTGATTTCCATTATAAAGTGATATGGGTAAATTTTTTCCATCATTATTTTAAATCCTGTGGTCACATCAATTTTTCGTGATATAAATAAAAAAATAATAAGTACTTCTTAAATGCCTCTCTCTTAAAATAAACATGGATGTACTCTACAGTATTAATTCCATATATTTGGTAAATCTTCTAAAGGAATACTTAACTTAAAATATTGCCAAACACACACACTTATTTCAGTAAATGATTACATAAATCTATTTCTATTTCTAATAACTTGTGTAGAAAACATTATGGTCATTTAGCTACCCAAGATTTTAACAACTGTCACCTTTTCTGACTTTACCTTTGCTATATGTTCCAGCCACCGGCCTAATGCAATAAACACAAACAGCATAGGAGGTGTGTCAAAGAAAGTAATAGGGTTCACTTTGGCTCTTTCATACATTGCGACCAGAAGAATAACCAAAGAGTAGGCGAATGCAATGGTGGTGGCCAGCACAATCAAAACGTCCATATTTGCAGTTTTATGCTTCAGTGCTTTGTAGGCATGAATGTAGAAATACCAGCCTCCGAAAAACTGTAATATAGAAACAATAATCGTTGCTTTTTTTAAAAAAAATACTGAAATTCACATATAAACCTCAATAGCTAAGATACAGTATCAATGTTAACTTCCTTTGGCTTTTATCTAATCCATAAACACTACAGAGAGATTTTTAAGTTGAAACAATAATTTGCATTTTAGCAGATATGTGTGCATAAAAATTCAAATTGGTGTACAAGCCCTTGGCAGCTGTCCTCCATGGTCCAATGGATATTCCATAATATAAACTCAGATGGTTCTTAGAATTTTCTTTTTGATCCCAGCAAAAACAAGAACTAGGAAAAGAATTACACTCTTTTGACAAGGATTTTTCTATAGAAAACTCATCTCTCCCTTTCCAAAATTAAACCTAAGTGGTATACCTAAGCTATTAGATCTGTTGGCTGGTGTTTTGGTAAACATAACCAAAAAGCTTATTTTTCATTAGTATAGAGAAACACACTAAAATTTTTCAAAAATTATTATTGCCTTTTACAAGGATCAGAAAAAGGAATGTATTTATTAGATGGAAGTGTTCCACAGTAAAAGTTTATCTCAAAAGAAGAAGTGAAAACATACAAAAAGTAATGAATTTAAGTGCTGGGGAAAAGCAATATAACTAATAATATAATAATTATAAGTATTTTATTTTAGATAACAGTTACAGAGGTAGAAGAAGTGAGCCAGCTGGGCTACACAGGCTCAGGATATCTTATTGTTATAATAATTTAAAATATAAGTTTATATACAATAGCAGATATGAATACAAATTAAACTCTTATTATCTGCTTTGTCACTGAACAGTATCCTTAGGGGTTATGCGGAATTTATTATTTACTTTAACAACTCAGTTTAAGATTATTTTTATAAAGCATCCAGCATAAAATGATAGGCTTCTGGCTAACATCTGCTTTCCAACTGAAAATAGCCTTGCTTGCCACATTTTATTATTATAATTATTATTTTAATCCTCATTTCCAGAGGATATTTTTTCCATTGATTTCTAGAGAGAGTGAAAGGGAGGGAAAAGAGAGACGAAAGGAAGGGAGGAGGGGGAGAGAGAGAAAAATAAATTACATGAGAGACACACATCGATTGGTTGCCTCCCACTAGCACCCTGACTGGGGCTGGGGATTGAACCTGCAACCGAGGTATGTGCCCTTGACTAGGAATCGAACCCACAACCCTTTGGTCCACAGGCTGACGCTCTAACTACTGAGCAAACCAGCCAGGGCTGCCTGCCACATTTTAGCTAATTTTCATTATTAACAAATATACTTGCTAACATTTCACTTGCCTGTACAGGTACACACAATAAAAAAGATAGCAAATTCATAATGGACAATCCTGGCAGAATTTGGCGCTCCAGGAACATAGAAGTATGAACGTTGACCATTTCTTCTTGACTCATGTTCTGATTATGATGAAGAGTTGCAAGGTGGTGGTCCATAACCATCATATATATCATTAGTCCCATTACAGGTATACAGAAAAAGAGGCTCACAAGGAAGGACCGTCTCCATCTTATGTAGAAAAGAAAAATCCTTTTAGTAAGTAGCTAGAGTTTAAAGATTCCATGTAGTATAGGTAAATACAAGTTGAGACCAATCCACTGAGAATAAGGATGATATTGTAAAAACTGACATGCTCAGAGGATATTAAATTTGTAACAAAGAATCACAATCTGTTTTTCACTGACACTCCAAAAGTACTTACTGTCTTATTTCTCGTTTATGGTCTAGATGGCTTGCTGACCGATCCTTCTTGACCAAAGAAGCTTCAAAACCTAAGCTCTGAAGGAAATTCATGAGAAAACAATTATTTCACTGAATGTATAAATAATCAATAAAGAAATCCTAAACCATAGTATTATCATTAAGAAGAATTCAATTCAATTACTGAGTGCCAAGTTACTGTAGGGGAATATAAAAATGGAAATGTGATTCCTTTCTTAATTACCTTTGTTTATAAACTTTCGTCAAAGAAATGAGTACCTCCTCAATTCTTATTAGTGTCTATCCTACTGTTCTCAAACAATGATTCACTCAAGTGCAGCTGTCCTTAGTAGAGGTTGTTTTGTTAGTGTCCATCATTTTTTAAATTTTCCCATTTAAACATCATTTTTATTTTTCAAGTACAGTTGAGAAACATAACTTATTAAGCAATCATCCAGATAAATCTGGCACCCTTTTGACAGCACACACAGTTATTAGAATATCATTGACTCTGTTACCTATGCTGTACTTTACATCCCCATGACACCAAAAAAGCCTTAACAAATTCAAGAAGATTGAAACTTTATAAAGCATCTTCTTGGATCACAATGGCATGAAACTATAAATCAACTACAATAAAAAAAAATCAAAGAATTCAGACATATGGAGGCTGAAGAGCATGTAATTAAGCAATGAATGGGTTAACAATGAGGTCAACAAAGAAATAAATAATTTCCTGGAAACAAATGAAAATGAACAATAACAACCCCAAATCTATGGAACACAGCAAAAGCAGTCCTGAGGAGGAAGTTCATAGCATTACAGGCATGCCTTAAGAAACAAGAAAAGCCTGGCCGATGTGACTCAGCGGTTGAGCATATTACCTCTTTATTATATAGGACTAGAGGCCCAATGCATGAAGATATGTGCAAGAATGGGCCTTCCTTCCCCTGGCTGCCAGCACCACCTTTGCTCCGGCCCAGAGCCACCTTTCTGCTTTCGCTCCAGTCTGGAGCAGCCTTTCCACCTTCCCATGCTGCCCTGAGGCCCAGAGTGGCCGGGGGCAGTGTGGACCACCTGCATGGTCGCCATGGCGATGACGCAAGTGTCCCACCCCACCCCCTGGCTGCTTGGTACCTGCACACATGTGAGCTGCCCACAGGCCCGCCATCTTTGCTGGGTTAATTTGCATACTTACTCCTGATTGGCTGTGGGACATGGCGAATGTATGGTGAATTTACATATTTGTCTATTATTAGTGTAGATACTTGCCTAGCCTGTCTGTGTGGCTTAGTGGTTGAGGGTGGACCTATGAACCAGGAGGTCGTGGTTCAATTACTGGTCAGGGCACATGCTCAGGTTGCAGGATCCATCTCCAGTAGGGGTCATGCAGGAGGCCGATCAATGATTCTCTCTCATCACTGATATTTCTCTCTTTCTCTCCCTCTCCCTCTCTCTCCCCTCTTCTCTAAAAATCAATAAAAATACATTTTAAATAAAAGACACAAGAAAAAGCTAAAATAAAAAAATCTAACCCTACTACTAAAAGAATTAGAAAGAACAAGAAAAGCCCAGAGCCATGGTCGGCAAACTGCGGCTCATGAGCCACATGCGGCTCTTTGGCCCCTTGAGTGTGGCTCTTCCTAAGCCTTAGGAGTACCCTAATTAAGTTAATAACAATGTACCTACCTATATAGTTTAAGTTTAAAAAATTTGGCTCTCAAAAGAAATGTCAATCGTTGTACTGTTGATATTTGGCTCTGTTGATTAATGAGTTTGCCAACCACTGGCCCAGAGTACTCAGCTGGTGTGGCTCAGTTGTTTAAGCATTGACCCATGTACCAGTAGGTCACTGGTTTGATTCTCATTCAGGACATGTGCCTGGGTTGAGAGCTCAAACCCCAGTAGGCAGCATGTGGGAGGCAGCTGATTGATTTGTCTCTCTCATCTATGTTCCTCTCTCTTCCTCGCCCTTCCTCTCTCTGAAGTCAATTAAAAACATGTTGTAAAAAAAGATTATATTCATTAAATTAAAAATGTAAATGAATTAATTTTTTAAAAAGTAAAGCCCAGGTGTTCCTGTCCCCAGCGCTCCCTATTCTTCTGCAATCCCCACGCCATGTGCGCTGCTCAGCTGGCGGTGGCCCCACGAGCGGGGCCCTGCTCCGTGCACGGTCCGGTCCGTTCTACACGTTCCCTGCGCACCTGCGGCCTGCGGGGAGCCCGTTAGCCTGGGCTCCCTGCGGGCAAGGTGCTGCTCATTGAAACATGGCCTCGCTCTGAGGCACGAGGATCCGTGACTACACCCAAGTGAATGAGCTGCAGTGGAACCTTGTGCCGCGGGGCCTGGTGGTGCTCGGCTTCTCCTGCAACCAGTTCGGGCATCAGGAGAATGCCAAGAACAAAGAGACCCTGAATTCCCTCAAGTATGTCATGGAACTAGAAATTCATGGTGGTGGGTTCGAGCCCAACTTCACACTCTTCAAGAAGTGTGACGTGAATGGTGCAGGAGCACCCCCTCTTCGTCTTCCTGTGCCAGGCTCTTCCCGCACACAGTGACGACGCCACTGCGCTCATGACAGACCCCAAGTTCATCACCTGGTCTCCCGTGTGCCGCAACAATGTGTCCTGGAACTTTGAGACGTTCCTGGTGGGCCCGGATGGCATGCCTGTGCACAGGTACAGCCACCGCTTTCCGACCATTGACATCGAGCCTGACATAGAAGCCCTGCTGGCCAAGGCTTCCAGCAGTGCCTAGGACACCCCTACTCACCCACCCGGTCCTCTGGGGGGTTTATCCATGAAGGTGTTGCCTCTAAATCTACATAGAGGAATGCCTGATGTCCAGCTAAATCCCCCCACATGGGCCCTGGTCCTGTCCATCCCAGCCTCCCCCTCCCACGCCATGGCTTTTCACAATAAACTGTCCAGTGCCAGCTGAAAAGGGAAAGGGAAAGGGAAAGGGAAAGGGAAAGGGAAAGGAAGAAAGGAAAAGAAAGAAAAGAGAAAAGAAAAGCCCAGAGTAATTAGAAGACAGGAAATAATCAAGGTCAGAGTAGAAATAGAGACTAAAAAAGTAAAAATACAAAAGATCAATGAAACCAAGAGCTGGTTCTTTAAAAGATAAACAAGACTGATGAAACTTTACCCATACTTATCAAGAAACAAAGAGAGAGGACCCACATAAATAAATAAATAAATAATGAGTGTGGGACATGCAGGGAGCAGCCAATCAATGATTCTCTCTCATCACTGATGTTTCTATCCCTCTCCCTTCCTCTCTGAAATCAATAAAAATATATTTTTAAAAAAGGGTTTGGTCGTTTAAATTTCTTACTTTAACTTAAAAATGCATCTTTTGTTTTGACCTAACAAACAATAAAGTGTCTAGCAGGATGCTGCATTTCCTTCAAGATTAACATAAATTTTACTCATAGCAAATTGTATTTCACTTCCATTTTCCAAACATTTTTAAAATTCCTTGTGTTTCCACTTTAAGTCGGCTCTGGATTTATAGTGTCAGTATGCCTTTGCCTACCACTTCCTGAAAAATACCATTAAAAAGGCAGACAAATTTACATTAAATTTTGAGCCAGATGTTACCTAGCATAACCAAATGTGTCAGATTTTTTTCATTATCTCTGTCTGATACAAACAGAAGCAACTCAAAGATGTGTTGAATAAACAGTCAAGAACACAGAAATTGACACTTACTTCAATTGTATGGATAATATCTCTGGGACCAATAATTTCTGGATCATATTTAACATGTGCTTTGTTGGTTGCCAAGGCCACAGAGCAGTAGAAAATACCTCTGTGCTTTGTGAGGGTAGACTCTATTTTATGTACACAGGAGGCACACGTCATTCCTCTCACCTATTAAACACAAAAACGTTGTTATTCAGAAATATAATTTTCCTCCATTAAACATGAGTTACTTTAAAATAACTTTTGTAACATGGGATTAACACACAAGATCTTTCTGCACTATTAATATCCTTTAGATCTGACCATTAGAACATTTTTAGAACACTTTTTATATCACATTGAACAAGGATAAGGTTGAGCTGCAACAGGTTACACAGAAGAGGATCTCATTAAAAGTCTCTTTCTTCCTGTCGCTACTCATTGTACAAAATTTGACAAATCATCGTTTCTTGTATTCACTATCTTGCTTCCCTCTAGATATTTACTCATCCTGCTAAATTATATAACCTTTAGTATTACTTTTAGTGAAGGTTAATGGATGACAACGTGTTCTACATTTGTCTAAAATATTTTTGCCCTATGTGTTTAGTGAGTTTATATATAGTACAGTTGGATATTAAAATCTAAAGTCATGAGGCAGGAATTTTGGGATGACTGTGTAAGGAGCTCATCAATTCCTTTCCCCTAAAAAGCGATGGTAAAACTGGGGAAACATTCAAAAAAACTATTAAAAGTGATGCTGGAAAGAATGGACAGATACATGAAAAAAAAAAAAAAAGAAACTAGACCACCTTCTCACAAAATATAGAAGAATAAACTCAAAATGGATTAAAAACTTAAAATGTAAGAGTCAAAACCATAAAATTCCTAGAAGAAAACAGACAGTAAAATTTCTGATTTTCTCTTAGCAATATTTTTTCTGATTTATTTCCTCAGGCAAGGGAAACAAAAGAAAAAGTAAATGAATGGGACTATGTCAAACTAAATAGATTTTGCACAGCAAAGAAAACCATCAATGAAATGAAAGGACAACCCACAGAATATTACATCTGATAAGGGGTTAATATCTAAAATTTATAAAGAACTCATACAACTCTACACCAAAAAAAATACCAAAAACAATCCAATAAAAAAATGAGCAGAGGACCTGAATAGACACTTTTCCAAAGAGGACATACAGATGACCAATAGGGATATGAAAAAATGCTCAGTGTCACCAACTGTCAGAAAAATGCAAATTAAAACCACAATGAGATATCACCTCACCCTTGTCAGAATGGCTATAATCAATAAATCCACAAATGACAAGTGTTGGCGAGGATGTGGAAAAAAAGGAACCCTGGTGCACTGTTGGTGGGGATGCAGATTGGTGTAGTCACTATGGAAAAAAGTATAGAGCTTCCTCAAAAAATTAAAAATAGAACTTCCTGCCTGGCTGGTGTTTCTCAGTGGTTGAACATCAACCTAGGAACCAAGATGTCAGTGGTTTGATTCTCAGTCA
>NW_006284834.1:373494-378400 GCF_000327345.1 Myotis davidii | reverse complement strand
GTTCGCTATCACTGGACTATATGCACCACTATGTTCACTGCAAAGTTATATACAACTAGAGGCCCGATGCACAAAAATTCGTGCACTTGGGGGGTCCCTCACCTCAACCTGCACCCTCTCACAATCCGGGACCCCTAGGGAAGGGTCCCTAGGCTTGGCCTGAGATCAGGGCCTATCTGGGTTTTCCTTCCCCCGGCTGCAGGCAGCTAGCCCCACCCCTGCCACTGCCAAGGCTTGCCACCTGTGCAGCGCTGCCCACCTCCTGCCCCTGCCACCAGTGGCCTCCCTCTGCAAGCAACAGGCATGCAGTGCAATGGCTTGGCTGGCCTGGGTCTCTCTCTGTGGGGCAATCACTGGCAGGCTGCACAACTGCCACAGAGTCGCTGCGAGTTTTACTATGGTTGCAAATAGCAAAAAATTTCTATATGTGACACGGCACCAGAGTTAAGTTAGGGTGTTTCAAAATGCTGACACGCCGAGCTCAAAAGGTTCGCTATCACTGGACTATATGCACCACTATGTTCACTGCAAAGTTATATACAACTAGAGGCCCGATGCACAAAAATTCGTGCACTTGGGGGGTCCCTCACCTCAACCTGCACCCTCTCACAATCCGGGACCCCTAGGGAAGGGTCCCTAGGCTTGGCCTGAGATCAGGGCCTATCTGGGTTTTCCTTCCCCCGGCTGCAGGCAGCTAGCCCCACCCCTGCCACTGCCAAGGCTTGCCACCTGTGCAGCGCTGCCCACCTCCTGCCCCTGCCACCAGTGGCCTCCCTCTGCAAGCAACAGGCATGCAGTGCAATGGCTTGGCTGGCCTGGGTCTCTCTCTGTGGGGCAATCACTGGCAGGCTGCACAACTGCCACAGAGTCGCTGCGAGTGGCCTGAGCCTCCCTCTTTCTTTGCTGGGGGTGGGGTCAGTCCTGCGAGGGGCCGTCTGCCTACCTGATTTCCCCTAACTGCTGGCCTGCCTACTTGATCGCCCCTAACCACTTGCCTGCCTACCTGATAACCCCTAACCACTGATCTGCCTACCTGATCACCCCTAACCACTCTGCCTGCCTGCCTGATCACCCCTGTTTGCTTGGGGGTGGGGCCAGCCCAGCAAAGGGCCGTCTGTCTACCTGATCACCCTAAGCGCTGGCCTGCCTACCTGATTGCCCCTAACCATTTGCCTGCCTACCCGATCACCCCTAACCACTGGTCTGCCTACCTGATCATCTGTAACCACTCTGCCTGCCTGCCTGATTGCCCCTAACCACTTGCTTAACCACTTTCTTGGGGGTGGAGCCAGCCCAGCCAGGGGCTGTCTGCCTACCTGATTGCCCCTAACCACCTGCCTGCCTACCTGATTTCCCCTAACCATTTGCCTGCCTACCTAATCACCCCTAACCACTGGTCTGCCTACCTGATCACCTATAACTGCTGGTATGCCTACCTGATCACCCCTAGCCACTCTGCCTGCCTGCCTGATCACCCCTAACTGCTTGCTTGGGGTGTTGTCAGCCCGGGGAGGGACCGTCTGCCTACCTGATCACCCCTAACCACTGGTCTGCCTGCCTGATCACCCCTAACTGCTTGCTTGGGGGCGGGGCCAGCCTGGTGAGGGGCCATGGTGGTTCTGGTCTCTGGTCATTCTGGTCATTATGCTAATGGTGGCTGGCCTTTTATTATATAGGATAACTAAGATATGGAAGCAAGCCAAGTGCCCATCAATAAATGAGTGGATAAAATAGCTGTGGTATATTTACACAATGAAATATTAGCCATAAAAAAGTATGTAATGTTACCTTTTGCAACAGCATGGGTGGACCTAGAGAGGATCACATTCAGTGAAATAAGTCAGAGAAAAACAAATATCATATGATTTCACTTATATGTGGAATCTAAAGAACAAAATAAATGGTTGAGGGACTGAATGAAAAAGGTGAAGAGATTAAGAAATACAAATTGATTGTGACAAAATAGTCACCAGGCTATAAAATACAGCATAGGGAATATAGTCAATAATATTGTGGTAACTATGTATGGTGCCAGGTGGGTATTAGATATATCAAAGGGAACACTTTGTAAAGTATATGATTGTTTAACCACTATGCTGTACACATGAAAACAATACAAAAATAATATTGAAAGTAAATTTTAATTGAAAAATAAAAACAAAAAAAATTGTTGAAAGACTCTGGGAAGTAACCAAAAAGTATACAATGAATTGGAAAGCATTTGTTCAAGAATATCTACTATAGGGATATCAGTAATGGTAGAGTAAGAATCTCTGAAAATTTTCTTCATAAAAGCAATTAAAAAACTGGCAAAAATTGTCAGATCCAACTTTTTCAGAAATTTGGAACTTAAACAAAAACTTGCAGCAACTCAGGAAGCATTTATTCAAGAAAATCAGATGAATCCCAATAAAACAGCAACCTATGTGCATTATAATTGCCCCTCCCCTCCAGCTTTGTGGTAGTCATGAAGACCACCAGCTCACAATCATGGTAAAAAACACAAAACCTGCATCAGAAGCCACCAGAGAGGGCAAAAAGGGTTGGAGCTCATTCAAAGTCTCTTTATCAGAAAGCTTTCATTATTTGAGCCATCTGATGGTTCTATGAAATACTCCACTTCCAAAGAAGTCTGTATTTGCTTTGACTGGAACTCAGAGGGTACAAAAAGCTTTTTCCTCTTAAAGAATTTGACAAAAACAGTCAGAGATAATTATTTAATCTTATGGCTGCCTGAGCCAATGTATAACAGCTGGGGTAAACAACAGGCCAACCAAAAAGCCTAAAAGGAAAAACGGATGCAAGACATCCATAACAGTTCCAACATTCTCCTAGGAATCTAGAAGGCAATGCACATGCATAGAGTTGTGCACATGTCCAGAGCTGTGCACAGAAAAAAACTAAAAGGATCCTAACCTCTCCCACCTCAGGCTTACCTTTAGGCTCTGTAGAGGCAGGAAGTGAAAGCTAAGGCAAAACTGACAACCACATAACTGAGTGTTGAAGGCATGCCCCAACATTTACACAGAGCTCCTCAGCAAAGACTGAGAGATTTATTGGTTTCAGGTCCTTAAGAAAATCTCTATCCAATCTTTAGCTGACCACTGAGCTAATGAAGCAGAGACTTCAGTGGCCACACACAACAAAGAATATAGACTTCGTGGAATTAGTTCAGAAAAGTCACTAAACAAACAATCCTCCTATCTAATAAAGAGGGAATATGTTAACTGACTGCCCTGCCCTCAAAGATGGTGGTGCCCACAGCCAATAAGGAGGGAATATGTTAATTGACTGCTCCACCCTCAAAGATGGCGGTGCCCACAGCCAATAAGGAGGGAGTATGCTAATTGACTGCCACACCTTCAAAGATGGTGGTGCCCACAGCCACAAGATGGTGGCGCCCAGTCCCCTCAGCCCCAATGGGGAAGCAGGCACGTGGCAAGGCCGGAGTTCCCCAGTCCCCTCAGCCCCCCAGCCGCCCAGGGCTCAGGTACCTGAGGCTCAGGTAACCAGGGCCGGCTGAGGCTTGCGCTGCTGGCAGTGGCAGCAGCTGTGATGGGGCGTCGCCTTCCCCTGATCCCCGGGTCGCCTCCCACCCCTGAGGGCTCCTGGACTGTGACAGGGGGCAGGCCAGGCTGAGGGGCCCCCCCTCCACTGCATGAATTTTCATGCACCAGGCTTCTAGTAACTATGATAAATGATGACAAGAGCAAACCTTGAAGAGGTGGGAAGAATCTTATTTCCAGAGTTGCTCTATTATATTTTTAACAAAAATATCAAGAGAGCCAAAATCGGTTTGGCTCAGTGGATAGAGCGTCGGCCTGCGGACTGAAAGGTCCCAGGTTCGATTCCGGTCAAGGGCATGTACCTGGGTTGCGGGCACATCCCCAGTAGGAGATGTGCAGGAGGCAGCTGATCAATGTTCCTCTCTAATCGATGTTTCTAACTCTCTATTTCTCTCCCTTCCTCTCTGTAAAAAATCAATAAAATATATTTTTAAAAAAATAAAAAAAGCTTTAAAAAAATATCAAGAGACCATGCAATGAAATGAGTGTGGTCTATAAGCAGGAAAAAAAGCAATTAATAGAAAATGTTCCTGATAAAGCCCAAATACTGGACTTACTAGACAAAGATGTTATACCAGCGATTTTTTCAATTATAGTTGACATTCAATATTACTTTATATTAGTTTCAGGTGTACAGCACAGTGGGTAGCCAATTATATAATTTACAAAGTGATCCCCCCAATAATTCTAGTATACAGCTGGCACCATACATAGTTATTAGAATACTAGAGGCCCGATACATGAAATTTGTGCAAGGGGTTCGGCCTCCACCCACTGCAGCTTCATCCGGAATGTTGTCTGGAAGGACGTCTGGTCTAATCAGCATATTATGATTTTATTATTATAGATTATTGACTATATTTCCTGTGCTGTAATTTACATCCCCAGGACTATTTGTAACTACCAATTTGTATTTCTTAATCCCTTCACTTTTCACATAGCTCCATAACCACCTTCCCCTCTGGCAATCACCAGTCTGCTATTTGAGTCTATGAGTTTGTTTCAATTTTGTTTGAGGTGATAGTACCACTCTGAGAATATACTAAAAACCACTGAATTGTACACTTTAAAAGGGGTTTATAATTTGTGAATTATGTTTCAATAAAGCTATTAATTTTTAAAGTCTTTAAAAAGTAAAAATCTGCCCATTCTTTTTAATAGCTGTTTAGTATGGATGTGTCATAATTTATTTACCTATTCCCCAATAACTGACATTTAGTTTTTTTCCTATATTTTTCTATTATAAGTAACAATATAATGAACATCTTTACATGTCATTTCATACATATGCAAACGTCTGTTCGATTACTTGCTACAAGCGAAGCTTCTGAGGCAAAAGC
>NW_006284834.1:372539-373394 GCF_000327345.1 Myotis davidii | reverse complement strand
CCAATAGAGAGATCACAAACACAGTGTTAACAAAAATTGTTTTTAATTTTTACTGATGCAATAGGTAAGAAATGGCATTTCACTGAAGTTTAAATTTGCTTTACTCTGATTAAAATGAAGTTGAATAGGGGGAAACCAAGATGGTGGCATAGGTAAACACCGGAGATTGCTGCCTCACACAACCACTTCAAGAATACAACTAAAAGATAGAATGGGCATCATCCAGAACCACAGGAAGGCTGGTTGAGTGGAAATACTACAACTAGAAGGAAAGAGAAAAGCAAATCGAGACTCAGAGGAGCTGCGGTGCGGAAGATAAGTGCACAGGTACAGAGGCGGACGCGGAAAGGGCTGGCGGCTGAGGACACAGTTGGCTTTTTCAATTGAGCGGGAGTCTCAAACTCCCTACTGCTCTGAACTCCAGTTGCGGGCGAATCTCTGGGGACCCTGACTGATATGGGGAGAGGTTTGACTGTCTGGCATCGTTTGCATCTTGAGGGCGGCTTTCTCTCAGAGGTGTTTGCAGTGATTACCGAGGGACACTGAGACTCAGGGCCTCTTAGGGAAGGACTGATGATCAGCCATAGCTGTTTGCTCCGCCCTATTGATCCCCTGGGACCCCGCCCCACCCAAGCTGTGCACAGAGGCTTTTGCAAGATGAAAATTACCTAACAAACTTGCAGCTGGCCCAAGGCCCCAGGGCAACGTGCATTCCTTCACAGCTGAGCTCCAGCTGAATAGCCTCAGGCAAAGGCTAGATTAGCACCTCCTGAAAGATCCAGGAGCCAGTATACTCGGTGGTCAAAGTGACTCAGTGAGCATGAAGCAAGTCTTGCCCCAGAGGAGGGACTCCAG
>NW_006284834.1:360175-371274 GCF_000327345.1 Myotis davidii | reverse complement strand
AGACTGGACAAAAATCGTGCACCTATGGATGAGGACAGTGGGTGGGGAGTGAGGGTGGAGGGTGGGGTGGGAACTGGGTGGAGGGGAGTTATGGGGGAAAAAAGAGGAACAAATGTAATAATCTGAACAATAAAGATTTAATTTAAAAAAATAAATAAAATAAAATGAAGTTGAATAGCTTTTCATATGTTTAAAGAGGTAATGTTTTGGTTTTTCTGTGAGCTGTCTATTCATATCCTTTACCATCTTTCTTTTGGGTTGCTGGCTCTTTTCTTATTGATTTATAACATTTTCTCGTATATTAAGAAAATTAACCTTCATCTATGAGATGAATTACAATTATTTTACTTCCCTTTGGCTTTATGTTGCCTTTTTCCCCAAGAAGAAAATGTTATGTACCTGATTTATCAATCTTTTCATTTGTGGATTTTATATGATATTAAAAAAGGCCCTTCCTACTCTAATATTATTTTTTTAATGACAGATTAGATGTTATCATTAGGGAAATCTGGGTAGAGGCCACATGGAAATTCTCTGTGCCATTTTTGTAACTTATTTGTGAGTCTAAAATTATTTCCATAGTGTATTGATAGACTTATGTATTATAAAAACAAATATAGTAAAATGTTAATTGTAGAATCTTGGCGGTGTGTATAAGGGTGTCCACTGTATAACACTTTTGATTTTTCTGATGTTTGAAATTTTAATGCTAACATATTGAAAAAGTTCCAAATATTTCTTCTAGTAATTTCATTGTTTCATTTAAACTTTTGTTTGAGTTGGAACCTATTTTGGCACAGGGTTAAAATGTTCATTTCAATTGCTGAAGTTATACAAATAAAACTTGATTTGCTGGGTTGGAGAAAATGATCATTTTAAACCAATATGCCCCATTGCTTCTCGGCCTTTGAGCTAAGATCAAGTGTAAATCAATATGTCTTATTTCATTTATAAAACTTTAATGCATCTGAAACTTATTATTTTACATGCTATAGGTAAGAATCATACTACATTTTAAAAGTTGATTTTCAGTTATTCATTTAAACCAAATTCTTCCCTTTTGGTTCTTAATAGAGATATGATGATTATCTTTTACATTCCATACTTGAAGGCCACCATTAAGTTATATCTTATCTTTCCATTTTCCAGTTCCCTTTTCCTTTTATGTCTTATTTTCCCAGTTTTAATTATGTTTGGAACTCTTTTTCGAATCCTTGTTAAATTTTCCTGGAAATTTTATTAATTACACAAATATTCTTACTTACAATAAGTTCCAAAACACCATCCCCTTCATCGGTATTTTCTATCACAGTGGCTCCAAATCCAAGCTCTCGTATGAATTCAGCTATCATCGGGGGTTGTGTAACAGCAGGATTATATCTTACTTCTGCTTTGCCAGCCATCAGAGCCACAAGTACAGAATATATTCCTAGAAGCATTGATAATAAAAACAATTCAGATAATGCACCTTTAAAAAAGAGTAATATTCCAAGGTTGTGGGTTTGATCCCTAGTCAGGGCACATACAAGAATCAACCAATGAATGCATAAAAAAGTGGAACAACAAATTGATCTCTCTCTCTCCCTCTCTCTCTCTCTCTCTCTCGCTCTCTCTCTTTCTCTCTATAATTTTTTTTGAAAATTTTTAAAAAGAGTAATGTTTGTTTTTCATTTAACTGTGAAAGGATTAATGGGAATCTGGAGAATTTTGTTACTTAAACCCAAACCAAATAAAACTATTTGAAAAGAGGGCCTTATTTTCTTAAAATTTTTATTATGGAAATTTTAAATTATATATATACAAAAGAGAGAAGAACATAACAAATTTGATGTATGGATCACCCAGTTTCAACAATTATCTATAATACCAGGCTGATCTTTTCTTCTATGTTCCTATCCAAGTAATCTCTGCCCTCTACCCTGATTATTTTCAAACAAATCTCAGACATCATATCATCTCATGTGTCAATATTTAAATATGCATTTCTTAAAGATAGAGACTGTTCACTTTAAAAATAAACATACCATATCATAGCTAAAATAATTCTTCAATATCATCAAATATCTAGGCAATATTCACATGTCCACAAGTGTCATATAACCGTTTATTAGTTAATTTAACACAAGTGTGGTTTTTTTGTTTGAATTAGGATCCAAATAAGGCCCATGAATTGCAATGAGTTGAGATCTAATCATATAAATATAAAGCATTTTTAGAAACTAATGAGATAGTCCTAGAGAAAGGAACTCATGATTTTAGGAGATCACTGCAGTTGTAGCAAAGAGTCCAAGACTGTACCAACATACACATAATATCAAATAATAGTCATTTATTTAAATTGGCCAAGTTTTACTGTCTGGCACACACTAATCTAAAGTGCTCTTATTTCTAGAATGAAAAAGTGCCATACTCTTGTTAACAGAACAAAGGAGTTCCTTTTATGGCAGTCACTGTTCTTTGGTGAAAGCCTTTTGTTGACAAACATCCCACTTCTCTAGGCCAGCTATTGCTGTCATTGCCAGGAAGAAAATTAATTTCACATAGTAGAAAATGGCAGCTCTTTCTAGGAATCTGTGGCACTCAGTGGTTATCTGATAAGGAATGGGGACCACTAGTCAGTAGGTCAGCTCTGGAGTTTGATAAAAATGAAAAAAAACCCACAAATATTAATTTAATAATTTTTATTAAGAAAACAAAGCATCTAATAAAACCTAAGTTTTCTATATATAAAGTGCTTCTCTGGGCTTTGTGGGTACCAACTAATTTTTCCTATGTGGTTCATAGGAAAGTGTCACTAATAAAAGAATAGAGGAAATAAGAAAAAATCTTTTTTGCTCAGTTGAATGTAATCTATAGCCAAACAGAAATAGAAGGGACATTCTGGTTTATTAAGTTTCAAAAAATAGGTTTAATACTTATATAAATTATGGATACTTTTAAAAATTCTTACTTCAAACTATAATTAGAAGCTCTATTCATTTTTAGAAATATAATGAGCCTAAACTATGGAAAGACCAGTGTTACTTAGTTTAAAAAGAAAAAAGTCAATGTAGTCACCCCAGCTAGGCCAATGGTATTCCTAATTGGGTTAAAATGTGTTAAAGTGGATAATAGAGAATAACTGGTAGAATCAGCTTAATAAATTTTAAAAAAAGATTTGTAATTGGCACAGGCATCGCTTGTCTCATGAAAATGGCTATTTCTGACTTGCCCAAAATAGTTGATTATAAAATTAAATAGGAGTCCCAGAAACTTCCTTTTGCTTTCATTTGCTTGCAACCTCTTTCCTTTTCTTTTTTAATCAATCAAAGTGTAAGCTTCAGCCTTGACTGCATTTTTATTAGATACTAGAGACTCGTGCACTGGTGGGATCCAGCTGGCTGCCCAATGGGATGGGGTCATTGGGGGCAGGCCAGCTGGGGCGAGGGGCCACGGGAGTTCCAGCGGTTCCACGGTTTGGTCAATTTTCATATTACCCTTTTATTACATAGGATAATGGAGCCTGAAATGAAAGATTCAGAAGTGACAGAATGCAGACAAGATAATGTTGAAATGAAGATGGCTCTGTATACATTTTGTTATAATGTTTTGGTCTTATATATAAGATGATTCTACTTGCCCCAGGCCTGCATTATTACTATATATACTTTGAGTTATTTCACCATTAGTGGGAATAAGCTTATACTAATCTTACTTATTCAGCCCTTGTGACTAACAGCATGTATCTTTAAGACATCTGGGGTTAGGAGTGCCTAAGGACTAAGCCCATGACTTCAGTCTCATTAAACATAATCACATATCTCTATGGTTAAAAATCTACTATGTCATACTATGCAGTCCAATAATGTGAATGTAAATTTATAAGCTAAAAATCTGAGTGTGACTAAATAAATAATGTTATAGAATTTCTAAGATTTTATAACCTAAAATTACACAATATTAACTTTTTAACATTTTTACTGCAAGCAAAGTTCAACAAACTGTTGGAAGAGAACATTATAGAGGAGTGGACAAAAGAGGTTTACAGTTGTGAGTATGTGAGAGTTTATTCTTGCATTATTAATTAAGTTATTATAGTATTATTTATATTGTCTTCTTATTGTTATTATTTCATGTCCTTACTTATGATTTATCTCTTAGTAATGATGGCTAGTAATTTAACCTACTTTTTCCCACCCCTGTAATTCTAAACAAACTTCATTTTAGTCTTATGCTTGGTCTAGGTATAGTAACAATTTATGGATTCTAATTGTCAGTTTTACACATAACTTTATCAGGAAATTTGTATGTTTTTTAAAATACATTGCACCCAAGGTCCATAAAGAACAGTAATCTTGCCCTAGCCAGTTTGGCTCAGTGGATAGAGCTTTGGCCTGTGGACTGAAGGGTTCCAAGTTTGATTCTGGTCAAGGACACATGCCCGAGATGCCAGCTCGATCCCCAGTGCAGGAGACAGCCAATCAATGATTCTCTCTCATCATTGTTCCTATCTCTCTCCCCCGCTCCCTTCCTCTCTGAAATAAATAAAAATATATTTTTAAAAAAGAATAGTAATCTTATGTATTTCCTTCTGATATTTTTCCTACAAGTTTCATTGATATTAAAATGTGACCATATCGCTTCTCGGCCTTTTGGCTAAGATCAAGTGTAGTATCTGTTCTTATCAGTTTAAAATGTGACCATAAAGCAAACGAGATAGGAACCATATATAAGGGAACAGACACTAACAACAACTGGCGGTCAGAAGGTCAAGGCTGTCCTGAACATTACTGATAGGCTTTTTTAGGAGGTCTTGACAAGAATTATAAACATGGTAAAAAAAATGCATATGAAGACAAAAAAGTCAGAGTCCTCAAACTAGAACATAAAATAACAAGCTTTAAGAGTATCTCACCTTCTTCTCGTCTTAAATTCCGTTCAATGTTTGCTACACAGGAAGCACAAGTCATACCGGTGACTTGTATGTAACACTTAGATGAAGTCTTTGCCTCCTCCTTGCTGTGAATTGGTGTCATCATTTTAGCATAAAATTCATTAGTTGCAGTCAAATGTGGCGTTTCTGATGAGGGCTGAGCTATTACTACCAATGGCTCATTTGTACCTAGTGGACAGGGAAAGATTCTTTTCATTTGAGGTATTCTACAGCTGCATCCTAGTCATTCATCACAATCCACCCCCAGACACTGTCAATCCATTCCTTTAAAACCAGCATGGACCTATGTTATCTTTACACTTTCTAGGATGTGACTTCTAATTTCAATGTTGTTCATCCCAGTTTTAAGGAAAGTCTAAACTGAGTAAATAAAACTTTGGTTATATCAAGTTATTTCAGCCATTATTTCCACCCCAAACCCTAGGTAGAGAGTAGTTTGTTAATGGATAGCTCTTATTTTTATAGCAGATTTTTATCACCATGCTAACAATTTGCATACTCATATTAAAGCAATTTGTGGTATAGTAAATGGAACCAAAAGCAATTTACAAAACAGCATTGCAGTATAATATTATTTAAATTTTTGAGTGTATGTATAAATGAGAACATGCATCAGGAAGCCTGGGAGGCTACATACCAAACTATGAACAGTGGCTACTTCTGTTAGAACAGGAACAGAATGACAGACAAATAAATTTACTCTATAGACACTTCTGTATTGTTTGAATTTTTAACACTAATATATGGTATTTTTAAAACTAAAATGTCTTTGTGGACAATGGAAGAAGAGACAAGGAATAAGTTAGCAATAATCTTAATTTTTCACAAAGGAGTACTTAGAGAATCTCTTTGTAGAATGCTTATGGTCTGTGGAACAGTGGGAAGTGCCTATCATCCCAGAAGCTCCCCTGAAGCCTCAAAAAAGCTGATATTCTGTTTTAGTTTATTCAGTGCAGTACTGATCACCTCCCAGAAGGAATAAATTATTCTCTCTAGCATATCCATGCACCTGTAAAAAAAATCTAAAGATTTTCTACTCTCCTGCAGAAATAAGGAAGGAAAGAAGTGAAGTGGAAATTTCCACTAACCTATCTAATGTGTTCTCTTTTCTCCTTGCGCAAAAATCTGGTTCCGTTCTATATGGAGAGCTGACAGGGAAGCTCTACATAGCAGGTTTTTAGGATGCTGAAGGGCATCGTTGAAGAAACTTTAACAAAAGCCTGACCATTTCTTTAATGAATATAATGACATAGGTTCCTCAAATCAGTATAATAACGGCTCTAAAATTTTAATGCACATACAGTCACCTGAGGGATCTTGTTAAAATGTAGATTTGATTGAGTACATGTAGGGTAGGGGCCTGAGATTCTGTTTTTCTACCAGTCTGGGTAAAGCAATGGACACTTTGAATAGCAAAAGCCTAGATTCTCCCAATTCTGAAATTACTCAGTCTTGAGTGAATCACTCAGACTACGAGAGCATCATTCAGAACATAGAGGGAAAAATTTACCAAAGAATACCGTAATGTTGAAGAGCTCATAAAGGAGGCTCATTTGCCCAAAGGAAATAGCTTTGGCTTTGAAAAAAACACATTTTAATCTCACCAAGATCTTACTTAATTCTCTCATAATTACTACCAAGACTTAATTTTTTGAACTTGGACAATGAAAAAAAGTTTATACTGAGAATTCATTTATGTCTTGTTCCAGAATAAGTTAGTTACTTCAGGTATGAGAGGTAATCTGCAATTGCCACACTATAAGTACAGTATTAAGTTAAAATGTCATAAAAATAAAATAAGTCATACAAGCAGTTCCTTTTAGTTACACTGGCATGGCCTCTCAACACAATGTATAGGTTAAAAAGCCACAATGAATTAAGTGGGTATAGTTTCTTTAAATTAGCTTTTCTATTGGCTGTAGCACACTACTTATTCCTAAATGAATTTTTTTTTTAAAAAAAGGTTAACTTTCCTGCACTTGAGGCACCGATCAGAAAAGATTCTAAAAATTTCAAGAAAGGGTTTCCAATCCGATCTCAAAACTGGTAGGTTCAGTGTCTAAACTAACATGAAGAGTCCTATATAATAAAGATGTAATATGCAATGAAGATGTAATATGACCAAGTAACGACCAGATCACGGATCAGCAGGAGGGTGGGACAGCGAGCTACAAGATGGCAGCAGAGAGCTACAGGAGGGGGCAGGGCAGCAAGCTATGGAGGTGGGTGGGGGGCGAGGGGAGCTACTGGAGGGCGGCAGTGAGCTACTGGCGAGCTACTGGTGCACAGATTCGTGCACAGGGCTACTAGTAAATACATAATCAGAAAATGGTTTAAAAACAATTATAAATATCATGTCTGCAACATACTCTCAAATGATTCAGAAAAAGTTATATATGTGTGTTTTTATTTATGTGTATGTATAGATGTCTATCTGTTGATAGAGAAAGAAAATGCTAAAACAAATGTAAAATATTAACAACTGGGGAATGTGAGTACAATTGGTAAACAGAAATTCTTTGTACTATTCTTGCAGCTTTTTTGTACATTTGAACTTAAAGATAAAAAAGTTACAAAAAGGAAAGGAATTTAATCAAGTATTTTATTTGCTTTAACTGGTTAGTGAAGACTTAACTTCATATATTATATGTCTGCTTAAGAGAATGATGAGATTGATGGTCATAAAAAGCACCCCCCATTTTTTCTCATTATCTTCTTTAATATTTATAGCTTATCCAGGACTAGTATGAAAGTGAAATGTGCTGATCTCTCTGTTTGGGTTGGGTCATAGTGGTATACAATGGATCAGTACTGACACTGACATTCAGAAAATGGGTAGCAACAATTCTGGTGGCATCTTAAACACTGATTGATCTCTAGCAGAAACACAGAATACAGTCATTTAATGTCAAACTTTTATCCCAATAATATGGGTCACTGTAGCCACTATTCTATCTATTCTTTTATGATGACATTCACTGTGCCAAGGTTTTTTTCACCTATTCACCATGGCCATCAATGTGTTTATGAGCCGTAACATATGCGTGGCACCTAACAGGCTCCTGGCAGTT
Organism: Myotis davidii; assembly: GCF_000327345.1. Lineage (NCBI taxonomy): Eukaryota > Metazoa > Chordata > Mammalia > Chiroptera > Vespertilionidae > Myotis > Myotis davidii. Next base: position 363,270 of record NW_006284834.1, on the reverse strand, counting down.
ATTTGCTGAATAATCAAATCCTAGCACCCTTAACAATAGTAGGTTGAAGTAAAAGCCATTATTAAAAGTTACTGAACAGCCCTGGCTGGTGTTGGTCAGTGCTTAGAGTGTCAGCCTGCACATGGAATGGCCGTGGGTTCGATTCCCAGTCAAGGGCATATACCTGGGTTGCACGTTCAATCCCCAGCAGTCGGGGCATGCATGGGAGGCAACCAATCAATGTGTGTCTCTCTCACATCAATATTTCTCTCTCTCTTCTCTCTCTATCCCTTCCCCTACCCCTTCCACTCTCTCTAAAAATCAATGAAAATATCCTCAGATGAGGTTTAAAAAAAAGTTACTGAACATGTTGCATTCATGGTTCTGAGGACTAGGAAAATGACAGACATGGTGCCAGCACTATCAAGTACTAATACTCTTGAATTCCACTTACTGGTCTAATCAAAATGTTTCCTATTGCTCAGTGCATCTTTGAATTCATCTAAGGTAATTTAAAAGTTCAACTTTTGCTGCTCCCATATTTCTTATATAAAACCTCATACACACTAGCTATTTTAAATCATATTATTTAATGTTATATTATTATTATTGCATTAAATGAACAATGTTAATATAGATTAAATTCAGAGATTTTATTCAAATAGGTCAATGCAGCAAATTATTTAGACCAGTGCTTCTCAAACTTTAATGTGTATATTAATTACCTGGGGAGCTTATTAAAATTCAAATGTAGACTTTGTTACAAAAATATAGACCCAAGTGAAAAGAACAAATTCCATTTTGAGGTCCAGTCTGAAACTCTGTGATATGTTATGATATGACAGATACCAGATTTGATCATGAAAAATATTTCAGTTTCATACCATATGTAATATAATTTGGGTTTCTATATATATAAGAGCCATAGGAATATCACAGTATATGTAACTTGTTTGACTGGTATTGATGTACATTAAACTTGTTTATGTAGTGTTCATCATTGACAACATAATTCATCATGTATGCCAAAATATTTTAATTTAACAGAAACTCTGAGGAATAATTCAACATTATGAATTAGTGAAATGTGAATCAATATAATTTCAAATACCGTCATTTTGAACATTTAAAAGTTGTGATGATAGATACAATTAAATTTTGCTGAACTAATTTTAATCATTTTTTAAAATATATTTTATTGATTTTTTACAGAGAGGAAGGGAGAGGGATAGAGAGTTAGAAACATCAATGAGAAACATCGATCAACTGCCTCCTGAACACCCCCTACTGGGGTTGTGCCCGCAATCAAGGTACATGCCCTTGAACGGAATCGAACCTGGGACTCTTCAGTCTGCCGGTTGACGCTCTATCCACTGAGCCAAACCAGTTAGGGCTAATTTTTTTTTTTTTTTTTTGGTTAGGGCTAATTTTAGTCATTTTTTATGGCTACCTGATAGAGTTTCACTTCCAATATTTCCAGTTTAAATTTTTCTTCTTGTTTACTTAATAATTTCCTTTTGAAATTATAGATTCTTATAATTTATTCAGACTTTTAGTACTAGAGGCTCTTTAACATTTTAGTATTCTGTATAAATTTTCTAATAGGGAATTATGTATCTCTTTTTCGAGCACAAAAATCTTGTTCTGAAATTTTCTTTATAAAAGTGAGAATTCTAGGTAGAAATATAAAATCATACAGCTACTTTAAAAAGATTTTGGCAGTGCCTAAAAATGTTAGAGATATTCACCATATGACCCAGAAATTCCACTTCCTAGGTATGTACCCAGGATAAATAAAAACATATATTCATGCAAAAAACTGTATACAAATTGGTCATAGCAGCATTATTTATAATATCCAAGGTGTGGAAACAACCTAACTTTTTATCAGTTGACAAATGGAGAAACAAATGAGGTATATACATACAAAGGAATACTATACAGCAATAAAAATAAATAATGTACTGATACATATTATGAACATGACTGGACATTTGCATAACTTGAAAACATTATGCTAAGTGAAAACATAAACAAAAGGACAAATGTTCTATGATTACACTTACATGGTACCTAGAGTTGTCAAACTCATAACAACAAATATAGAACAGTAGATAACAGGGGCTGGGGTAGGGAAAATGGGAAGTCACTGCTAATGAGTATGAGGTTTCTTTTGCAGGTGATAAAATGTTCTAAAATTAGATAGTGGTAATGGCTGCAAAACCACGTGAATATACTAAAAAACATTGGATTGTGTACTTAAAAATTTTTTTAATCATCACCTGAGGACATTTTTTCCATTGAACCTTAGAGTGAAAGGGAAGGGAAGAGATGGAGAGAGGGAAACATTTATATGAGAGAGTCAAATCGATTGGTTGCCTCCCATATGTGGCCTGACTGGGACCAGGGATCGATCCTGCAACCCAGGTACATGCCTTAGACCGGGAATTGAATCCATGACCCTTCAGTGTGCCAGCCAATGCTCTAACCACTGAACAACACCAGACAGGGCAGATTGCATACTTTAAAAGGGTGAATTTTAAGGTATATGAACTCTATCCTGACTTTAAAAAGTGAGAATTCTCTAATTTCTACCTTTTGCCATGAATATAAGAATATTTAGTATATCTCTGGGTCCTCTTCAACTAAAACTTATCTACCGTAATAATTTAAGCTGGATTTAATATAATTTTTTATGCTTCTCAGTTTTAGTAAGCTTGAAAAAATTATTTCATTTGATATCCTTCATTTTGATCAGAAGAGCAAAGGTTACTGATGACATTGTCTAGGAATTATTTATACAACTTTTCCATTGTTATTTAAAGCAAGACATTTCATTAGGGCATTTCCAGTTTAATTAAAGGCTATGTACAATTCCAGTTCAAAACAACAGTTTTACATTGGCAAGTTCTATTGTATATACATTTTTTGTTTCAGTTCAAGGTAAGAACTGTTAGAAAATAGGAAGACTTTGGGCCAGGTCTGGAGTAGGTTGAATGCCTAAATTTAAAATCATGATTTAAATGTTATGATTTATTTCTACATTTTTTTTCTTTTTAAAACAATATTTGCTTCTCCTATTATATATACATAACTACATACTAGTATATACATAC
>NW_006284834.1:357490-360017 GCF_000327345.1 Myotis davidii | reverse complement strand
TGCAGGAGGCGGCTGATCGATGTTTCTCTCTCATCGATGTTTCTGACTCTCTCTCTCTCCCTTCCTCTCTGTGAAAAATCAATAAAATATATTTAAAAAAAAAATCTTAAAGTACATAGGAAAGCATAAGGGAAACAAACATCACCACTATCCTACCATTCACTATTAAACATTGTCAAAATTTTAATTCATTTCCTGCCAGGAATTTGATTAATTCATATACATAAATAGCAATATATGGTATAAAAAATCTTTACACATGTTTAATACTGAATATACATCTTTTTAGCTTTTCTTTTTTTCATTTAAAAAAATATGTGGCACTCTCCTCTAGCATTAAGTACATTTAATACCATAATTTTTATGGCTTCATAACATTTCGTCATACAAATGTATCATTACTTATTTAAGGTGTCTAGTTTTTAAATAATTATGTAAACATCCTTATACATCTTTGTATATATATCGCTGACTACCTCCATACTTAAAAGAAGTAGAAAAAGAACAACAAACAAAGCTCAGAGTAAGTAGAAGGAATAAAATAATAAAGATTAGAGCAAAAATAAATGACATAGAGACAAAATAATAAATAATAGAAATGATCAATAAAAGTAAGAGGTGGTACTTTGAAAGATAAAGAAGATTGACAAACCTTTAACCAGACTCATCACGAAAAAAAGAGAGCGGACCCAAATAAATAAAATCAGAAATGACAGGAGAAGTAACAACGGATACCAATGAAATACAAAGGATTGCAAGAAAATACTATGAACAACTATATGCCAAAAAAGCTAGACAACCTGGGTGAAATGGATACATTCCTAGAAACACACAATCTTCCCAAACTAAGCCAGGGAGAATCAGAAAAACTGAACAGACCAATTACAACTAATAAAATCAAAGCATTAATTAAAAAAAAAACTCCCAGCAAACAAAACTCTTGGATGGGATGGCTTCACAGCCAAATTTTATCAAACATTCAAGAAAGAACTAACACCAATCCTTCTCAAACTATTCCAAAAAATTCAAGAGGAGGGAAGACTATCAAGCTCTTTTTTCGAGGCTAGTATTATCCTAATTCCAATACCAGATAAAGGCACTACAATGAAAAAAAAATTGTTATCCCTGATGAGCATAGATGCTAAAGTCCTCAACAAAATATTAGCAAGCCAGATCCAGCAATACATTAAAAAGATCAGCCCTAGATGGTTTTGCTCAGTGGATAGAGTGTCAGCCTGCGGACCTAAGGGTCCTGGGTTCGATTCTAATTAAGGACGCATGCCCAGGTTGCAGGCTCGATCCCCAGTGGGGGGCATGCAGGAGGCAGCCGATGGATGATTCTCCCTCATCACTGATGTTCTTATCTCTCTCTTCCTCTCTAAAATCAATAAAAATATATATTTTTTAAAAAGATCATACACCATAATCAAGTGAAATTTATTCTGGGGATGCAAGGTTGGTACAATATCCAAAAAACAATAAGCGTTATACTTCATATAATCAAAATGAAGGCTAAAAATCACAAGATCATATCAATAGATGCAGAAAAGGCATTAGATAAAATCCAGCACCCATTTTTGATAGAAACTCTCAGCGCCTGCGGACCTAAGGGTCCTGGGTTCGATTCCAATTAAGGACGCATGCCCAGGTTGCAGGCTCGATCCCCAGTGGGGGGCATGCAGGAGGCAGCCGATGGATGATTCTCCCTCATCACTGATGTTCTTATCTCTCTCTTCCTCTCTAAAATCAATAAAAATATATATTTTTTAAAAAGATCATACACCATAGTCTGGCCAGTAAAAAGATCATACACCATGATCAAGTGGGATTTATCCTGGAGATACAGTGTTGGCATGATATCTGCAAATCAATTAATGTGATATATCATATAATCAAAATGAAGGCTAAAAATCACAAGATCATATCAATAGATGCAGAAAAGGCATTAGATAAAATCCAGCACCCATTTTTGATAGAAACTCTCAGCAAAATGGGACTAGAAGGATCATACCTCAATATAATAAAGGCCATATATGACAAACCCACAACCAATATCATACTCAATGGGAAAAAAACTAAAAGAATTCCCTTAAGATCAAGAAGAAGACAGGGATGTCCACTTTCACCAGTTTTATTCAACATAGTACTAGAAGTCCTAGCCACAGCAATCAGAAGAAGAAGAAATAAAAGGCATCCAAATTGGAAAAGAGAAAGTAAAACTGTTATTACTCGCAGGTGACATAATTTTGTATGTAAAAACCCCTGAAGAGTCTACCAAAAACTACTAGATCTAATAAAAGAATTCGGCAAAGTAGCAGGATACAAAATTAATACTCAGTAGTCGGTGGCATTTTTATACACCAACAGTGAACTATCACAAAGATTAATTAAGAAAAGAATCCGCTACAACAAGACTGTGCACAAAGCCCACAAGGGGGTGCACCAAGAGTGTCCACCTCAGGTAACTGGGGAGGCTGAGCCACTGGGCCCTAAAGGACACCTAGCCCACAAAGCCGCTCTATCAAAA
>NW_006284834.1:349337-356213 GCF_000327345.1 Myotis davidii | reverse complement strand
GAGAGAACATGGACACAGAACTTGGCTGGAGATTGTGGCTAGAGATCCTGGCAAGTCTGCTGATCAACTGAACGCTGTCTCCGTGTCATTCCTTCTTCGCCGACTCTGTCCACACCTTTGGGGACCCATGGACCTGCTGGGGTTGGACCCCAGCACTGGTCAATGATTCTCTCTCATCATTGATGCTTCTAACTCTCTCCCCCTTCTCCCTTCCTCTCTGAAATCAATAAAAATATATTTTAAAAAAAAAGAAAGAAAGAAAAGAATCCGCACTAGCTGGTGTAGCTCAGTTGGAGTATCGTCCCATGTACCGAAGGGTTGCAGGTTCAATTCCTGATCAGGACACACATGTGAGTTTCATCCCCTATTGGGCACATATAGGAAGTAAACGACCAATATGGGTGGCAACTAATCGATGTGTCTCTCTCACATCATTGTTTTTCTCTTTCTCTCTCTCCCCCTATGTCCTCCCCTCTACTTTCTCTCTCTCTCAAAAAAAAAAAAAATCCCATTTACTACTGCAACAACAAAAATAAGGTTCCTTGGAATAAATCTAGCCAAGGGAGTAAAAGACTTGTACACAGAAAATTATAAGATACTGAAGAAAGAAACTGAGGAATATATAAATAAGTAGGGGCATATAACTTGTCCATGGATAAGAAAAAATAACATCATTAAAATATCCATCACACCCAAAGCAATCTACAGATTCAATGCAATTCCTATTAAAATACCAATGGCATACCTCACAGATTTTGAACAAATATTCCAAACATTTATATGGAACCAAGAAAGACTCCAAATAGCCTCAACAATCTTGAGAAACAAGAATAAAGTTAGAGGTATCATACTACCTGATATCAAACTATAGTACAAGGCTATATTAATCAAAACAGCATGGTACTGCATAAGAACCTCAGATTCTGTTCCATTGACCAGAATAGGGGACCAAGAATAAATTGACCTTTATAGTCAATTAATATTTAACGAGATGCAAGAGCCAATGCAATTCCTATTAAAATACCAATGGCATACCTCACAGATTTTGAACAAATATTCCAAACATTTATATGGAACCAAGAAAGACTCCAAATAGCCTCAACAATCTTGAGAAACAAGAATAAAGTTAGAGGTATCATACTACCTGATATCAAACTATAGTACAAGGCTATATTAATCAAAACAGCATGGTACTGCATAAGAACCTCAGATTCTGTTCCATTGACCAGAATAGGGGACCAAGAATAAATTGACCTTTATAGTCAATTAATATTTAACGAGATGCAAGAGCATACAATGGGGTAAAGAAAGTCTCTTCAATAAATAGTGTTGGCAAAATTTGACAGATACTTGCCAAAAAAGATAAACTACACCACCAACTTACACCATACATAAGAATAAATTCAAAATGGATTAAAAATTTAAATGTAAGTCACAAACCCATAAAAATCCTAGAAGAAAACATAGGCAGTAAATTTTCAGGCATTTCTTTTAGCTATATTTTTGCAAATATATCTAATCAGGAGAGGGAAACAAAGGAAAATATTAAAAATGGGACTACATAAAACTTAAAAGCTTTTGTACAACAAAAGAAACCATCAACAAAATGAAAAGGAAACCCACTGAATAGGAGAACATATTTGCCAATGATACATCTGATAAGGGGTTAATTTCTAAAATATATAAAGAACTTATACTACTCAACACCAAGAAGAAGAAAAAACAATTTTAAAAATGGGCAAAGAACATGAATAGACACTTCTTGAAAGAGAACATAGTGATGGCCAATACACATGAAAAAATGCTTAACATCAGAGAGATGCAAATTAAAATTACAATGAGATATCACCTCATACCTGTCAGAATGGCTATCATCAATAAATCAATGAACAAGTGCTGGAGAGTATATGGAAAAAAGGGAACTCTTGTGTACTGCTGGTGAGAATTCAGATTGGTGCAGCCACTTAGAAAAACAGTATGGAATTTCCTCAAAAAATAAAAAATGGAACTGCCTTTTGATTCAGTGATTCCACTTCTGGGAATGTCTGAAAAAACCTAGAACACTAATTCAAAAGAATATATACATTCCTATGTTCATTGCAGCATTATTTACAATAGCCAAGATCTAAAACAGCTCAGGTGATCAGCAGTAGATGAGAGGGTAAAAAACTGTGGTACATTTACACAGTGAAATACTAAAAGGAAATCTTACCTTTTGCTACAGCATGGATGGACTCGGACAGTAGTATGTTAAGTGAAATAAGTCAGTCAGAGGCTGGCTAACTATGTTCAAAGGAATCTTTTGAAGAGATGAGCTGGAGGGAGAGTTTAAGGTACTCTGAGCTCCACTTATAATACTAACTCTGTATTGCTTTTCTCAGAGTTTCTGGAGTGACTAAGCTTGCATTGTATTTTACTACATTGTATTTTACTACAATTCCACTTATATGTGGAATCTAATGAACAAAACAAACTGATGAACAAAATAGAAACAGGGGCCTAGATACATGGAACAGACCAGGGAGCTGTCAGAGAGGAGTGGGACTGGGCAGCTGTATGAAAGAAGGTGAAGGGATTAAGCACAAAAAGTGTGTGTGTGTGTGTGTGTGTGTGTGTGTGTGTGTGTGTGTTGTATATATAAAACATACAGAAACAGGCAACAATTTGGTGATAGAGGGAAAAGGGCGTAGGGACTAGGTTTGGTGGTCAATGAGGGGAAGGGAATAGGAACATAAAGAGACTTTGCTTGGGGCAGTGGGCACCCAATGCTGTGTGCAGATGGTGTTTTGTTGAGTTGTACACTTGAAACCTATTTGATTTTGTGAACCAATGTCACCCCAATAATTCAATAAAAAACAAAATAAGTAAATAAATGAAAAAGAAAAGAAAAAAGTGATAAATTACCTGACAAGGTAGCATCAAATCCCATGTCTTCTATAGCTTTTCTCAAAGTTTCTGGAGAGGTCAGTAGAGGATCATATTCAACAGTTCCATTGGCATTTGCAAGGGATACTAGTATGGATTTTACACCTGCCTTCTTTGATATGACACCTTCAATAGACTGCACACACGAATTACAAGTCATGCCATCAATGTTTATCACAGTTTCTTGAGTCAGAGGCTGGCTAACTATGTTCAAAGGAATCTTTTGAAGAGATGAGCTGGAGGGAGAGTTTAAGGTACTCTCAGCTCCACTTATAATACTAACTCTGTATTGTCCTGGTGATACGGCCTCTATTGCTTTTCTCAGAGTTTCTGGAGTGACTAAGCTTGCATTGTATTTTACTACAGCAGATCTATTCTCTAAAGAAACCACTATGCTGCTTACATATTGGAGTGTAGATAAAGCACTTTCAATATTTGACACACATGATTTACAATGCATGCCATCTATGATGAAAGTGACTGTGGAATCATTGGTATATGATGGATTCCTTTGCTGTGATCCTTCTGAGAATTTGACTGGTGTGTTTTTTAGACGTTCTATATCAATACTTCCCAATCTGAGGTATTTGGGCTGCTTTTTGACGAATGCTGGAAAGCCCGCAGCTTCAATCTGCTTTTTTATTTCCTCTACTGTGATAAGATGAGGTTGATAAACAACAGTAGCTTCTTGGTTGTCCAGGGAGACTAATTAATAAAAAGAAAAACAATTATTTAATTCAATTATCCTTGGGCTACTTCAGAAAACATTCTGTAGACCAAATCAATACCACACAAAATTGTTTCTCTCTCATTGTTGTTATTATCCTTTGTTAAAACAATTATTTTCTTTTCAGAAAATGTTATTGACATATACTGGAAAAAGTAAAAGATATGACCACTGTATCTATGGTCTCAAGTTTCTGCATGCCTGAGTAGAAATATTAGTTATAAAGAAAACCCCAGGCATGTTGCATTAAGAACTCTGAACTCCATGAATCACCACCCCAACTGCCTTTTCTGCTAGTTCAAGACTCATGTAACTTTTAATCATTAGCTTTACTGATAATAATCCTGGGAATACACTATACCTCAGATTTCAATGAAGCAATAAACATTCCAGTCCCACAGATTCAAATCCCATGCTTAAGAATAAAGCAGAAAGTTAAAACGCCAAGCAGAAAACTGAGCCTTACAAAATAAACAAATAACACCTGATGTATTACCTTTAATTCGCTGAACACCTTGTAGTTTCCCTATCTTTCCTTCAATGGTGCTAGTGCACGAATGGCAGGTCATCCCTTCCACTTTCATCTTCAGCATGACTTCACCGGCATGAGCCATACTATAATCTTCACAAGTTCCTGACTTTTTCTCCAGAGTTCCAGTATCTAAACTGAGATCTGGAACTAGCTCTATTATCTGATTGGCATTCACTAAAGAAGGAATTATTGTCACCACTGCAGTTCTTTGCTGAGGGGAAATTTTAATATCTGTGACACCCTTGGTCTTGAGCAATGTACTTTGGATATGGTCCCATGGTGGAGTCGGTGAAGCAATGGCACTTAGAAACACAGTGTTGGTTAAAACAGGGAAAGGGTTAGGATTGTGAAGAATAGCATCAAAGCCCATGTCATCAATAGCTTCCTGTAGGGTCTTTGGAGTCTGTAGTTTAGGGTCATAAATAATAGTTGCAGTTTTTTCTTCCAGTGAAACCTTTGGAGGGAAATTTCACAAGTCAGTTTAATTAAATTACATGACATAGAACTTAAAAACAATCATTGCACACCACATTTTAAAATGAAAAAAAAAATAGTACAATCTACTAGTAATGGAGTTTCTCTACTACTTCTCAACACTACTATTATCTTTGGAAAGAAACACAAATGTCTTGTGTACCTACAGGAATGGTAAAGTTATATGTAGGTGTACATGACTCAGGTACTGATCATGCCTTTGAAACATACTCATAGACAAACACACCCTAGACCTACTACCATGACTGTGTGCATCTCTTTGGTTGATATATTACAAAAATTTATAATGTAGTCACTCACTCTCTCACACACACGTACACTGGGTTGGAAATCAGAAGATTTGAGTTCCAGTATCACTTCTCCACCTAGTAGCCAACCATACCCATTAGTTCTACCATCTGAAAAATGGGAAATATGCCCTATTGTCTTCCGGGTTGTTATAAGGATCAGATGAGTAAACAGATAGGAAAGCAGTTCTTTGCAGCAGCGAATAATATAAAAGTAAACATTGAACGACTAATATTTATCAAGAACTTATTATATGTGCCAAGAACTGGGATTCTCAGGATACAAAGCTGAGTATGACATAGTCACAGGAAACAATACTAGAAGAGAGAATAGAGAAAATGGACAGCCATTCATTCCTGAAAATATGGCTTCTTAGCAGTGATAATACCAGAATGTTATAAGACAAACAGAAATCAACAAGGATATATGAGGCAGGAAATTCCAGACAACTGGATGCACAAAAGTAGAGAAATATGACAGGCTGAAGAATTAAGCAACTGCTTTATTATAGGGCCTCTTGTATACCAATAATAGTTTAAAATTTATCCTATCTATAACAATAAAAGCATAATATGCTAATTAGACCGGACATCCTTCCGGACGACCTTCTGGATGAAGCTGGGGCTGCGAGGGAAGCCTGGATCCCGGGGTTCCTGCTGGCGGCCAGAGGGAAGCCCAGGTCCCAGGTGACGGAGGGAAGCTAGTGCTGGCAGCTGGGGGAAGGAAGGCCTATTCTTGCATGAATTTTGTGCATAGTGCCTCTAGAAGGTAATAAAGAGCGATGGAAAAGTTAAGCAGGGGAGTGACATGATCATATTTGCATTTTAGAAAAGAATCATTTTGGAGGCACTGTGGAAGATTATGTTGGGGTGGAATGGAGTGACATGGGAGAATGGGAGATCAGTTAAGAGGTTATTGTAATTGCAATAATGGTACAACAGAAATCTGAATTAAGGCATGAATGCTGGGGGTAAAGAAAAAAGGGGCAGTGCCAAGATAAAGTTTAGGAGGGCAAGACCTAGTAAAGAGAGTATAGAGGGTAAAGGAGATGAGTAAGATGACTTAAAGGTTTCTGGCTTGGGCCAGTGGATATCAGAGAGAGGAGGAAAACTGGAGGAGGTTGAGAGGTTGTAGTGGAGAGAAAAAAAGATGAATTTAGTTTTAGACCTGTTGATTTTGAGTGGTAATAGGGTATTAATGTTCTAAGGGCTGTTAAAATATGGGCACTATTATCATTATTATTGGTTCCTACTAAAAAGCTTTGTTCCATAAAATAAAAACAACCCCAAAAATATAATTAAAAGTAATTCAGAGTAGGAAATCTCATTTTAAATCAGCTACAATAGTTATATAGTTAAATTTTCCACTTATTTTAATATATCATATTTTATCTCTCCTTTAGCTTTTCCCTCATCATTGATGTTTCTATCTCCCTCTCCTTCTCCCTTCCTCTCTGAAATCAATAAAAAATATATGGGGGGAAAAAGCTGCAGATTAGCCCTAGCCAGTTTGACTCAGTGGATAGAGCCTCAGCCTGCAGCCTGAAGGGTTCTGGGTTAAATTCCAGTCAAGGACACATGCCCAGGTTGTGGGCTCGATCCCCAGTAGCGGGTATGGAGGAGGCAGCGGATTAATGATTCTCTCTCATCATTGATGTTCACACACACACACATACATATACATACACACACATACTGCAGAATAGCCACACCACATATAGTTTGGACATATATTTTGAAAGAGATTCAATATAAACATAGCCACTATAAAATGAAGGCTTTTGTGTCTTTAAAGAGATTTTCTTTCAAAAGCTAATATCACCAGCCTGAGGCCAAATGATTTTCTGACTAAGAAAATTACTTTAAAAATTTAAACATTTAAGCTAAAGGGGATGACAGAGGTCAGATGA
>NW_006284834.1:346570-349241 GCF_000327345.1 Myotis davidii | reverse complement strand
TCCTGGTTGTGGTGGTGATTAAATGAATCTATATTTGTGTTAAAATTCAAGAAACTAAAAAAAAAAATTATAGAACTATACACCAAAAAGAAGTCAATTTTACTTTATGATAATTTTAAACATATATTAAATAAGATTAAAAATTCAGTTCCTCAGTTTCAATAGCCATATTTCAAGTGTTCAATGGCCAATGTAGCTAGTAGCTGCCATACAGGACAGGTTAGATATAGCACATTTCCATCACTGCAGAAAGTTCCATTGGACAGTATCACTCTAGGTACTAATCTTTCTGATAAAGTACTGAAATTTTAAAAAAGGAAGGGGGATTCTTTTCCTTTTATGATTAAATACATTGTACCATGTATCTATTAAAGCAGACCTGGTTTTGAGATTTTTAAATTTTTTATTTTTTTAATTAAATTTATTGGAATAACAGTTAATATAATTATATAGGTTTCAGGTGTGCAACTTTATAATATAATACTACATCATCTGTATATTTTATCATGTGCTCACCACCCAAAGTTTAGTCTCCTTCTATCACTGTACATTTTTATTGTCACCTTAAACCCCTTTACCCTCTTCATCATCCTCCCACCCCTTGAGCTAATTTTCCCCCCTAAAAATGTCAATTTATCAACATACCCAAATGAGAAATTATTCTCAAAACTGATTTTTTAAAAGCAAAATTTACTTTGTCACTAGATGTTTTTCTGCACTCTCTACTGCTTCAGCCTATCTTCTATTGATAAAAAGATGTAAGGAAATAAGGAAACTATATATAAAATACTATATAAAAACTTTTATTACCCTATGTTTTTTTCATGCTGCAGATTGGAAAACATTTCCTTATTTAGTAATTTCTATGTGTGTGTTTTAAAACAAGCAATTACACTTACACACAAAAATGTTCCCCTTGTTCCTTTTGCAGTAATAGCACTCAACTTTTCCTCTGAATGTTAGATATCAAAGAGACTTTTCAAGCCTAAGATCTCAAAGGAAACAAAAACAAGCAACTCCTTTTTTCTATTAAGAGAAAATTCATATAATGATTATTACAAAACTGTTCTGGATGCCAAATCCTTGAGCAGGAAGCTAAAATAGCATTTATTTATTCAACAAATATTGACTGCATGCTTATTATATGCCTGGCACTGTGCTAGCTGCTAAGTATACAGTAGTGAACAAAAACAGGTACAGACTCCATAGAGTCAGAAATTGCTTGTAACAGTCTGATTCTGGTTCTGTCCAGCTGTCCTTTCACATGATCACCACCCACGAAACCACCTCTGCCTGTTCCCCACATTGTTCCAAAGTTCAGCTTGTCTTTTTCTCAGAACTTTTCATTAGGGACCAAAGCTGTTATTTTTATTTTCAGAGGAACAATTTTCCCATTATATCAATAGTTCCTTTGAAAATAAACATACAACAAAAAAAGGAGACATATGTACTACTATTTGTAATACTTTAAACAAGAAAATAAAAATTTGAGAAAAAAGAAAGAAAAAGAAAAGAAACATACAACAGTCTACAAATAATGAATATGGTTCATAGAAAGAACTCAAGGGGGAGGACCAGTCACTGTATTTAGATGAAGGCAGGAGTGGGAGAGTAGAAAATAAATTAAATGTTCTCTGTGCCCTCAATAACATTAATAGGGATGTAGAGAATACTAACTGTCCACAAAGATGGCAAAGATCCATTGTTTTAATGCATAAGGTGTTCTTTATCTATTGAAATGTCTAAAATATGAAATTCAGGCATAGTATACTTTATCTGTATGTGATTTCTGTATAATTTGCATAAATATTGAAAGTCTGTATCAGCTATTCTCAAGCATGATGAAATCTAGAATGTAGGAGAAATCACCCTAATTCCAAGAGCTGCAGTATCTTGAGGTACTGGACCAGATAATCCCTTTTACCTCTACTCCTATATAATAAAAACCTAATATGCTATGTGTCCAGTCGTCCAGTGATGCATTCAACCAATCAAAGCATAATATGCTGATGATATGCTAAGGCCGCTCAACCACTTGCTATGACGTGTACTGACCACCAAGGGACAGACAGTTAACTGGTCGACCAGTCACTATGATGTGCACTGACCACCAGGGGGTAGATGCTCTGACCGGTAGGTCAGCTTGCTGCTGGGGGCCAGCTGATTGGGACTGAGCAAGATGGGCTGGACATGCCCTGGAGCTCTCCCACGGTTTCTCCCCAGCTGGCCAACCTCCCACATCCCTCCCTGGACCAGATCATGCACTGGTGAGGTCCTTCAGCCTGGCCTGTGCCCTCTTGCAATCTGGGACCCCTTGGGGAATGTTGGAGAGCTGGTTTCGGCATGATCCCGCAGACCAGGCCAAGGGACCCCACTGGTGTATGAATTCATGCACCAGGCCTTCTAGTTTTCTATAAAAGCTAAAAACTATGTCACTACCACTTCTTGGGTTGTCATTAGTACATTTCTCTCTTTTGTATTCATTCATTCATATGTGTATGTATATATATCCTATATAATAAAAGAGAAACATAGTAATTGGCGTACGACCGCTACCCTTCCCATTGGCTAATCAGGGAGATATGCAAATTAACTGCCAGCCAAGATGGCAGCCGGCAGCCAGGCAGCTTGAAACTAACATGAGGCTTGCTTGCTTCAGTGACGGAGGACT
>NW_006284834.1:345132-346130 GCF_000327345.1 Myotis davidii | reverse complement strand
TGGCCACTTTCACCACTCTTATTCAACATTCTACTGGAAGTCCTAATCACAGGGATCAGACAAAAAGAAGGAAAAAAAGGCATCCAAATTGGAAAGTAGGAAATAAAACTCTATTTGCAGACAACGTGATATTGTACATAGAAAATCCTAAAGACTTCACTAAAAAACTACTAGATTTATTAAATAAATTTGGCAATGTAGCAGAATACAAAATTACCACCCAAAAATCCATGGCGATTTTATACACCAATAATGAATTCTCAGAAAGAGAAACAAAACAATCTCATTTACCATTGCAACAACAACAAAAATGAAGATACCGAGGAATAAACTCAACCAAGGAGGTAAAAGAATTGTACTTGGAAAGCTACAGCATGTTGAAAAAAGAGGTAGAGGAAGATATAAACAAGTAGACGAATATACTGTGTTCATGGATTGGTAGAATCAACATCATTAAAATGTCCATACTACCCAAAGCAATCTATAGATTCAATGCAATTTCCATTAAGATACCAACATAATATTTCACAGACCTACAACAAACTCTCCAAAAATCATCCTATCTAAAAAAAGAGAAACATGGTAATTAGCCATACCTCTGCTACACTTCCCATTGGCTAATCGGGGTGATATTCAAATAAACTGCCAACCAAGATGGCGGCTGGCAGCTATGCAGCTGAAGCGAACATGAGGCTTGGTTGCCCTGGCAATGGAGGAAGCCAAGGTTCCCCACCTCCTGTGCCCAGCTCTGAGCCTGAAAGCAACAGCTCCAAAATGCAACTATGTTTCAATTATAGAAGCGAAACAAACCCCAGGGACCTGCTTTCAGACAGCCAGCATCGGAGCTGGAGCTGCAACAAAGTTTCAATTACAGAAGGTAAATAAATCCCAGAATAAAAAAAGACAAAAGAAAAAAAGGAGAGACTGGCAGATTCAGTTGCAGGCTGGGCCCGCCTGAAAACTGCCCTCCGCCCCTCATCCAGGCCGGCCCGGCACCC
>NW_006284834.1:342129-344295 GCF_000327345.1 Myotis davidii | reverse complement strand
AGAGGGCACAGGCCGGGCTGAGGGACCCCCCTCCCCCCCAGTGTGCACAAATTTTTGTGCACCGGGACTCTAGTCTAATCTAATAAAAGATAAACATGCAAATTGACCATACCCCCAGTGGGGACACACACACACACATGGCAACTGCTTCACGATGCCTCCTCTGAGCCTCTGTTGCCAGACTGTGGCCATCAGTAGGACATCCACTGAGGGCTCCCGGACTGTGAGAGGTCCTGGGCTGTCAGAAGGATGTCTGACTGCCATTTTAGGCTCAATCCCCTGGGGAGCGGGCCTAAGCCAACAGGTGGACATCCCCTGAGGGGTCCCAGACTGCGAGAGTGCAAAGGCCAGGCAAAGGGACCTTTCCGAGTGCACAAATTTTTGTGCACTGGGCCTCTAGCATATATATAAAAGCCTAAGCCACCGTTTGACTATTCGACCAGTAGCTATGATGCACACTGACCACCAGGGGGCAGATGCTCAACACACAGGCATGGAAACATGGAACTGATTGATGAATCTCAGAGGGAAGGGGGGAAGGGAGAGGGCGGGAAGAGATTAACCAAAGATCTTATATGCTTACTAGAGGCCCAGTGCATGGATTCATGCACTGGTGGGGTCCCTTGGCCTGGGCTGTGGAGATCAGGCTGAAACCGGCCCAGTGCACAGATTTGTGCACTGGTAGGGTCCCTCGGCCTGACCTGCACCCTCTAGCAATCCAGGACCCCTCAATGGATGTCAGAGAGCCAGCTGTTGTGGCTCAGTGGTTGTGTGTCGACCCATGAACCAGAAGGTCACAGTTCCATTCCTAGTCAGGGCACATGCCCAGGTTGTGGGCTCAATCTCTAGTAGTGGCCGTGTAGGAAGCAGCCGATCAATGTTTCTCTCTCATTGTTGATGTTTCTCTCTCTTTCTCTCTCTCTCTCTCTTCCTCCCTCTGAAATCAATAAAAAAAATTTTTAAGAAAATTATTTAAAGAATATATTTCTTTGGCTTTTTATCAGGATTTCCAATCAGTATATTCTAAAATTTCCCATTTAAAAAATCACTTTGGGAAAGGTCCATGACTAAAGTTTTAGCACATTGAAATTCCTTTATATCCCCCTAGGAATTAATTTATGTAAGTCATTGCAATAAATTCACATTAGCATGCTGCAGCACATTTAGTATAAAAGTCTTCAGATGATTTAAAGCCCACTTTCTTAGATTTTTGTAACAACTTAACATAAAGGTAATCAGAGGCTTCTGAGAGTTTGAAAGGATTCTGTCATTTTACAGAAACTGAACTTAGAAAAGTGAAATGATTCATCAATTATCTTGAATTTCTAGTTTGATTCACCATCTATAATATATTTTTGACTCAACTAAAAACTATTTTAATACATAGTAGGAATCCCATTTATATTATACATATCTCAATACAAATTCTATTGTTGTTTGTTGAAAAAAATGTGTGTATATCAAGTAATGCCTTTGATGCTTCAGTATGGAATATTGAAAATTAAAATATCATAAAGTGAAACAGCAAGTTCTATTAACACATACTTTTTGACCAATCTCAATAAAGGGTTAGCCCAAAGCCAAAATAAAAATTCAAAAACCAACTATTTTAAAATGAAAAAGATACAGAGATTTTGTTAGTCTTTTTAAGTTGTAGCACTGATTTTCATAAATTAAATTATCTGTAAACTGATTGCTTTGTCGGGATTTTATTGCTAATACAGTTCCATTTTACTTCAAAAAATATACAACTAATGTATGATTATTCATTATAAAAAATTAATGTTATAAAAAAGGAAATGGTGAAAGTCCCTCTTTACACCATTCCTCCAGTACTAGAATTTTATATTGGATTGGACCTTCCTTTGATACTTGCAATAAAGTTCAACTAAACCAGAAACCAGAAACCTAAACCTAATAACTGATTCTGTATCTCCATGGATGGATGATTATTACCTAGGAATTTATATTAAGCAAAATTCTTATATTACCCTAGCACAGTGTTTTTAAAAAAGGAATGTTCAATGCACTGTCATTTGCCTTAGCAAAAGTAAGGAAACAAAAAAAGTTCCAAATAAAAAGCAAAAGATTGATCTCTATATGCTCATTTGGAGCAGTATCTAAGATATATTTGCTAAGTGAAAAAAGCAAGATGCAGAACAATAT
>NW_006284834.1:333911-341379 GCF_000327345.1 Myotis davidii | reverse complement strand
TGTGTGTGTATACACACAAACATACATACACACACATATGGATATATATAATACATATAACAATTTTATATTCATAGTCTATTTCTGGAAGGATACAGACATAGCAAACCGATGACTGGTTTCCTTTGAGAGAGTGTTTTTACTCTGTACATATGTTACTTTTTCAAGAATTAAAAAATAGTTATTTTCGCCCAGCCAGTGTGGTTCAATTGGTTATGTGTCATCCCATGTACCAAGAGGTCACCAGTTAGATTCCTGGTCAGGGCACATACCTGGGTTGCAGGCTCAATTCCCAGTAGGAGGCGTGCAGGAGGCAGCCGATTGATGATGTTTCTATCTCTCCCTCTCTCTTTCTCTCTCTAAAGTCAATGAAAACATATTTTTAAAAGTTACTTTTAAGGGAAACAAGAAATGTATTCATCCACAGGATGAATTTAATTACTGCTTAGCATCTAGGTTGTCATTTTTTAAAAAAGGATAGTCGATATTACGCAGACAACACAGTGTGGTGATAGCCAGAGGGAAAGGATGTGGGGACTAGATGGTGGTAGGCAAAGGTGGGGGGAGAGAGCGAATGGGAACGGAAAGAGACTTTGCTTGAGGCGATGAGCGCATGATACAGTGTCCAGATAATGTTTTATTGAGTTGCACAGTTGAAACCTGTGGTTTTGTGAACAAATGTCACCCCAATAAATTCAATTCTAAAAAATAAATAAAAGGATAGTCTATATTAGCAGAACGGATGGCAGCCTTTATCTGCATAAAGGCAAAAAGTACTCAAAGAATTGGCAGTTTAAGATTCAAGGACAAAGTAATTTGCTAATAAGGCATTAACCTTTGGAGTCATTCAGTACTTAGAGCTAATTAAATTTGTTTTTACATTTCACTTTCAGAAAGGCCAACCAATCCCAGAGAAAGACCTTCACATTATCTGCCCATTTCATTTTCCCCCTGAACAGACCACTAGGGTGATTAAATTAAACTTCAGGCTAATCCCTTTAAAGTCTAGTTTCGACACTGGCAGGACAAACAAGAGTATTAGAGTCATTTACAAACTTTACAATTTAAGAGAAAATTCCCAAAATGTATTTAAATGCTGAAGCTGC
This sequence comes from Myotis davidii, assembly GCF_000327345.1. NCBI lineage: Eukaryota > Metazoa > Chordata > Mammalia > Chiroptera > Vespertilionidae > Myotis > Myotis davidii. The sequence goes on along the minus strand of NW_006284834.1, from coordinate 340,273 downwards.
AAAGAGAAAAAAAAATCATCCATTTTACTTATTTTTTTTAAATATATTTTATTGATTTTTCATAGAGAGGAAGGGAGGGAGATAGAGAGCTAGAAACATCGATGAGAGAGAAACATCCATCAGCTGCCTCCTGCACATCTCCCACTGGGGATGTGCCCGCAACCCAGGCACATGCCCTTGACCGGAATCGAACCCGGGACCCTTCAGTCCGCAGGCCGATGCTCTTTCCACTGAGCCAAACCGGTTTCGGCATCCATTTTACTTATTGAATAATTAGAGACTTCTTGACCATTCACTATCCTTGAATTCTTTTAAAGCTCTAATCTGTTACATTGGAGAATTTTTTCAATAAAACAACCCCACTCGATTTAACAAAACAATTACGTCATTTCATATCAGAGTTTTATTCCAAAGACAATAAACAATAGGCTTAAAGGATTGTGGTTAAAATATTTTACTTTTGCAAAAACATGTAACCATGTGAACACATTGCTAAGACCCCATCCAGGGTCTCAGAAGAGGTCACTCACTGAAACTTAAGCTTCATTAACTTCACAATAAATCTGCCTCTGGGCCTAGAAGACTTAACAGTTAGTGAAATATTTTTTATTAAATATATTGGATAACAGTGGTTAATAAAATTATATAAATTTTAAGTTGCAACTTTATAATACAACATCCGTATACTCTATTTTGTGCTCACTACCCAAAGTCTAGTCTCCTTTTGTCCCCTTGTATTTAGCCTCCTTTATATCCTCTTCATCCTCCCCCATCCAGCAAAATATGTTTTAAAGAAAGGAAAAAAGAAGAAAGGTCAAAATTATACTCTATACCATAATGGGCTTTTGACTAAAGGAGGAGAGGTGAGCTGGAAAAGGCAGAGAAAGTGTGTTTCCTTTTGTTCTTATCAATCAAATTGTGAACATGCCCTGGAAAGTACAGCCATAAATATCTGTCACTGGGATCCACTGTTGATAACACAAAGTGTTTTAACATTACATTACTGCTACTTTTCCTTTACACTTAATCCAATTCAAATGCATTTGTCTGGCCTTAAACAAGCTTTATTAAACAGAAGTGAATTCTAGAAAGATGCAGTGGAAACAGCAGCCTTACATATGAGTGGGGTGCAATAGGATTTTGGGGAGAATCTAGAGAGGAATGGACTTGTAAATGTTAAGAGTAGAATTCAGTCCTTCATTTATACATGGATATGTTGGAAAAACGAACATTAATCTAAAATAGTTTGCCAGACAGAAAATAAGTACATAAGTCCCTTGGAGAAAAATTTTGCAAACTGTTTTTTTGATGCAATTAGCTTTACTGCAATTAGCACCAACAATTAGTAAGAATTAGCTTCTATTCCTTCCCCCAGCATTGGCCACCTTAAATCACGTGGAAGAGGTTTAATTGATTTCATTTGAGGATAAAATCAAGTGCAGGTATCATACTTATTACTCACTGAAATGAAATGACTTGTTTTTAAAGCTTTGGGACTAAAGGTTGTAGAATTACTTTTGCCATCCTCTTTTCATATCAACAAAATATCCTGAAAAATATCCATCTAATTTTTGGATAGTTACAAATTAATGAAAAAATTACAAAATGTTTTTATAAATTTGAATATTTTAAAGATAAATTTAACAAAACATGCAGTGTTGTCGCTTCTCAGCACTTCTAACTTGGCTTTCTCCCCAAAGCAAATTAAAGAAAGCAGCATACTTGTGGAGGGGTTGAAGAGCCTCCAAGACTGGAGTTATGTGAAGGTAGATGATGAATACAAAAGAAAGTCCTACTTTTGGAGCATGAGAAAGTGGAAAATTCATACCTAAGTCTGCCTATGGATGCCTTCAGGGCAGAAAACTTAGCAGAAGGTTTATTTTACTATGTAAATTTAAAAACATTTAGCCACAACCATCAACACAGTCTTGGCTGACCAGAGTGTGTAATGTAGACAACAAATCAGAGAAATACTGCTTTCCCACCGTACATATAGTAAAAATGGATCCAAACCTTACTTTGCCCTCTTTGGCCAAGATGAATATGAAACTCAGATGTGAAAAAAAAAAATCACCTACAGTTTCAGGCATGGAAAAGAATTACCCACATATTGCCATCACACTTCACATGACTCATGAAGTAAGGAAATTTTATATCAAACTTCATAAAGAATCACTATATGCCAATTAGCCAATTTATTTGTAATAAAAACAAGGGAAACTGAAGTCAATTTGCTCAAGATCTTATGAGAAGTCTGAATCATAGACAAGAATGTTGTAGAGCCCTGACCGGTTTGCCTCAGTGGACAGAGCGTCGGCCTGTGGACTGAAGGGTCCCAGGTTCGATTCCAGTCAAGAGCATATACCTTGGTTGCGGGCACATCCCCAGTCGGGGGCGTGCAGGAGGCAGCTGATTGATGTTTCTCTCTCATCGATGCTTCTAACTCTCTATCCCTCTCCCTTTCTCTCTGTAAAAAAATCAATAAAATATATTAAAAAAAATAAAGAATGTTGTACAGACAAGAAGTATAAATCCTTGGGGGGAAAAAAAAAACACAAACCCGAAATGGCAAAAAAAAGTTTAAACTCTTTACTTCACTGAAAAGCCAAACCCATGCTGAAATCTCTGACTTCATTAATTCCCAAAGAGTAACTTACTTTAACGTGATGTACACCATTCAGTTTTCCAATCTGCTGTTCAATGGTCCAAACACAGGAACTGCAGGTCATCCCCTCAACAGAGATGGTGACAGAATTCACACCCATACTTGGATCCATTTTGATTTCTTCTTTACATTCCTATTACAAACAATGAATTCATTCATTTCAGCCATGGAAATAATACTTCCTCACTTTCCCCCACCTCCTCAATTGAAAATATCTATATTTATAAAAAGCTAAGTGACCGACCACATGTCCATTTGACCATCTGACCAACCGACCGACCGGCCAGTACATCTGATGCACACTGGCAATTTAAAAATAAATGTTGACTCACACATGCACGATACATATAAAGCTCTCGCTGGCACCAATCGCACACGTGTGTTTAGATCTGTCATTGTCGATTGTGAATTTGGTTGATACTTCTATTACAGAGAGAGGGCGAATAGTAATATTAAAATATTTCTTCTAATTAATTTCCTTTCAATGTGCACAAACACTTGCACCGGGCCACTAGTAGTACTAATAAAATATAGACAGTATTCTTTTCTCTCACCTCATGTTAGTCTCATTCCAGGGCTTTTGCTTTCACTATTCCCTTAGTTTGGGACTTTCTCCTTCCAGATATCTGCTTTGCTAACTTCCTTATCTCTTTCAAGTCTTTACTCAAATCTAACCTTCTTAATGAGTCTTACACTGACCAACCTGTTTAAAATTGCAACCTACATCTTGCAATAAACACACACTCTGATTCCCTTTACCTCTGCTCTATTTTTCTTTTTTCACAGAACTTATCTTCTAATGTAGTCTATAATTTACTTATTATGTTTATTGCTTTTTATCTGTCTTCCTGCGATGGTTTTAAAGCATATTCACAAATTCTTTGTTTACTCCCTGCTTCAAGAGGTGGAATTTAACTCCTTTTCCCTTGAGTGTGTCCTGGGCTCAGTGACTTGCTTCCAACAAACAGAACAGCAGTTCTCAACCCAGGGGTCGAACGACCCTTTCACAGGGGTCACCTAAGACCATCGGAAAACACATATATAATTACATATTGTTTTTGTGATTAATCACTATGCTTTAATTATGTTCAATTTGTAACAATGAAATTGGGGACCACAACATGAGGTATTAAAGGGTCGCAGCATTAGGAAGGTTGAGAACCACTGAAATAGAATATGGTGAAAGCAACAAGGTGTGACTTCTAAGACTAGGTCCTAAAAGGCACTGCAAGAGGATGAGAAAAGTCATTGTGGCTTCCTCCTGGTCTTGTCTTGAATCATTTATTCTGGGGAAAGTCACCTGCCATGTCATGAGGATACTCAAGCAATCTTATGAAAAGGTTCATGTGCAGAGAAATTGAGGCTTCCCGACAACAGCAAGGTAAGTGAACTGTCTTGGAAGTTGATTCGTTTTATAAAATATGTTTTCATTGATTTATTCTTTTTTAGAGAGGAAGGGAAAGCGAGACAGAGATTGAAACATCGATAAGAGAGAGCACATCGATAGATCGATCAGCTGCCTCCTGCATGCCTCCTAACGGCGCCCACAACCAGGGCATGTGCCGCGACCAGGAATCGAACCAGAATTGAACCAGTAACCTCTTGGTGCATAAGACAATGCTCAATCCACTGCGCCACACCAGCCAGACGGAAGTTGGTTCTTCAGACTCAGTTAAGCCTTTAGATGCCTGCAGCTCCAGCCAACATATTGACTACAACCTCATCAGAGACCTTGAGCCAGAATCACACAGCTAAACCACTCCCAATTTCATGACACACGGAAACTCTGAGATAATAAATACTTGTTTTCAACCAGTACATTTTGGGGTAATCTATTACACTAAAATAATTAACTAATGCAAGTTCCACTGGAATGAAAATTCCATAAAAATAGGAATCTGGCCCTAACCGGTTTGGCTCGGTAGACAGAGCATTGGACTGCGGATTGAAGGGTCCCAGGTTTGATTCCGGTCCCTGGCATGTTTCTAACTCTCTATCCCTCTCCCTTCCTCTCTGTAAAAAATCAATAAAATACATTTTTAAAAAAATAGGAATCTGGTTTTTTCACTGATATTAGTTTGAACTGCATAAAATTGCCATTGCTACATATCAAAGTTGTCAAATAATGGCAATTTCATATAGATTAACCTAATATATCCCATGAAAACAGTGGTCTCCTTTGGTGAGGAGAACTGGGTAGTTAGGGGATATGCATGAGAAAAAGAATTTTCACAATATAACTTTTCATACCTTTTATAAAAATATTTTTTTGATTTCAGAGGAAGGGAGAGAGAGAAAAACATCAAAGAAGAGAGAGAACATTGATCAACTGCCTACCACAGGCCTCCTACTGGGGACCGAGCCGCAAGCCCGGCATGTGCCCTGATCAGGAATTAAACTATGACCTCCTGGTTCACAGGTCGACGCTCAACCACAGAGCCACACCAGCCAGGATTTTTATACCTTTTGTAAAAATTGACATGTAACTGACTTATAACATTGTGTAGTTTAAGGTGTACAATGTGTTGGCTTGACACATCCTAATATATAAAGAGCCAGGGTCCATCACGATCAAAACGTCTGACAGATGACTGAACACCAGGCTAGGGTCCCGGCTGGCGTGGCGGTAGTCAGTCCTGGGTCCCGGCGGCCCACACTGGGAGTCGGTCCTGGGTCCCAGTGGCCGGCGGCGGGGGTCAATCCTGGGTCCCGGCAGCCCACAGTGAGAGTCAGTCCTGGGTCCTGGCCACCAGCAGCATGGTGGTGGGAGGGAGCTGCAGGCCCCAGCCGCCCGTGGTGCGGCAGCAGGAGGAAGCTGTGGGAACAGAGCCATGCTACCATTGGACTGGCCTCTGGGGTCCTCCCCCTGCCTGCAGGCTCTGGGGAACCAGAGCTATGCTGCGATCAGGGGATCTTGAGACCTCCCCCCGGGCCCGCAGGCCCAGGGAACCAGAGCCATGTTACGATGGGACTGGACACTACCCGAGGGGACCTGGATTGTGAGAGTGTGCAGCCTGGGCTGAGAGACCCCCCTGAGTGCACGAATTTTCGTGCACCGGGCCTCTAGTCTATATATGTAAAAGCCTAAGTGTCTGGCCAACCAACTGACCAGCTGGTAGCTATGAAAACTGTGCCTACAGTTAGTCCTGTGACTAAGAAAGGAAACTCCCTCTTTCCTCCTCTAGGACAGAACACTCAGATTTAGTACTATATAGCTCAATCAGATATTTTATGAGTCAAATAGGGCTTCTGAGGGTTGATGTAGACACATGATCAAAACGGACTACGTTGTTTTATGGGAAAATGTCAAGTTGAAACAGAAGAATTGGTAACAAACTTTTAGACTACAATACACTCAGCAAATGAAGGCTAGTTTACCAGGTTAGTTAGGAATGTAATATTGTAATACAGTTTTATTGTAGGGTATGTGGCAGATCAAAGTACTGGAGCATCTCCCAGGATTATTGAGAGGCGATAAAACAGAAAGGCACTTTTAAAGTAACTGAATAGCCCTGACTGGTTTGGCTCAGTGGATAGAGCATCGGCCTGTAGACTGAAGGGTCCCAGGTTCGATTCCAGTCAGGGGCATGTACCTGGGTTGCGGGCACATCCCCAGTGGGAGATGTGCAGGAGGCAGCTGATCGATGTTTCTCTCTCATCGATGTTTCTGGCTCTCTATCTCTCTCCCTTCCTCTCT
>NW_006284834.1:331727-333901 GCF_000327345.1 Myotis davidii | reverse complement strand
CACACACACAAAAAAAAAAGAATAAAAAATGTTCTTTGCCCTAGCCAGTTTTGCTCAGTGGATAGAGCATCGGCCTGCAGACCAAAGGGTCCTGGGTTTGCTTCTGGTCAAGGGCACATGTCCGCGTTGTGGGCTCGGTCCCCAGTTGGGGGGGTGGGGCATGCAGGAGGCAGCCGGTCAATGATTTTCTATCATCGATGTTTCTATCTCTCTCTCCTTCTCCCTTCCTCTCTGAAATTAGTAAAAATATATATTTTAAATGTTTTGCTCAGTTCCACTACGCACTCTCCCAATCTCTCCAAAACACCCCAACTGCTGTCAGCCTGCTCTATCTATGAGTTGGTCTCTATTTTACTTGGTAGTTCATTTTGTTCATTAGATTCCACATATGAGTGAAATCATATGGTACTTGTCTTTCTCTGACTGGCTCATTTCACTTAATATTCTCCAGGTCCAGCCATACTGTTGCAAAGGGTAAGATTTACGACTTTTTATGGCTAAGTAGTACCATCTACAGATGGACATTTGGGCTGCTTCCAAACTTTGCCTATTGTAAATAACTCTGCAATGAACATAAGGGTGCATATAATTTTTTGAATCAGTGTTTTGGGTTTCTTTGGATAAATTCCAAGAAGTGGGATTGCTGGGTAATAAAGCAAATTTTTTGAGGTAACTCCATACTGCTTTCCACTGTGGCTGCACCAATCTGCATTCCCACCAACAGTGCACAAGGGTTTGCCTTTCTCCACATCCTTACTAATACTTGTTTATTTATTGATGATAGTCATTCTGACAAGTGTGAGGTGATATCTCATTGTGGTTTTAATTTGCATTTCTCTGATGATTAGTAACGTTGAGCATCTTTTCATCTGTCTATTGGCCACCTGTATGTCCTCTTTGGAGAAGTGTCTATTCAGGTCATTTGATTGCTTTTTAATTGGATTTATTTTTTTTGGTTTTGAGTTTTATAATTCTTTATAAATTTTGGATATTAACCTCTTATCAGATGTATCATTGGCAAATATGTTCTCTCATTCAATGAGTAGTCTTTTCATTTTGTTGATGGAAGTTTCCTTTGCCATGCAAAACCTTCTTAGTTTGATGTAGTTCCATTTGTTTATTATTATTTTCTTTTTTTAATATTTTAAGTCACGTAATTATTTCTATGCTGATTATCACAATAATATTCAACTTAACCATAGAGTATATTAAAAAGTATAAAGAATAATGCCTAGAGATAAAACCATACAACATCCCATGAAAAAAAGTACAGAGTACATGGAAATGAGATCAAAATTGACTTCAAAATAACATTTTATACATATTCTATTGAATCCTCAACTCTACACTTTGAAGCAAATATTGTTATTCCTATATAATCTCAGAAGAATTATTTTTTATTCAAAATTATGAAGATATTGAAAGGTTGGACTACATGTGAAATTAGGAATTTCTCAAATTTTTCTTCTTTCACCTACAGCTTCCTTCTTTATTTTTTAATTGAATTTATTGAGGTGACATTGGTTAATAAAATTATATAGGGTATACAATTCTACAATACATCATCTGTATATTATATTGTGTTTACCACCCCAAGTCAGGTCTCACCATGTACCACCTCTTTACCCTCTTCTACCTCTCCCCATCCCCCCTTTCCTCTGGCAATCACCATACTGTTGTCTGTATCCATGAGTCTTTCTTTTTTTCCTTTACCTAATGCCTAACCTGTTCACCCAGCTCCCAACCCCCTCCCCTCTGACAGCTTTCATTCTGTTCTCTGTGTCTATGAGTCTGTCTCCACTATGTTTGTTACTTTATTTTGTTCATTAGATTCCACATATAAGTGAAATCATATGGTACTTGTCTGACTGGCTTATTTCACTTAGTGTAATACCCTTCAGGTCCAATCATGCTGTCACAAAAAGGTAATATATCCCTTTTTATAACTGAGTAGTATTCCACTGTGTAAATGTACCACAGTTTTTTTTTCTTTTAAGTCTTTATTGTTGAAAGTATTACATATGTCCCCTTTTACCCCATTGCCCTCCCCTCCAGGCCTTCACCACCCTATTATCTGTGTCTATGGGTTATGCATATATACATATGAGTTCATTGGTTGATCTCTTACCCCCACCCTCCTCCCCAGGTCTTCACCACCCTATTATCTGTTGTCT
>NW_006284834.1:326710-331708 GCF_000327345.1 Myotis davidii | reverse complement strand
AGAAAAAAAAACTATGAACAAATTCCTATGCACACTGCACATATCTTATTTTGAAGTAAAAAAACAAAACGGGAACAAATACAATATTTGTATTTGCATATGGCCCGCGGGCCGTAGTTTGAGGACCCCTGGTTTATTTTGTTCATTAGATTCTACATATAAGTGAAATTATACGGTGCTTGTCTTCCTTTGACTAGTTTATTTCACTTAGCATAATGCTCTCTAGGGCCATCCATGTTGTTGCAAATAATAAGAGTTCCTCTCCCACTGCCTGCTTGGCCTGGTGATTTGGAATGCTCTCCATCCTTTATTTTCTTTCTCTCAGGCAGGTTTCCTTACACCCCAGGCAAAAAAAAAAAAGGTGTTTGTTTCTTTGCCCGTGTGTTGAGGAGAGCTCCTTTTCATGCCTTGTCTATGCGTTCTTAGGCATATGTACCTCCACAAGGGGCACGTTATCCACTAAAGTTATTAGAAAAGTCTGTCTTTCTGATGAGTGTTTCTGACTTCTTGGGATATATTTCTAGAAGTGGAATCACTGGGTCAAATGGCAGTTTGATTTTTAATTTTTTGCAGAAACTCCAAACTGTTTTCCACAGAGGCTGCACCAGTTTATTATTTTCTTTTGTTTTCCTTGCACAAGGAGATACATCAGAAAAAATGTTGCGACGAGAAATGTCTGAGAATGTACTGTGTATGTTTTCTTTTAGGATTTTTATGGCTTCAAGTCTAATATTTAAGTCTTTAATTCATTTTTTATTTTATTCTTGTGTATGGTATAAGAAGGTGGTCTAGTTTCATTTTTTTTTTTTGCACATCTGTCCAATTTCCCAACCCCATTTATTTCATACACTTCCTATCCATAAACAAGGTATTATGTTTCCATTTATTTGTAACTTCAATTTTTTTCTTGTGTCTTATAATTTTATGAATACAGGTCTTTTACATCCTTGGTTAAAATTATTCCTAGGTATTTGATTCTTTTTTTATGTAATTGTGAATGGGATTGTTTTACTAGTTTCCAATTCTGAGAGTTTATTATTGATGTATGAAAATGCAACTGATTTTGGAGTATTTATTTTGTATCCTGCTACTTTACTGAATTCATTTATCAGTTCTAGTAGTGTTTTGATGGAATCTTTAGGGTTCACTATATCATGTCATCTGCACATAACAACAATTTTACCTCTTCCTTTCAAATTTGGATGCCTTTTATTTCTTTTTCTTGTCTGATCGCTATGGCTAGTACTTCCAGTACTATGTTGAATAAGAGTGGTGAAAGCTGACATTCCTTTCTTGTTCCAGGTCTTAAGGGAAACAGTTTTTTGCTATTAAGATGCTGGATGTGGGTTTGTCATATATAGCCTTTATTATGTTCAGGTATGTTCCATTTCCATATATAGCCTTTATTATGTTCAGGTGTGTTCCCTCTATTTCTGTGATTTCAATCTTCTTAACTTTATTGAGTTTTTCATAAGTGGGTGCTGGATTTTATAAAATGCCTTTTCTGCAGCTATTAAACTAACTGTGTGATTTTTATCTCTAAATTTGTTTATTTGATATATCATGTTTACTAATTTATGGATTTTGTGCCATCCTTGCATCCCTGGGATAAATACTACTTGGTCATGGTGCTCTACCCACTGAGCCAAACCGGTTTCGGCGGTATATGAACTTTTTAAAGTACTGGTGGATCCAGTCTGCTATTATTTTGTTGAGGATATTTGCATCTATTTATCAGGGATCCTGACCTATAATTTTCTTTCTTTGTAGTATATTTATTTGGTTTTGGATTTAGGATAATGCTGGCATCATAAAATGAATTTGGGAGTCTTTCCTCCTCTTAAATTTTTTGGAATAGTTTAAGGATAGGTGTCAATTCTTTGAATGTTTGGTAAAATTCACCTGTGAAGCCATCTGGTCCAGGACTTTTGTTTTTGAGTGTTTTTGTTTGTTTGTTTGTTTGTTTTTGTTGCTGTTGTTTTTTACCTGCTTCAATTTCACTAGTTGTCATCTCTCTATTCAGATTCTCTGATGCTTCTTGATGCAGGTTTGGAAGATTGTATGTTTCTGGTAATTTATCCATTTTGTATAGATTATCCAGTTTGTTGGCATATAGTTGTTTGAAATATTTTCTTAAAATCATTTGCATTTCTGTGATGTCATTTGTTACTTCTCCTCTTTCTATCTGATTTTATTTATATGGGTCCTATCCCTTTTATTCTTGATGAGTCTGGTTAAAGGATTGTCAATTTTGTTTATCTTTTCAAAGAACTAGCTCTTGGTTGCACTGATCTTTTATATTTTTTTACACTCTAATATATTTCTGCTCTGATCTTTATTATATCCTTTTTTTCTACTCACTTTTGGCTTTGATGTTCTTTGTCTAGTTCCTTTAAGGGTAAGTTAGATTGCTTGAATTTTTTCTTGTTTCTTGAGATAGGCCTGTAACACTATGAATTTCCCTCTCGGGACTGCTTTCACTGTGTCCATAGATTTTGGGTTGCTGTGTTCTCATTTTCATTTTTTTCAAGGTACCTTTGATTTCTTCCATGATCTCATTGTTAACCCATTTATTGTTTAGTAACATGTTGTTTAGCCTCCATGTCTGGGTTTTTTTCAGTTTTTTTATTGTATTGATCTCTATTTTCATACCATTATGGTCAGATAAGATGCTTAATATGATTTCAATCTTCTTAAATTTATTGAGACTTATTTTGCTGCTTTGTGGTGAAATGCTCTGAAAATATCAATTAAATCTATTTGATCTAGTGTGTAACTTAAGGCTACTGTTTCCTTGCTGATTTTCTGCCTGTAAAATATATCCATTGATGTCAATGGGGTGTTGAAATCCCTATGACTGTATTACTGCCAACCTCTCCCTTTATGTCCATTAAGGTTTCTTTTACATATTTAGGTGTTCCTATGATGAGTGCATAAATGTTTACAAAGGTTATATCCTCTTGTTGGATTGCTCCCTTTATCATTATGTAGTGTCCTTCTTTGTCTCTTATGACAGCCTTTGTTTTAAAGTCTATTTTGTGAAATATAAGTATTACTACCCCAGCTTCTTTTTCATTAACATTTGCATGAAATATTTTTTATCCTTTTACTTTTAGTCTGTATCTTCCTTTCTGAGGTGTGTCTCTTGTAGACAGCAGATACATGGTCTTGTTTTCTTAGCTATGTCTGTTGATTGGATCATTTAAGCCCTTTACAATGAAAGTGATTTATTGATAGGTAGGTATTTATTGACATTTTATTATTTTAACCATGTTCCTCTGTCTCCACCCCCTCTTCCTTCCTCCTTCTCTCTCTTCTTCTAAAAGAACCTTTAACATAATACAGGTTGGGTGGTAACAAACTCATTTAGGTTTTTCTTGTATAGGAAGCTTAGATAAAAATTTCCAAATCTGACAATACCAAGTGTTGGTGAGGATGTGAAATAATAGGATCTCTCTTATTCAGCTGGTAAGGGTATAAATTAGTACAGCCATATGGAACCTGCTTGGCAATACCTGGTAGAGTTGAAGACATGCATATACTAGAACTCAACATGTACACTCCTGAACATATTTATTACCCTACAGATAGTCTCACACATGTGCACATGAAAACATGAACAAATAATGCTTATTATAACAGTGTTCCTAATAGTTAAAACTTTGGAAATAACCTAAATGTCTATCAACCAAAATATGCATAAATAAGTGGTAGTGTACTAGTATATACAATAACTCATGATACAGTAATTAAAATGAACTAAAATAGTGATTCTCACTGGGAGCAGGTGAGATTTCACCACCAAAGGAATATTTGACAATGTCTGAAGACATTTTTGGTTATCACAACTAAGGAGGAGTGGAAAGTGCTACTGGGATGTAGTGGGTGGAGGCCAGAAATACTGCTAAATATCCTTTAATGTACAAGAAAGCTCCTCAGAATAAATAATCATCCAGCCCCAAATGTCAATAGAATAGGCTGAGAAAATCAGAACTAGAGCTACAAATAGCAACATGGATACATCTCTTAAACATAGTTGAGAAAAATAAAGTTTCAGAAGGATATAAACATCTAAAAAATACCATACATTATTTTTGTAAGCACACATATGTAGTAGTATTGGTCAAAATGTAAAAAACATATATGGGAAAGATGATCTCCAAATTCAGGAGTTTAAGGAGGGAGGAAGGTATGTGATTGGAGCACACAGGGAAACTTCAACTGTATAGGTAATGTTTACCTTCTTAAACTGGGTAGTAGATACACATATATATTATAGGGTACTCTGTACTCTTTGTAGGCCTAAATTATTTCATCATAAGAATTTTAAAAATAAAATAAATGAACTTGGAGGACATTATGCTAACTGAAATAGCTCAGACATAAAAGAGAAAAACTACATGATCTCACTTATATATGGAATCTAAAAATGTCAAACTCTTAGAAGCAGAGAATAGAACAGTGGTTGCATGGGCTGGGTGGTGGGAGAAATGGAGAGATGTTGGTCAAAGGGTATAAAGTTTCAGTTATGCAGGATGAATAAATTGTAGATCTAACCTATAGCAGGGTGACTACAGTCAATAATACTGTATTATATACTTGAAATTTGCTAAGAGTGATTTCAATAATTCTTAACAAAAAAATGGTAACTATTAGAGATGATGAATATATTGATTAGCTTAATTTTGGTAATCATTTAACAATGTATCCTATCTAATAAAGAGGTGATATGCAAATTGACCATCATTCCAACACACAAACAAGATGGCCCCCATGTGGACACAAGGTGGCCACCACAAGATGGCCAGCAGGGGAAGGCAGTTGTGGGCAATCAGGCCAGCAGGGGAGGGCAGTTGGGAGGCGCCAGGCCTAAAAGGGAGGGCAGTTGTAGGCAATCAGGCCTGCAGGGGAGGGCACTTGGGGGTGACCAGGCCTGCAGGGGAGGGCAGTTGGGGGCAAACAGGGCAACAAAGGAGGGCATTTGGGGGGACCAGGTCA
>NW_006284834.1:316786-326544 GCF_000327345.1 Myotis davidii | reverse complement strand
CAGGCCGTGAGGGGAGGGCAGTTGGGGGCAACCAGGCCAGCAGGGGAGGGCAGGTAGGGGCATTCGAGCTGGCAGGGGAGAGGTTAGGGGGTGATCAGGCTGGTAGGCAAAAACGGTTAGAGGCAATCAGGCAGGCAGGCAAGCGAGCAGTAGGGAACCAGCAGTCCTGGATTGTGAGAGGGATGTCCGACTGCCCGTTTAGGCCCAATCCCACCGGGATCCCTCGAGGTCCCAGATTGGAGAGGGTGCAGGCTGGGCTGAGGGACACACACACCCCATACACAATTTTCATGTACTGAGCCTCTAGTATGTATATAAAAACATTTTGGTGTATGCCTTAAATATACACAATTTTTATTTGTCAATTATACCTCAATAAAGGTGGAGAAAAAAAGATTTTTTTTAAAAAAAACTGGGGAATAGGGGAGGCTAGGGGACTGTCTAGGGCGGGGAAAAAAATGGACACATATGTAATACCCTTTGTAATAAAAAATAAAATTTGAAAAAAAAAAACAGTCCACTTTAGAAGGAAATAAAGAAGAAGAAAATATAAGGGAATGTGCAGAAATTAAGAGAAAAGCTACCAAAATTGAAATAATTCAGTAAGTGAGACCAATAATAAACTCCAACATATAAGCAGTCAAAATCATCCACTCGATTTTACCAGGGCTTTAAAAATACCTGTCTGTTAAACAAATTGATGATTTCAAGCTACGCAAACAACACTGAACTAGTTTTGCGTTCAGGACAGCTACATAATATTTCCAAATCAATCTAATTTTTTCTATTTAAAATCACTATCACCTCTAAAGTAAAAACAAAAGGAAGCCCTGGCTGGTGTTGCTCAGTTCGGAGCACTGTCCCATGCGTAAACTGCAATAAAACATTTAAAAAGAAAACAAAATGGGGAAGCATTAACCTACCTATTATTTTTTATGATTCATTTACATTGTGTAAGCCTTTACAATGAAAACTGATCTTACTCTTTAACCTTTCAAAATACTGAGTGCCTAATCTCTTTCATCAGACAACTGTCATTATATAAACAGAAGACTAAGATTCCAGATGGAACAGCTGGAGTAGACAAGTGTATGTTTTAAAACATAATTGTTCTTTTCATTTGATCATTCCCAAAAGATTAGGAGTCAATACTTAAGACATATTAGTAAGGTCAAAAAAAGAACAAGTCATTAAAATTAAGGAAAAGCAATGTGCTTTGCTGGCCATTTTTATGGCTCTTGATAATCACTGCCTTTCTTTAAAAAAATAGTTGTCTTTGTGATAATAATACATATACTTCATATTCTATAGCATTGAAGAGTTGACATATACATGAATTTCACAACAATCCTGCCACATAAATAGGGTAGTAGCCTCCTTTTAATATTAAGGAAGCTAACATTCAGACTTACCCACGCTCATACAGCCAATTCAGGCTAGAGTCCATAGCTAACAATAGCCTCAAAGGGATTAACTTAATAGGGTAATGTTTGCAAAACTCATAAAACAAAACCAGCCAAAGGTGGGAGTAGGGTAGAAAAAAATGCTTGAAAATAATGGTCCTTGCAATAAACACAGGTGGAGACAAGTTCTTCAGAAATGAGAAATAGTCCTCCAGTTACTAGGTTCTTTTCCACGAGGGGTGAGCATCTGCTGCCATGTCAATGATAGACTGGAGTTAAAAAACACATTTTTAAAATATGGATGAAGCTTTTTCTTGCCTCAGACAAAGCCATTCTAATTGCTGGAAAGTAAAGGGAAGCAGGATTAGTCTATTTGACATTAAAATATGTCAGCTAGCCCTAACCAGTTTGGCTCAGTGGATAGAGCATCCGCCTGCGATCTCAAGGGTCCCAGGTTTGATTCCGGCCAAGGGCATGTACCTTGGTTGTGGGCACATAGCCAGTAGGGAGTGTGTAGGAGGCAGCTGATCAATGTTTCTCTCTCGTCGATGTTTCTAACTTTCTATCCCTCCCCCTTCCTCTCGGTAAAAAATCAATAAAATATATTGAAAAAAAATGTGTCAGCTACTTTTCAACCACATTATTGTGCAGTGTGTATCTTAGATTGTAAGAAGACTGATAGTTAGAATGCTTCTTTCCGCCATCAAAACAATCATCTAATTCAAGCTTGTCAGGTAAATCATAGACTGTAATGCTATGGCTTTCTTCATAAGGAAAAATCCACCTTACAATTTTAGCTCTAAGACAAAATAGTGCCCCAACCCACTGATGAAAAAACATTAAATACCAATGAAAACTAAAAAAAAAACCAACTCAATATTTAACCATTAAGTAAAGAAAGTTGGAAAAGCACTTAGTTTACATTTGCTATAACTGATTAAGAACAAGTATAAAATAAACAATAAAAGTTTGGTGAGGCTGAAAATGACAACTCAGTTTGAGCAAACTTTTCAAGAACATCATTCATTTTATTTTTAAACTAGAATCCCAGTGCATGAAATTCATGCATTGGAGGGGGGGGCTCCTTCAGCATGGCCTGTGCCCTCTCTCAGTCTGGGACCCCTTGCTCCTTACCACCCGCCTGTTCACTGCTCCTTACCTCTCAGTTCGCTGCTCTTTAGCACTGCTGTGGAGGTGGGAGAGGTTCCCACCACTGCCTCTGCGCTCACCAGCCGTGAGCCTAGCATATGGCTGAGCAGCGCTCCTCCTGTGGGAGCTCATTGACCACCATGGGGTAGCTCCGGCATTAAGCGTCTTCCCCTTGGTGGTCAGTGTGCATCACAGTGATCAGTCATTCCACTGGTCATTCTGCCATTCGTTGATTTGCATACTAGGCTTTTATTATATAAGATTACCAAAACGACAATAATGCTAATTACCCTATCACACATTAAAATGTCCTTAAAAGTATTAAATATTTTAAAAGTCTTATATTGATGTCAGAATAGACAGATCCTTGCAACAAAATAGAAAGTCCAAGAAACAGACATATGTGTATATATAAGAGGTTAGTATACACAGACAATAGCATAGTGATTACCAGAGGGAAAAGGGGTAAGGGGGGGTAAAAGAGGGTATAGGGAAAAGGAATGGTGATGGAAGGAGACGATTTGGGGTGGTGAATACTAAATGCAATATACAGATGATGTATTATAGAATTGTACACCTGAAACCTATATAAATAATTTTATGAACCAATGTCAACCCAATAAATTGAATTTTAAAAAATAAATAAAAATAATTTTTTAAATGTTAAATAGTATAGTATATATAATAAGAGCAGTATTTCCAATCAGTGGAGAAATCAACTAGTCATGTTGGCATAATGGCTAACCATTCCTTTTTCCTGTGAAGAAAACTATTGAGTGTGGAACAGCTTAGTATGTTCTAACCATTTGAAGTAATTTTTTACAGATTCCCATCTTACGCCAAAATTAATTCCAGCTGAGTAAAAGACTGAAATGTAAAAGGAAATAGAAACACCAATCAGAAAGGATATATGCATCCCTATGTTCATAGTGGCACAATTCATCATAGCTAAGATTTGGAAACAGCATAAGTGCCCATCAGCAGATGAGTGGATTAAAAAACTGTGGTACATCTACACAATGGAATGCTACGCTGCAGTAAAAAGAGAAGGAATTCTTACCATCTGCATTAGAACTGGAGAGCATTATGCTAAGTGAAATAAGCCAGTCAGAGAAACATAAATATCACATGATCTCATTCATTTATGGAATATAATGAACAACATAAACTGATGAACAGATCCAGAGACAGAGAAGCATCGATCAGACTGTCAAACCTCAGAGGGAAGGTAGGGGAGGGTGGGGGTAAGAGGGAGAGATCAACCAAAGGACTTGTATGCATGCATATAAGCCTAGCCATAGGATACAGACAACAGGGGGGTGAGAGCATGAGTGAGGGGTTGCGGGGGCAATGGGAGGATAAGGACACATATGTAATACCTTAATCAATAAGGAAATTTTTAAAAAGAAAATCATTAATAATCAATTGCAGCAAATAAAAGAAAATGCTACAAAGATATAAAACTGAACATTAATTAACAAGAGTAACAACAAAACTTGGGGTGGGGAAGGCCCTTCTAAGAAGAAACCATAAAGGAAAAGATTTTACAATTTTATATAAAATTTTAAAATTTCATGTGACAAAATACACCATGAAACAAACAACAAAAACATATATGAATGGAGTTTCTTTGGGGAGTGATGAAATGTTCTGGAATTAGAGAGTGGTAACGGTTGTACAAATCTGTGAATGTAATAAAACCATTGAATTACACACTTCAAGAGGGTGAATCTTAGGATATCTAAATTATATCTCAAAAAACCCATATAGCAATATATATCTCAGGCAATTGACAAAATAAGAGATTCAAAATACCAATAAATACATGAAATTTACATTTACATTGTTTTACTGTTTTCCTTTCCTTTTTTTTCTTTTTATTGAATTTATTGGGATGAAACTGGTTAACAAAATTATACAGTTTTCAGGCACACAATTCCACCACACATCATCTGTATACTACTGTGTGTTCACCCCCCTCCCCCAAGTCAAGTCTCTTTCCATCACCATTTATCCCCCCTATAAACTCCTACACCTTCCCCTGCCCCATTCTCCCCCTGGCAATCACCACACTATTATCCATGTCCATAAGTTTTTTCTTTTTCTTTTTTGCTCAATCCCTCTACCCTCCCATCCAGCTCCGCAATACCCAACCCCATATAGCTGTCAGCCTGCTCTTTATGATTCTATCTCTGTTTTGCTCATCAGGGCATTCTTCCCATTAGAATCTACATATAAGTGAAATTATATGGTACTTGTCTTAAAAATTATAAATTAGGCCCTGGCCAGGTAGCTCAGTTGGTTAGAGTGTCCCCTTAATACACCAAGGTTGCAGGTTTGAGACCCGGTCAGGGCATATACCAGTATCAACAAATAGAATAACAAATCAATGTTTCCCCTCCTCTCCCCTCCCCCCCCTCCTCTGCTCTCTTACCCTTTCCTCTCCTCTCCTCTCCTCCTCTCTCTCTTCATCCCTCTCCATCCCTCCTCCCTTCCTCTCTCTCCCTCCCTCCTTCTCTTTAAAATCAATTATAAATTAAAACAACTAAGATAAAACATTTACCCTCTAATGTATTAGTAAGATGTGCCTATTACTGTGTAGCTTAAAACAGAACAACATAAAAAACAATCTAAACTTCTATAGTAGGTCATTACTGCACCCACTACTGAAGCCAAAGTGGGAGTGGGGGATATTTCCTTACCTTTCATCATTGAAGCTGAGATGCTGCTAAATGATTCTAGACTGGGTTGGGCAGATGCTTCTACCCAGAGTTTTGAATCCTGATAAAGTAACACAGTTGATAGTTACAGAGAAGTTTGGGCAGTTACAGCAGCAAAATCAAGATGCCAGCTGTAGTGGTGGCAAAAGTACTGAGAAAGCCAGTGCCACTGGAGAGTTCCTCACCAGACTGTTCCTACGATGTGACCTTGTCCTATTTTAGCCTCACTGGATTCCTGCCCATTTTCCAACACTGGCTGACCATCTTCCCTGTTGACTCTATAAGCAATCTTAATAGCCTACCAATAAATTCATTGTCTGGTTAAGTGAATCAGAACAGTTTTACAATGTTTGCAAGCAAGAACATGGCCTAATATACACTGAGTGGCCAGATTATTATGACCACCTGATGTTTGTAGGCAAATTGGCTGGCTATAATTTCGCGCTGAAGTTGCTAGAGGGCCAGACCATTATAAATAGGGAAGCAGGTTGTTTACCACGACAGAAGTGATTTTTTTTCTGAAGATATGGGTAAACAACGTGATTTAACAGCCTTTGAACGTGGGATATATATACACACACTGAGTAGCCAGATTATTATGACCACCTGACGTTTGTAGGCAAATTAGCCATACACTGCATCTTATGGGATATGGAAACCGAAGGCCTGTTCGAACACCTTTGCGGTCTGCAGTTACCAAGATAAAACATCTCCAATTCGCACAGGCACACAAGGATTGGACAGTCGAGCATTCGAAAAAAGTCATGTGGTCCGATGAATCACGTTTCCAGTTGCATCATGCAGGTAGCAGAGTGAGAAGCACCAGATCTCAATCCAATGGAGCATTTGTGGGATGAAGTTAAAAGAGCCATGAGGCAGCTGGTTCCACAACCATCAAATCTCACAGAACGGGACAGTGCTATTCATCAGGCCTGGTGTCAGGTTCCTCGCATCACCTTTCAACATCTCGTGGAGTCAATGCCAAGAAGAATCACCGCAGTACTGAAGGCAAAAGGTGGCCCAACGAAGTACTGATGGGGTGGTCATAAGAATCTGCCACTCACGTTCAAATATATCCCACATTCAAAGGCTGTTAAATCGCATTGTTTACCCATATCTTCAGAAAAAAATCACTTCTATTGTCGTGGTAAACAACCTGCTTCCCTATTTATAATGGTCTGGCCCTCTAGCAACTTCAGTGTGCAATTATAGCTAATTTGCCTACAAACGTCAGGTGGTCATAATAATCTGGCCACTCAGTGTATGTATACCATGTGGCCATTAAAAACAATGATATAGATCTCTATTTACAGACAGGAAAAATGTTCAGGATACATTAAGTAAGAAAAAGCAAACTTTCACTCTGCAAAAAGTTCTCTTAACCAACCTTCAATGGATTAACTGATGGTCTCCATTCAATCATTAAAATATTCAGATGTCCACAGCATGTTTATATGAACTCCTTGTCCCACATTTAGTTCATCTGTGTTGGCTTATGCCCACTGAACTTCTTGTGATCAAGTGATCAAAGGCTAATATGCTAAGTGTCCAACCGTCTGACCGGTCGCTATGATGTGCACTGACCACTAGGGGGCAGACATTCAATGCAGGAGCTGCCAAGCTGCAGTGACTTGGCAGCAGTGGTTCTCAGGTGATGTGACCAGAAACCAGAGAGGAGGGAGCTCAATTCCTCACGGGGCCGCACAATTCCACATTCAGCTGTAGGTTCTGTTGCTGCTGGGGCACTGTTGGCCTGAATCTGGTTTGCTGCACATCTGCATTTGCGTTCCACACCCTATATGACAGCAACTTTGTGGAGTGCCCTCTCATACTCCGGGACCCCTCAGGGGATGGAGAGCCAGTTTCAACCCAATCGCTGCAGGCCAGACCAAGGGACCCCATCTGCCAGAGGGACCCTGCTCACTCCAAAGATGCTGGGGAGGGACTGCAGGAGGTTGGCTCCAAGGCGGGTCTGGCCCATTTCACTCAGTCCCTCCCCACCAATCACCTTTTAATTAATTTCCTTTCAATGTGCACGAATCCGTGTACCGGGGCACTAGTATGAGTACAAAAAGGAGCTATTCTTTCTATGAAAATAAAAGTAAATGCTTTTAGAAACACTCAATAAAGGTGAGCAATAAACTGCTAAAATAGCTGTGCATGAAACAACTTAAAGAGATTGGGGGGAAATCATAAATATCTAAAAGAATTCTATTCTCTGCTTACATGAAACTCAACTAGAAACTAGAAATCTGGAATGAAGCGATACAAATGTGGTTTATGCAAGAACGAAAAAGGCTTCCAGAGGACCCATATGCAAAGAAAGAGCTTTGGCCCTACATATAAGTATTAGAGAATGAATAAAAATAAGTTCTAGATTTTTTTAAAAATGAATAAGCTATATATACATAGTTTTTATGGTTTCCTTCAATTAGCCAACCACTGGATGGTTAGGAAAGTTTCTACCATGGTTTCATTTTCTATGAGGGAAAAGTCTGAAATATATCATAGAACAGGGGTGGGCAAACTTTCTGACTCCAGGGCCACAATGGGTTCTTAAACTGGACCGGAGGGCCGGAACAAAAGCATGGATGGAGTGTTTGTGTGAACTAATATAAATTCAAAGTAAACATCATTAACATAAAGGGGTACGGTCTTTTTTTTTTTTTTTTTTAGTTTTATTCATTTCAAATGGGCCGGATCCGGCCAGTGGGCCATAGTTTGCCCACAGCTGTCATAGAACGAAGAAGGGGGGGAAATCTGATTCCATTTTGTTTTCAAAGGGCCCTACTAATTTTACATTTTCAGCCTTGACTAAAAACTGTCATAAGTCAACTTTTTCTTTTTTTTTTTTTTAATCCTCACCCTAGGGTATGTTTTTACTGATTTTAGAGGGAGGGAGGGAGGGAAGGAGGGGAAAAAATCAATGTGAGAAACATGGATGCATTGCCTACAATATGCACCCTGACTGGAGATTGAACCTGCAACCTAGACATGTGCCCTGACAAGGAATCAAACCCATGACCCTCTGGTGTGTGGAACAATGCTCCAACTGAGCCACACCAGCAAGGGCAAGCCAACTTTCATAAACAGTCAAATAATAAGGTAGGATTGAGAATGGATCCCTAACAAAGATATCTCTGAAATCTAGATTTTGAAAAATCTTTTTCCCATCATTGGATTTCCCATGTTTGTCCTATAAAGAAATGAAATGCAATGGCCTATTATAATGGCTATGTTCAATATGTTACGCTGTTATTTTTTTAAGTAGTTGTCATTCAGAACCTCAGTGTAAGTCAGAGGTGATTATTCTCACTTTTATATTTCATTTATTCTTTCTCTAAACATATTTATGTGCTATAGCAAAATTACTTTTTCCTGAGAAAGGCAGACAGTTTTTAAAAGTTTTCCTTTGTTGTGGTAAAATACACATAACATAAAATTTACCATTCTAACCATTTTTAAGTGTAAAGTTTAGTGGCATTAAGTACATTCACATTGTTACACAACCATCACCACCATCCATTCCCAGAACTTGCTCATCCTCCTAAACTATACCCATTAAACATGAACTCCCCATTCTCCCTCCCCCCAGCCCCAGTGTAACCACCATTCTACTTTCTGTCTCTATAAATTTAACTATTCTGGGTATCTCACTTAAGTAGAATCATACAATATTTGTCTTTTTATTTGGTCTGGTTTCTTTAACTTAGTGTAATATCATGTTTTATCACATTTCAGAACTTCATTCCTTTTAAAGGCTAAAATATATTACCTTAATATATAATAATATTTTGTTTACTTATTAATCTGTTGATGGGCATGTGAGTTGTTTCTACCTTCTGGCTATCATAAATAATGATACTATGCAAACTGTTATACAAATATCTGTTCAAGTCCCTGCTTTCAATTCTTTAGGGTATGTACTCAGAATTGCTGGATCATGTGGTAATTCTATGTTTAATTTTTCTAGGAACTACTATGCTGTCTTCCATAGCAACTGCACCATTTTACATTTTACAAGGGTTCCACTTTATCTACATCCTTGCCAAACTTATTATTTTCTAGGTATGTGTTTTCTTTTTAAATAATACCTATCCTAATGAGTGTGAACTGGTACCACATTTCTTTTTACATTTCAGAAATGTCAAGGAAGAACTGGGGAATCAAAACTAAAATATGTATGGGACACAATGAAAGCAGTCCTAAGAGGGAAGTTTATAGCTCTACAGGCCTATCTCAAAAAACAAGAAAAAATGGTAGTAAATCATCTAACTCTACAACTCAAAGATTTAGAAAGAGAGCAACAAGAAAACCCCAGAGTGAGCAGAAGGAAGGAGATAATAAAGATTAGAGCAGAAATAAATGACATAGAGACCAAAAAAACAATACAGAAAATCAATGAAACCAAGAGCTGGTTCTTTGAAAGGATAAACAAGATTGATAAACCCCTAGCCAGACTCACCAAGAAGCAAAGAGAGAGGAC
>NW_006284834.1:310031-314586 GCF_000327345.1 Myotis davidii | reverse complement strand
TGGCAAACTGCACCGGGAAGGCCGGGGAGGGTTCGGGGGCGGGAGGTAGGGGGGTAAGAGATCGACCAAAGGACTTGTATGCATGCATATAAGCCTAACCAATGGACATAAGACACTGGGGAATAGGGGAGGCTAGGGGACTGTCTAGGGCGGGGGAAAAAATGGACACATATGTAATACCCTTTGTAATAAAAAATAAAATTTGGAAGAAAAAAAAAAAAAACTAAAATATGAAATAAATGAAAGCCATAACCCTTCATTATCAATCAATTCATTGTCATTTTATTTCATTTACAATGTACTCTTATAATTGTTCTTGACAATTTCCCCTATATTCTGATTTGTGGTAAGAAATGGTTACAATAAATACTTTAAATGTGAAGTATTCTTGCTTTGAGCTCTATTTTATGAGTGATTAGCTTAATAGGTTAGTACAAAAACTTGGAAAGAGTTCAAACAGATCAGGATAGAAGGTGTAACAACTGGTCATTAGTAAATGTGCTTGGCTCATCATGTGCTTATTTTTGGCTATAAAAAAGGAAACGTTGTGAATTTCATCTATACCAGTCCTTCAGAAACATAGAACTCAGATTTAAACACATTTATCTAAATTTCTTCCTAAAGATAGTAAGAGTATACTAAAGGATAGTATGCTTTCAGCACTATTACTGAATAGCCAAGTAATAATGAACCAATACTAGCCATAATTATTGCAACAAATTAGACTAACCAGTAAAGATGATGTGGGCAATAGCTCTAGAATCTAGGAACATATTATTCAATCACCCTGAACACTTGTTTGTTAGATCTATTTTGGAAAGTAGTATCAGTGGAAATGAACTCTATCATTAGTTATTTAATTCATCAAAAATTAAAAATGGAACCACCATATATATCCTAAGAATCCCAAAACACCAATCAGAAAGAATATAAGCATGCTTATGTTCATAGCAACGTTATTTACAATAGCTAAGATCTGGAAACAGCCCAAGTGCCCGTCAGATAAGTGGATAAAAAAGCTGTGGTACATTTATACCATGGAGTACTGTGCAGCAGTAATAAAGAAGACTCTGTCGCCCATTGGGACAGCATGGAGGGATCTGAAGAGTATCATACTAAGTGAAATAATCCCATCAGGGAAAGACAATTATCACATGATCTCACTCATATGTTGAATCTAATGAACAAAATAAACTAATAAGCAAAATAGATCTAAAGACCTAGAAGCATCGAAATCAGAAATACAAGTATCACATGATCGCACTCATATGTGGAATCTAATGAACAAAATAAACTGATGAACGGAGTGGAGCCAGAGATATGGAAGCATGGAACAGAGTGCAGAATCTCAGAGGAAAGGTGGAGGACGGTGGGTGGGTGGGCGGTAATCAAGCAAGGATCTTGTATGCATATATGTATGGCCCATAGACACAAACAACGGGGTGGTGAGAGCCTGGGGCAGAGGGTGGGGGCAGGCTGGAGGGTGAAAAAGAGACATATGTAATACTTTCAACAATAAATTATTTTTAATGACATTCAAGTTCAGAGAGATAATCAGTGCTACTTTGCTGAATTCCAAGAAGCTAATGAATGGTAGAGTCTGATTCTAACTTAGACCTCTTAGACTCCAAAAACCATACTCTTTTCCCTATTTTGTATTGTTTTGAAAGAACAGTTCAGGCAAAGGATGAGGGTCTGAACTAAGATAAAAGTCATTGCCGAAACCGGTTTGGCTCAGTGGATAGAGCGTTGGCCTGCAGACTGAAAGGTCACAGGTTCGATTCTGGTCAAGGGCATGTACTTGGGTTGCGGGCACATCCCTGGTGGGGGATGTGCAGGAGGCGGCTGATCGATGTTTCTCTCTCATCGATATTTCTGACTCTCTCTCTCTCTCTCTCTCACTTCCTCTCTGTAAAAAATCAATAAAATATATTTTAAAAAAGATAAAAGTCATTAAAGTTGGAATAGGTTCAAGAGATTCTTTGAATTACTGTAGCAGCACAAATTGTTCTCAAGCACAAACAGATCACTGATCAGTTCTGTACAGGTATATGCAAATATTAATAATAATATTCATTCATACACTTGGCAATTTGGTGATAATTCAACCAGAATGTTCATCCTCACTCTTCCCGAGAAGATATATAAACAGTACCCTCTCCTCCCCTTAATTTGAAATAAATCTCCTACTTCCTTACCATTTCCTAGATGTTTTCATCTAGCTTTCAGAGCAGCTATTCCTTCAATCCTAGCCCCCAAAGTTCTGCAGAATCCCCTCCCCCTAGCCCTTTGTCTAGCACAGCCGTGGGCAAACTACAGATGAATAAAAAACTATTGAAAAAAAAGACCGTACCCTTTTATGTAATGATGTTTACTTTGAATTTATATTAGTTCACACAAACACTCCATCCATGCTTTTGTTCCAGCCCTCCGGTCCAGTTTAAGAACCCATTGTGGCCCTCAAGTCAAAAAGTTTGCCCACCCCTGGTCTAGCATAAACAAACACACTCCAGCAGTGTTTCCTCCCAAGTTATAATTATAACTGGTTGTCCTGCCCTGACCAAAACAAATGGTGACTAGGGATAGCCTTAACACTGTATTATCAAGAAAAGAAACACCCACTGAGTGCCTAGCATATTTCTATATATACATATGATAGGTTTTCAGTAAATATTTATTAAATGAGCACCTTTATTTAAAAATGGGCTCCTTGAACAGTTGTTGCTCAGTCGATTTTGTTGTTGTTAATCCTCACCCGAGGATATTTTTCTATTTTTAGAGAGAGTGGAAGGGAGAGAAGAGACAGAGAGTAACATCAATGTAAGAGAGACACATCGATTGGTTGCCTCCTGCACGCACCCCGACCAGGGCCAAGGAACCTGCATCCAAGGTATGTGTCCTTGACCAGAATCGAACCCAGGACCCTTCAGTCCAGAGGCCGACACTCTATCCACTGAGCCAAACCAGCTAGGGCTTGCTCAGTTGACTGCAAAGATGAAATATGTTTTCTCATAGAAAGAACATTAAACATGCCCTAACCATGTTCTCAATGGTTAGAGCATCTGCCTGTGGACCAAAGGGTTGCAGGTTCAATTCCCTGTCAAGGGCAGATACCTGGGTTTCGGATTAGTTCCCTAGTCCCAGTCAGGGCACACTGGGGAGACAACCAATCAATGTGCCTCTCTCACATTGATGTTTCTCTACCTCCCTCCCTCCCTTCCTCCCTTCCACGCTCTCTATAAATCAATGGAAAAAATATCCTAGGATGAGGATTAGCAACAAAAAAAGAAAAGAAAGAACATTAAACATGATGACTAGGTTCACAGACTGGTCTTCAGAACTTTATTTAGGCAATAATGCAGCTAAACTATATATTAATAGTACTTTTCCACCACTTCTTATGGGGAAATGCATAGTGAGTTCCAATTAGGAAATCAAGATGCCAAGAAACATGTATCTCCTGTTCACGTTCCCAGATCTAGAAAAGACTTCTCTGCCCCATGGAGACAGTGATAGGGGTAAGTTGTCTGTCCTTATCTCAAAGACAGGCAGCAATAACAGGGGTACAATGAACATATGTACTCCTATGTTCATTGCAGCACTATTTACAATAGCCCACATATGGACCAACCTAAGTACCCATCAATATACAATTAGATAAAGTCACGGTACATATATATATAATAGAATATTACTCAGCCATAGAAAATGAAATGTCACTATTTCCAATACAGAATTACCTAGAGGGTATTATGCTAAGCACAATAAGTCAGACAGAGAAGGAACATACCATATGGTTGCACATATATGTGGAATCTAAAGAACAAAGAAAACAAAACAGAACAAACTCATAGATACAGAGATCAAACTGATGGATACCAGGTGGGAGGAGGGATGGGGATTAGATAAAAAAAAGATGAAGGTATTATGACATACTAGTTCCCAAAATAGTCAGGAGAATGTAAAGTACAATGTAGGAAATAGTCAATAACATTGTAATAACTATGTATGGTACCAGATGATACTGGGATTATTGGGAGAAATCTTTGTCTAACCAATATGCTGTACACCAGAAACTAATACAAAATATTTCTATTAAATGTATTGGGGTGATATTGGATCACAAAACCATACAAGTTTCAAATGTACTACTCAATAAAGCATGATCTACACACTGCATCATGTGCCCATTGATCCAATCAAAGTCTCTTTCCATCCCCATTTTGCCCCCCTTTGTCCACCTCCACCTCCACCCACCCACCCCCTTTCCCTCTGGCTACCACCACACTGTTGTCTGTGTGTCATCACACACACACAAACACACACACATTTCTGAATATTAATTTTGTATCTAGCGGGCACTCGGAACCAAGATGGCGGCATAGGTTAACGCCGGAGTTTGCTGCCTTGAACAACCATTTCAAAAGTGAAACTAAAAGACAGAACGGACACCATCCAGAACCACAGGAACACTGGCTGAGTGGAATTCCTACAACTAGGAGGAAAGAGTAACGCATACGGACACTCAGAGGAGGCGCAGTGCTGGTCAAATTCT
>NW_006284834.1:307889-309202 GCF_000327345.1 Myotis davidii | reverse complement strand
TGCCAAGAACCTACAACCAAGATTACTTTATCCAGCAAAGCTATCATTCAGAAGTGAAGGTCAGATAAAGAGCTTCACAGATAAGGAAAAGCTAAAGGAGTTCATCACCACCAAACCAGGATTATATGAAATGCTGAAAGGTATCCTATAAGAAGAGGAAGAGGAAGAAAAAGGTAAAGATACAAATTATGAACAACAAATACGCATCTATCAACAAGTGAATCTAAGAATCAAGTGAATAAATAATCTGATGAACAGAATGTACTGGTGATTATAATAGAATCAGGGACATAGAAAGGGAATGGACTGACTATTCTTGTGGGGGGAAGGGGTTTGGGAGATGCGGGAAGATACTGGACAAAAATCGTGCACCTATGGATGAGGACAGTGGGTGGGGAGTGAGGGCAGGGGTGGGGCGGGAACTGGGAGGGGGGGAATTATGGGGGGAAAAAAGAGGAACAAATGTAATAATCTGAACAATAAAGATTTAATTTAAAAAAAATAAAAAAAAATTGTATCTAGCAATTTTGCCAAATTCATTTATTATTTCTATTAGATTTTTGGTGGAGTCTTTAAGGTTTTCTTTAAGATAGACAGATAGATAGATGATAGATAGATATATAGATAGATAGATAGATAGATTTCAGAGACAAAGGGAGAGGGAGAGATAGAAACATCAATGATGAGAATCATTGACTGGCTGCCTACTGCATGCCCCCTACTGGGGATCAAGCCCACAACCTGGGCATGTGCCCTTGACCTGACCCTTCAGTCCACAGGTCGACACACTATCCTCTCAGCCAAACCAGCTAGGGAAAGTTTTCTCTTTCATTACTATTACTAGTGCATGAAATTCGTGCACATTAAAGGGTAATTAATTAGAGGAAACATTTTAATATTGCTATTTGCCCTTTCTCTATAATAGAAGTGTCAGAGATGAAAGAAAATTAGTAAAATGTATATGAAAATCTTCCTCCTGTCAGCATCTGGGGTGCACCAAGGGATCCAGAGTCAAGTCTCCACCCACCCACGTGCAACTGAAAATTGCGCGAGACCCAGATCTGGCCGGGCCCCTCCATTGGGCTAGATCCAAACGCGGCCAGTCCCACCCTTGTCAAGCCCCACCAGACAGTGGGGGGGCAGCCTCAGGTCTCCAGCCTGGCGCCGGGAGGGGGGCATAGCCTCAGGTCCCCTGTCAAGCCCCACTGGGAGAGGGGGGCAGTCTCAGGTCCCCCATCAAGTCCCGCTGGGCAGGGAGCATGGCCTGAGGTCCCCCGGCCCAGTGCTGGGGCAGGGGGGCACCTGAGGTCCCC
>NW_006284834.1:306167-307874 GCF_000327345.1 Myotis davidii | reverse complement strand
GTCCCCCGTCAAGCCCAGCCAGGCAGGGAGCGCAGCCTGAGGTCCCCTGTCAAGCCCCGCAAGGTGGAGTGGCCTCAGGACCCTGGCCCGGTGCCAGGGTGGGGGGCACCGCCTGAGGTCTCCCATCAAGCCCTGCTGGGTGGGGGCATGGCCTGAGATCCCACCCCTGGTGCCAGGGTGGGGTTTGCAGCCTGAGGTCCCCTAGCCTGGTGCCAGGGCAGGCGGAGCAGCCTGAGTTCTCCTGGCCCAACACTGGCACGGGGGTTGCACCTTGAAGTCCCCTGTAAAGCCCCGCCGGGCAGGGAGCACAGCCTCAGGTTCCCCAGCCTGGCGCCAGGGCGGGGGGCGAGGTGCTGGGGCAGGGGGCACGGCCTCAAGTTCCCAAGCCCAGCACCAGGGCAAGGGGTGTGGCCTGAGGTCCCCCCCAGATTCCCTCCTTCCCTCCATCCACGGCTGGGGCGTGGGATGTTGACCACATTGCCAGGGCAATGATGCCAGCATCTTGCACAGGCTGCTGTGGGTGCCACCATCTTTGTGGCAGAGTTGCAGTCAATTTACATATTCCCTCTTTATTATATAGGATTATTATTCTTTTTAATCATCACCCAATATTTTTCCATTGATTTTTAGGAAGAGTGGAAGAGAGTAAGACAGAGAAAAATATTGATGTGAAAGAAACAGATCGATCTATTGCCTCCTGCACATGCCCTGACCAGAGCCCAGGTCAGGGAGGAGCCTGCAACCAAGGTACATGCCCTTGACCAGAATCGAACCCATGACCCTTAGATCCATAGGCTCACACTCTATCCTGAGCCAAACCAGATAGGGCTAGGTCAATGGTTCTCAACCTTCCTAATGCTGCGACCCTTTAATACAGTTCCTCATGTTGTGGTGACCCCCAATTTCATTGTTACAAATTGAACATAATTAAAGCATAGTGATTAATCACAAAAACAATATGTAATTATATATGTGTTTTCTGATGGTCTTGGGCGACCCCTGTGAAAGGGTTGTTCAACCCCCCAAAGGGGTCGCGACCCACAGGTTTATATTGATTTGGAAGAGGAAGGGAGAGAGAGATAGTAACATCAATGATGAGAATCATTGATTGGTTGCCTCCTGCATGTCCCACACTGGGTGTCAAGTCTGCAACCCGGGCATATGCCCTGACCAGAAATTGAACCGTGACCTTCTGGTTCATAGGTCGACGCTCAATCACAGAGCCAACCAATCAGGCAGATTTTCTTTGAATGTTTGTTAAAATTCATCTGTGAAGCCATCCGGTCCAGGACTTTTCCTTGCTGGGAGTTTATTAGTGCTTGGATTTCATTGTTTGTAATAGATCTATTCAGAGTTTCTGGCTCTTCCTGATTTAGTTTTGGAAGATTGTATATTTCTAGGAATTCATCCATTTTGCCCAGGTTGTCCAATTTCTTGGCATACAGTTGTTTGTAATATTTTCTCACAACCCTATTTCTGAGATGTCAGTTGTTCCCTCTCTTTCATTTCTGATTTATTTATGTGGGTCCTCTGTCTTTGTTTCTTGATGAGTCTGGTTAAAGGTTTTTGTTTTTGTGTGGGTTATTATTGTACATACTAGAGGCCCAGTGCACAAAAATTTGTGCACTCGGGGGAGTCCCTCAGCCCAGCCTGTGCCCTCTCGCAGTCTGGGACCCCTCAGGGGATGACCACCTGCTGGTCAGGCCA
>NW_006284834.1:303467-305480 GCF_000327345.1 Myotis davidii | reverse complement strand
CTGCGGGGGTGATGGCTGTTTTCAGGTTGGCCACAACCCGTTCATGGTGGGGGTCTCCCCTGGGGTTCCTGGCCAGCCTGGTTGAGGGGCTGATGACTGTTTGCAGGCTGGCCACAACCCCCAGCCACCTAAGCTCACAGTGGAGGCTGGCTGGAAGCAGGTATCTAGGATTTATTTGTCTTCTATAATTGAAACTTGGTTGCCATGAGCGGAGGCCGCAGCCAGCTCAGGGCCTGAAGGAAGCTTGGCTTCCTCCACTGCCTGCACAACCAAGCCTCCTGCTTGCTCCAGCTCTGTGGCTTTCCAGCCGCCGTCTTGGTTGGGTCAATTTGCATATCATCACTCTGATTGGCTGGTGGGCATGGCTTAGGGCATAGCAAAGGTATGGTCAATTAGCATCTTTGTCGTTTATTAGTGTAGATATTTTTAAAATTTTTATTGTTGAGCATTGCAGATGTCCTCTATTGCCCTCACTTCACCTGGGTCCCACCCTGCCCCGACCAGGCCTTTACCACCCTATTGTCTGTGTCCATAGGTAAGATCTTTGGTTAATCTCTTCCTGCACCCCATCTCCCCTTCCCTCTGAGATTTGTCAATCTCTTCCATGTTTTCATGCCTCTGATTCTATTTTACTCATCAGTTTATTTTGTTCATTAGATTTCTTGTTACTTTGATTTTTAGATAAAATTGTTGATATGTATTTATTGCCATTTAATTACTCATTTTTTTATTTCTTTTCTCCCTCCCATGCCCCTCCACCTTCTCCTCCCTCTTCTTCTTCTTATGAATGTCCTTCAACATTTCACACAATACTGATTTGATGGTGATGAACCCCTTTAGGTTTTTCTTGTCTGTGAAGCTCTTTAGCTAATCTTCAATTCTAAATGATAGCTTGGCTGGGTAGAGTAATCTTGGTTGTAGGTCCTTGCTATTCATCACCTTGAATATTTCTTGCCACTCCCTTCTGGCCTGCAAAGTTTCTGTTGAGAAATCAACTGACATGAATGTAACTAACACTCCCTTGTAGGTAAGTTACTACTTTTCTCTTACTGGTTTTAAGATTCTCCCTTTGTCTTTAACCCTTGGCATTTTAATTATGATGTGTCTTGGTGTGGGCCTCTTTGGGTTTCTCTTGTTTGTGATTCTTTTCCCATTCTGGACTTGTAAGTCTATTTCTTTCACCGGGTAGGGGGAGTTTCCTGTCATTATTTCTTCAAATAGGTTTTCAATATCTTGCTCGCTCGCTCTCTCTTCTTCTGACAACCCTATAATATGGATGTTGGTACTTTATTTAACGCTTGAAGTTGTCCCACACACTACCTTCATATTTGTGGATTCTTTTTTCTTTTTGCTCTTCTGATTGGGTATTTTTTGCTTCCTCATATTCAAATCATTGACTTGATTCTCGGAATCCTGTCCTCTACTGTTGAATCCCTGTAAATTATTCTTTATTTCAGTTACTGTATGCTTAATTTCTGACTGTATTTTTTATGTCTTTGACATTCTCACTAAGATCCTTGAAAGTCTAAGATCCTTGAAGCTCTCTTTGAGTCCCTTGAAGCTTTCATTAAGATCCTTGAGTAGCCTTATAAACCATTGTTTTGAACTCTGTATCCAGTATTTTGCTTGCTTCCATTTCTTTCATTTGTAACATTAATGTGTAGAGTTGTAATCTGCTATGGTCTGAAGCTATCCACTGGGTCACTGGCTCTAGGGCCTCCAGGCAGGTACAAAGTCAGCCACTGCCAGGGGTCACCCAGCAGGAGCTACAGAGAGATCCGCAGATGGCTACTACAGTGGAGCCTTGACTTACGAGTTTAATTCGTTCCGTGACGGAGTTCGTAACTCAAATTACTCATATGTCAAATCAATTTTCACCATTACAATGACACGATGCTGGGCTGATGTTGTGGCATTCACTGTGAAGTTCGCTGCGCCAACTAGCGGTGGGGTATCTGAAGCTGGCTCATAACCTGAATTTTAGCTCACACCTCAAAGCAAAAAATCGGCCGC
>NW_006284834.1:301201-301779 GCF_000327345.1 Myotis davidii | reverse complement strand
CTTATAAACCATTGTTTTCAACTCTGTATCCAGTATTTTGCTTGCTTCCATTTCTTTCATTTGTAACATTACTTTGTCTCTGCATTTAGGCTGCTTCCCTGTGTTTGTTTCTATGTATTACATTTGTATGTATTACGTTTGTTTCTATGTATTTCTAGAGTTACAAAGTCTCCTGGAATTGGTAGAGTGGCCTTATGTAATAGGTGTTCTATAGGGCCCAGTGACTCAACCTTCCCATTCACCTGAGCTGGGCACTCTAGGTGTGCCCCTGTGTGAGCTGTGTGCACAGTCTTGTTGTAGTTGAGCCTTGATGGCTGTTGGTGTCACTGGGAAGAATTGATTCCCAGGCCAATTGGTTGTGAGGACTACAGTGGAAGAGCTGCTGTGCAGGAGACACCCCTATGGAGCACGACTTGCTTCAGTAGGGCTTTGGTGCTCACTGAGTCTGTCCTTTGAGAGTCGTGTCATGGATGTGTAGAATTGTAATCTGGCATGGTCTAAAGCTGTCCACCGAGTGTACTGGCTCTAGGGCCTCCCTGGAGGTACAAAGTCAGCCCCAGGAAGTGAGAGTGTGAGGA
>NW_006284834.1:294831-300845 GCF_000327345.1 Myotis davidii | reverse complement strand
CAGGTGAGGCCCAGCTGTGAAGAAAGGCAGGCTAGTGCCCAGGTGAGGCCCAGCTGCCTTTCATTGATAAGTTTGGGACATGCTGATGCCAGCTTCAGCTTGTTTGAGAGATTTTAGCAAAGTCTGAAGCCTGAGACAGGACAGGCCATTGCAAACAGCTTGGGTGGGGCTGCAAATTGTGTGAGTCATGCTGATGTAAACTCAGATATAGTTTCCAGCTAGCTCTGTGATGGGGAGATCCCAGCACAGTAACAATAACCCCTGCAAGAATCCCATCTGGGAGAAAGCCACCCCTGATTTCCTACCCCAATGCTAGAAAATCCAGTTCCACCTCATGTGTGTCTGGGTCTCCCATAGCCACTCAGCACTGGAGCTCAGAGAGATGGAGTAAGTTTGTGCACCAGCCCTTTAAAAGGCCCTGCTTGGGTCTCCAGCAGCCTCAGTGTCACTCAGTCACAATCCCCGCTGGTTTTTACAGCCCGAAGTTACGGAGACTTCTCTTCCCATCTCTGGAACCCTGGGACAGGGGTCTAGTGTGCAGCTGGGACCTCTTGCTTCTCACAGGCAGCCTCTGCAGAGATAATCTCCCTCACAATTAAAAAAGGCACACATGGGCCCTAGCTGGTTTGGCTCAATGGATAGAGCATCAGCCTGCGGACTAAAGGGTCTCAGGTTCGATTCTGGCCAAGGGCACATACTCAGGTTGCAGGCTCGATCCCCAGTAGGGGGCATGCAGGAGGCAGCCGATCAATGATTCTCTCTCATCACTGTTGTTTTTATGTCTCTCCCTCTATCTTCCTCTCTGAAATCAATACATTAAAAAAATTTTTTAAGGCACACATGGGTGTTGGGCCAGCCCGTCTGTGCCTCCGTCCCTTCTACCAGTCTTAATGTGCTAATGTGCTTACTCCTTTACTTCTCTAGTTGTAGGACTTTCATTCAGCCAGCTTTTAGGTGGTTCTGAATGATGGTTGTTCTGTATTTTAGTTGTAATTTTTATGTGATTGTGGGTGGTGGCACATACCAGTGTTTACCTAAGCTGCCATCTTTGTTTTTTCTGGTTAAAACTTTCTTAATCTTGTTTATCTTTTCAAAGAACCAGCTCTTAGTTGATCGGCTACCCACAACGAGCCTGCAACCCAGGAATCAAACCGTGACCTTCTGGTTCGTAGGTCAACGCTCAACCACTGAGCCATGCCGACTGGGGCCATTCATTGTTTAACAACAATGGTATTTAGTCTCCATGTGCTTAAATGTTGTTCAGCGTTTTTTATTGTGATGGCTTTCCAGTTTCATATTTGTGGTCAGAGAAGATACCTGATACGGTCTCAATCTTCTTGAATATATTAAGACTTATATTGTGTCTTAACATGTGGTCTCTATTTGAGGATGTTCTATGCCCACTTGAAAAGAATGTATATTCTCCTGCTTTGGGATGAAATGTTCTGTAAATAACAATTAAATCCATCTGATGCAGTGTGTAACTGAAGGGTGCTGTTGCCATGTTGATTTTTTTGTCTGGAAGATCTATCCATTGATGTTAGTGGGGTGTTAAAATCCCCTACTGTAACTTTATTGCTGTTTATCTCACTCTTAATGTTCACCATGATTTTCTTTACATATAAAGGTGTTCCTATGTTGGGTGCATATATGTTTACAAGGATTATATCCTCTTTTTGGATCTATCTCTTTGGAATATGTAGTAACCTTCTTTGTCTCTTGTTATGGCCTTTGTGTTTTTATTGACTTTTAAAGAGATAGAATCATCAATATGAGAGAAACATCGATTTGTTTCCTCCCATACATACCTGACCAAGGATTGAACCCACAACCTAGGTGTGTGCCCTGACCAGAATCAAACTCACAACCTTCTGATGAAGGGACAACACTCCAATCAACCAAGTCACCTGGCCAGGGCATGGCATTTGTTTTGAAGTCTATTTTGTCTGATATAAGTATTGTTACCCCAGGTTGTGTTTTTGGTGTGTGTGGTTTTTTTTTTTATTTCCATTTGCATGGAATGTTTTTTCCATCCCTTCATTTTCAGTCTGTATGCATCTTTTATTCTGAGGTGGGTCTCCTCCAGACAATGTATATATGGATCTTATATTCTTATCCATTCATCTACATTATTTGTTTTGATTAGAGCATTTAATCCGTTTATATTTAAGACTATTATTTATATGTACTTATTTATTGCCATTTTATTCTTTATACCCATGTTCCTCTCTCTATGCATTTCTCTTTCACTTCTTCTCCTTCTTCTAAAGAATAGTTTATTGATTTTTAGAGAGGAAGGGAGAAGAGAGAAACATCGATGTGAGAATGTAACATCAATCAGCTGCCTCCTGCATACCCCCTAAGGGGGAATCAACTGCAACCCAAGTATGTGCCCTGACCAGGAATCAAACCAACTTTCCAGTACAGGGACAATGCCCAACCAACTGAGCGACACTGGCCAGGGCTCTTCTTCTTAAAGTAGGCCCTTTAAATTTTCTTGCAATACTGGTTTGGTAGTAATGAACTCCTTTATCTTTTGTGTGTGTGTCTAGGAAGCTCTTTACTTCTCCTTTAATTTTTTTTAAAATACATTTTATTCATTTCAGAGAGGAAGGGAGAGAGATAAACATCGATGAGAGAGAATCAGTGATCGGCTGCACCCCTCACACTGGAAATTGAGTCCGAAACCTGGGCATGTGCCCTGACCGGGAATGGAACCATGACCTCCTGTTCATAAGTCAGTGCTCAACCACTGAGCCATGCCAGCCAGGCTCTCCTTTAATTTTAAATGATACCCTTGCTGAATAGTCTTGGTTGTACGTCCTACCTTTGAATATTTCATGCCAATCCCTGCTGGTCTGAAGTGTTTCAAGAAATCAGTTGACAGCCTTATGGGAGCTCCTTTATAGGTAACTGTCTCTCCCTTGCAGCTTTTAAGATTCTCTCTTGCTTTTAACTTTTGCTATTTTAATTATAATGTGCCTTGGTGTGGGCCTCTTTGGGTTCTTCTTGACTGGGACTCTTTGTGCTTCCTGAACTTGTGTGACTTTTTCCTTCAACGGGTTGGGAAATTCTTCAGACATTTCTTCAAACAGGTTCTAGAATAGATCCATTGCTCACTCTCTTTTCCTTATGGTATATCTATGATGTGGGTGTTACTGCTTTATGTCAGTGGTTCTCAACCTTCTTAATGCACGACCCTTTAATACAGTTCCTCATGTTGGGGTAACCCCCAACCATAAAATTATTTTCGTTGCTACTTCATAACTGTAATTTTGCTACTGTTATGAATCATAATGTAAATATCTGATATGCAGGATGTATTTTCATTGTTACAAATTGAACATAATTAAAGCATAGTGATTAATCACAAAAACAATATGTAATTATATGTGTTTTCCAATGGTCTTAGGCGACCCCTGTGAAAGGGTCATTCGACCCCCAAAGGGTCGCGACCCACAGGTTGAGAACCGCTGCTTTATGTTGTCCCAGAAATCCCTTAGACTTTCCTCATTTTTTTTCTTTTTGATGTTCTGCTTGCTTGCATACTGTTGTCTTGTCCTCTAAATCAGATTCGATTCTCTGCTTGATCTAACCTGCTGTTGATTCCTTCTAGTTTATTCTTCATTTCAGATATTATATTCATCATTTCTGTCTGGATCTTTTTTAGTTTCTATATCCTTGTTAATACTTACTATTCTTTTTCACTGAGATCACCCATTTTTCCCATTAGGTTCTTCAGCAAACTTATAACCATTGGTTTAATCTCTGCATCTGGTATCTTGGTTGCTTCCATTTTGTTTAATTCTTTTTCTGGGGATTTCTCATTTTTTCATTTGGGGGATATTTCTTTGTCTTCCTCATTTTGTCTCTGTGCATTACATAGTTCACTATGACTCCCAAACTTGTTATGATGGCTTTATAATGTAGGTGTCTTATTGGGCTCAGTTGTGCAATCTTCCAGATCACTGCTCCTGAAATAGTTCTTTTAGGTTATGTGCACCTTCAAGTCTTGAGTGCTCTTGGCTCTTCCACGGGTGGAGTTACCCCTTCAGGCTGGTTGACTATAAGGATAAACCTCAATCACCATGTATAAGTTACTATGCAGGGACTGTCCCTCGCAGTGGAGTTGTACCCATTTGGATCTGATGCCTGCCAGAATCCCCCTTTTGGCTGTGCTGCTTGTGTGGCTAGTCGGGTCGAGCTCTAATGTGGAATGAGGCCCACTACTCATTGTGTTGGTTCTGGGTCCACTTGAGTGGGATTCAGGGACAGGTCGATGTTA
This sequence comes from Myotis davidii, assembly GCF_000327345.1. NCBI lineage: Eukaryota > Metazoa > Chordata > Mammalia > Chiroptera > Vespertilionidae > Myotis > Myotis davidii. The sequence goes on along the minus strand of NW_006284834.1, from coordinate 296,560 downwards.
GCCATTGTATGTAACTGGCCTTGGGCTACCTGTCTGGAACTAGCATGCTATTCACTGTTTGTGGCTGCATCTACTGGGCCTGGATGTGCTTAGGCACAGCCCATCTTTGTACAAGGCTCAGATTCCTCCAGCTTAGAGCTGGGGGCAGATTTATAAAAGGCCTGAGGCTCCCTGAGTTCCACCTTCCCCTGTCAGTTACTCCACCTCCCCCTAAGGTTTCATGGTCTTTCTCCAGAGCCTTTGCAAGAAAGACTATAGAGTGGGTCCACACTGACCACCACCCACAGACCTTTCCACAGGTTGTGAACTCAGTACGGCAAACTGACCAGGGTCGAGAGGAAGGGCTAATGGGTCCCCTACTTGGGGGTTCTGCAGTCAGGCACTCAATGAGGGGAATGTAACCTCTACTCAAGTGCCATACCCCTAAGTCTCTGCCAGAGTCTCCAACTCTAGTTCCCCTGGAAGAAGTGTGCTACAGGTTCAGGTTGAATGCAACCAGCTGTTGCCTCTGCAGGAGGAAGCTCAGAAATGCAGAGCCACAGGGGCTCAGGAGGACAGATCAAGAGTCTCTAAGCAGGTGGAAGATGTCAGGGTGGGAGATGGCACCTTCGCCTAAACCCTTTTTGCCCACAGAGAGATGCTGAAGGACCCCTTTGTGCACTCCAAGCTCATCTCACCACCCACCAACTTCAACCACCTGGTACCCATAGGCTTAATGGACAGGAAGCCCAGCACCAGGGACCCGCCTTCGGCTCCTGAAGGGAAGGGACAAGGTGACTAAAGCTCCATCCCGCAGCAGCCCCACAGCTTCTTGGAGACCTCGTGGTGGCCAGCCTCCATGGGCAGCAATGGGAATGCGGACCCCATGAAGAGGAAGCCTTGGACATCTCTGTCCAGTGAGTCCATATCCTGACCCCAAGGATCTCTGAGCCCTGCAGCCTCCCTGATACAAGTCTCAGAGCAGCCCCAGAGCCTCTCCCCAGCCCCTGAATAAGAGAGAACCACTTGACACTCTCTGGCAGGGCCCACCCAAATCCCAGGACTGAGATGTGAGGGAGCAAAGAGCCTGAGGAGTGCCATGCTCCGACTGGTCTGGGACATGTGGAGATTTGGACTCAGGGAGAGCCTGGGCTGGGAAGCGAGTAGACTCACGTCTGGGCTGCACACTGTCCAGCTTCCAGGGAGGCCAAGTTGGGGCATATCCCAGTCTCTGCTCAGGGTCAGGGCGAGAAGGACAGACTCTAATTCAGAGAAAAGAAGCTAGAGAAGCGGGGCGGGGGGGGGGTGTAGGTGAAGTGAGAGGCAAGTAGGGAGAAAGGAAGTGGAAGAGGAGGTGACAGTAATTAGAAGGAGGGAAAAGACATCCAGAGGAGAGAGGGATAAAGGAAGATGGATGAAGAAGAGAGACAAGGGGAGAGCGAACTGGGGGAACACACCCACGGGTCCTTTCTCTGGGAAGGAGTTTGGTGGGGTTGGGAACAGGGAGACGCTCCATAACCCAAATGACATTGTTATCTAATCTGCTTAGATAATTTCTAAGCAGAAATGGGATGGGGAGGGTATTTATATGGGCTACTTGGTGGAAGATGGGCACCTGACTGGTCCCCTGGAGGGTCTCCAGGCACACTTTGGCCCTTCCCAAAAAAGAGGGGGTCTCAAAGCTTCGACCAACTGTGTATTAGGGGATCATAGGAGACATTTTATTATTGAGCACAGTCATTATCATATT
>NW_006284834.1:291679-294522 GCF_000327345.1 Myotis davidii | reverse complement strand
CCTCCCCAAATGCTCGCCCCTGCAGGCCTGGTCCCCGCAACTACCCTCCCCTGCTAGCCATCTTTGACCACGTGGGGTGGCCATCTTGTGTGTTGGAGTGATGGTCCATTTGCATAATTACCTATTTATTATATAGGATTTTTATTAAACCTCCCCCTACTGATGAGTGGGGGGCAAAGTATTTATCACCTATAATTCCCTATTCCCAGGAGGGGTCGACACTGATGCTCTGTGAAGCAGGAAGAAAACAAGGGCAACTCTGTAAGTTAAAAACAAACAAAACAACAACAACAACATAGAGTCTCTAGTTGGGGTTGTTGCTGGCCAACTCCGCATGAAGGGGTCAAGCACTTCATCCCAGTCCCAGACAATAGTCTATGAGGAAGACGCCTTCCAAATATCCCAGCTCCAAGCAGCACTCCTTCCCTCTGTGGAGCTGAGCTCAGCAGGGCAGGGCCACTGGAACTTGGGTGGGCATATATAAACAGTCTCCCATTAGGGGTGGTGCTGGTAAACCAGTAGGAGCGGGGCAGGCATTTCTTCCCCTTCCCAGGCAAAAGCCTTCAAAGTACACCAAAGTTCCCAGCTCCCAGAAGCTCTCTGATCCCCCCAAGGAACTGAACTCATCAGGGCAGGGCCCCCAGCTGCTGGCTGTAAGAAAAGCAGGGAAATTGAGTCTTCCATTGGGGGAATAGCTTGGACTGAGCTTGCAGGGGAGATAGGAGTGCCCCACCCTGTGATGTAGCCACATGACCCATCTCCCCCCATGTCTGATCCCCAGACAAAAGGCTCCCCAGGAGACACTCCAAAAGCTCTGTGCTACACTCTGATCCGCTGGTAGGGCAACAGGGAGTGGAAGTGCAGGCCAAATGATTTGACAGGTGGGGGGTCTACAGCTGTGCACCTGAGGTGCTTTTACTATATAGGGTAGAGTTGGTACCCTTTCCAAAGCTACACAGTTCAACCACTCTCTGAGTCTCTGCCAAGAGCTTCTCCAGAAAAAGAGCTTCTCGCCCTAGCTGTTTTTGCTCAGTGGGTAGAGCATCAGCCCACAGACTGAAGGGTCCCAGGTACCATTCTGAACGAGGGCACAGGCCCAGGTTGCAAGCTCAATCCCCAGTAGGGAGAATGCAGAAGGCAGACAATCAATGATTCTCTCTTATCATTGATGTTTCTATCTCCCTCTCCCTTCCTCGCTGAAATATATCACCAGGTGCTGGTGATACATCAATAAAGAGCTTCTCAAAGGCCCCTGTTGGTGCAGCCAGCAGACCTTTCTGCAGGACTCAAACTCAGCAGGGTGATGTGACCAGTAGTTGGAGGACCAGGCAGTGCGCTCCCCAGGCTAGTGCTGTAACAGTAGGAGTGCTCAACTCTGGGAAGGTGGCATCCACATATCTAGGAGGCTCCCTTCTCTCCCAGGCAGACTGAATCCCCACTGATTTTCACCACCAGATGCTATGCAGGCTCTTCCCATCTCTGCTGCTTTGGGTTGGGGATCCCTATGTGAGGTTGAGACAACATGCTCTTGAGGGGAGAAAGTATAAACCAGAACATACCCTACAAGGTTTCTAAAAGACAATTTGGCAATATTTATCATTAGCCTAAAATACTGCATGCCCTTTAACCCAGAAATTCTACTTCTAATAATATATCCAAAGAAGAAAAAAGGTATAGACAACTGTACTAAGGATACCTATAATATTATTTATATGACTGAAAAACTGGAACCAACCTAAATATCAATATGGATTTGATCAAATAAATTATCATTTATTAAAAACACATTGCCATACACTTGATGACACCAAAAGATGTCCATGACGAATTAGGTGAAAAAAGAGAGTTTAAAAAAAAAAGAGTCTACAAAGCCTAAATGTGGACTATACTCCCATTTTTATAAAAGTATTTTATAGCCCAGCTGGTGTGGCTCAGTGGTTGAGCATCAACCTATGAACCAGGAGGTCACAGTTCAATTCCTAGTCAAGGCACATTACCAGGTTGCCAGCTTGATCCCCAGTGTGGGGCGTGCAGGAGGCAGCCAATCGATGATTCTCTCTCATCATTGATGTTTCTACCTCTCTCTCCCTCTCCCTTCCTCTCTGAAATCAATAAAAATATTTTTTAAAAGTATTTTACAGAATGTGTATATAAGAGAAAAACACTTTTAGAAGAATTTATATCATATCTTAACAGAAACTAATCCCTGGATGGTGGAATTAAGGGTATTTTTTTACAAATATTTATTAAAATCCTACTATGTTTTAGGTATTATTCCAGGTGCTGGTGATACATCAATAAAGAACACAGATTCATTCCCTACTTTCATGGGCCTTATATTCTCATGAGGGAGATGGACACTAAACAAATACATAAAATCAAGTAATCAAATATTATAAAGATAAAACAAAGCCCAGTATGGAGAGATATCTAAATATTGCCTGGACTTTTTTTTTACATTGACCATTTACTAATCTACACTAATAAAAGAGAAACATGGTAATTGGCGTACGACCGCTACCCTTCCCATTGGCTAATCAGCGAGATATGCAAATTAACTGACAGTCAAGATGGCAACCGGCAGCCAGGCAGCTTAAACTGAACATGAGGCTTGCTTGCTTCAGTGACAGCGGCCTCCAATGTTCCCTGCCTGCCGCTGCAGGCCTCTGAGCAGGCAGTTTGAAACATAGTAACATATAGAAGCTAAAAAAAACTCCAGAAACCTGCTTTCAGTGAGCCGAGCCGGGATCTCAGAGCTGGAGTTGATACAGTGTTTCGATTATAGAACACAAACAAACCAGATACCTGCTTTCAGCAGCAGAGGCCTCAGAGCTGGAGTCAGG
>NW_006284834.1:281626-288666 GCF_000327345.1 Myotis davidii | reverse complement strand
TATTTAGAAAACTTAGAAACTTCACCCAAGTGAAAAAAAGAAATGGTGGACCTTGAAAATGACTTCAGGTTTTCTCACTGTTGCTCCCATTCACTGGGCTGGAAAAAGTTTAGCTAAATAAGAAAGCAGGTCTAATTAAGCAAGTCTATTCTCTATATCTATAAAATGCTAAGTTGACTCGTGCATGCACGATACATATAAAGCTCTCATTGGCGCCAATCGCACACATGTGTTTCCATCTGTCATTGTTGATCAAGAATTTGGTTGATACTTCTATTATAGAGAAAGGGTGAAGAGCGATAGTAAAATATTTCTTCTAATTAATTTCCTTTCAACGTGCACATATCCATGCACCGGGCCACCAGTTTTCTAATAAGAAAAAAATATGTATTTTTATTTTAGAAAAAGTAAATGTATTTCAAGGATACTTTGGGAGGATTCATGCATTAGATAAGAGACAGGTCCAGGACACCTTTAAGCTCTCTGAGTGACTAAAATTAAAAGGGTAGACTTCAGCCCTAACCGGTTTGGCTCAGTGGATAGAGCATCAGCCTGTGGACTGAAGGGTCACAGGTTCGATTCCGGTCAAGGGCATGTATCTTGGTTGCAGGTACATCCCCAGTAGGGGGTGTGCAGGAGGCAGCTGATGTTTGTCTCTTATCGATGTTTCTAACTATTCCTCTCCCTTCCTCTCTGTAAAAAAATCAATAAAATATATTTTTAAAAAAATAAAGGGTAGACTTCAGTTATCTGGAAAATTCACTTTTGTAAAATACCTCATTCCTCAATAGTGATCAATAAAAGGTATTATATATAGATCATACAAAAACGCACCGAAAGCTCAATTTCATTGGATTCCCAGGGGCTCACTTAAAATTTCTCTACTAAATATAGAAGAGCTTATTAAACTCCCAAAGGTTATTTAGTTTTAATTGCAAAGCTATACATGTGTAACTCTAGAGACATCTGTTGAGATCACTTTATGGAGATGAAAAATAAGCCCTATTACTTTTTACAAATGTATGGGCTTTCCTTGGTTCTCTGAAACCATAAAGTTTTGGGACACAAGAGTCTGGAGATAAAAGCAAAAAGGGATCTGGAGTTGAAATCACAGTGACACTTTATGAGCAGAATATTCCAGATATCCAAAAGAATAAGTTTCCAGCCTGCCAGTGTTGCTCATGGTTGAGTGTCAACACATGCACCAAGAGGTCACTGATTCAATTCCCAGTCAGGGAACATGCCCAGGTTGCAGGCTCCATCCCCAGTAGGGGACATGCAGGAGGCAGCCGATCTATTATTCTCTTTTATCATTGATGTTTCTATCTCTCTCTCCCTCTCCCTTTTTCTCTCTCTCCAAAAATCAATACAAACATATTTTTTAAAGAAAAAAACGTTTCTAAAATCAGCCTTCATTGGTAAGTGATATAATAAAAATATGTATGATGTGTTTGAAAGCCTGAATATTACAGACCCTCCAATCAGGAGGACAAAGGCATGGGTATTGATGATGGTTTGCTGAGCTATCTTTTCTCTGGACTAGCCTCCCTCTTAATTAACAAATTGCATTCAGAAAATCATGCATCAGAGTTAGAAGTATAGCTGATGAATTCAGAGAAGTGCTTCCCACAGAAGTCCATAATTTTGGCTTCATTGACACTGTTTAATCAGCCAAACCAAAAGAAACCAGGTAGATTTATACCACCAAAAAATACACAATAGCATTTGCCTTATGTTGGAGCAAACTGTAATTAATACTCAGTATATGTGCTATATCTGGGTGACCCATCTTGCTGATTATGCAAAGGTATCTCCCCAAGCAGATAAGAATATAGTCAATCCTGCCCCAAAAAAGGCAGTTAATATATTGGTATACAAATTATCTTGCCTTAATTTTTATAGTTGAAGTATTTAGGGTGTGACTGAACCCTAAAAATTAACTTAATATACCTATGTATTTTTCAGAATACTTTGACTTTTCCTAACATCTGTATTTTTGAGAAATTTTCTCTTTTTATCAACCAAGGTCCACAGAGCAATTTTCAGCATGAAGTTAGCAAACATTTCATAAAGATAGTCCAGATCTATACTCCCACCCACACTCAACCTCTCATATCCTTTAAAGTCCTGTTTTATAGAGTTGGGTTTATAAAGGTGGAAAATCTGGTAACATTCTCTCCCATTGAAAGCTGAATCACTATCAGAGCAAATAAGGATGAAAAATTATGTACTGGAAATGTGAGCTCAGCTTTTAAAAAGGAACTAGCAATTAAAAAATTGTCTAGGACAACTATTTAGCAAGGTATTTTTATACAGATGAATGAGAATGAATTCAGGAAGGCCTACATCATTCCACACACTTAAGAGTTTTTAACTGACAAGTTTCAAGTGCTTTGTTATCACAAGCAAGCAGAAGCCCCAATACTAATGGCTATATCAAATCCACTGAATTGCTGGGAAAATATTAATTTAAATTAATTGCACATTTGTTGAACAAAAATCAAGACAAAGAGCCATCAACAACATTCACTATTTTGGGAATTTAAAGTGCAAATTCATTGTGATTTGCAGGAAAAATATTTTTTTCAAAATTCATTCCTCAGTTCTGTGAGTCTGTGCTTTCTTAGAAATCACTGGGATGAATTTTGTCTTCTCATAAAACTAAGACTCTAAAATAGGCTGAAATCTTTAGAAAGTGGTTCTGGTAGAGTAAAAAAGGCGCTTTACACATGGGAACTATTTCCCCCACATTTTAGACATGTTATTTTCACAAAGTGGATAGTTCCCTTCAGTTAGTTTGCTCTAAAGGGAGTTCACCTTTTTAATTCTGAAAAACCTGTGGGGAGTCAAGCTATAACTAAAGTCTAAATTTTGGTATAGTATATCCTGTTTGATTTTTTTTAAATATATTTTATTGATTTTTTACAGAGAGGAAGGGAGAGAGATAGAGAGCTAGAAACATCGATGAGAGAGAAACATCGATCAGCTGCCTCCCGCACATCTCCTACTAGGGATGTGCCCGCAACCCAGGTACATGCCCTTGACCGGAATCGAACCTGGGACCTTTCAGTCTGCAGGCCAACGCTCTATCCACTGAGCCAAACCGGTTTTGGCCCCTGTTTGATTTTTGAAATAAATTATTAAAGTGCCTCTTCTCTTGCCTTATCCACCTTATTTTTCTCTACTTTTGATGAAGGGTTCACATACATGAACACACATATACATAAATGAGTAAGACAGACTGAACTTACTAATTAATACCTTCTAGCTAAAAACTAATTCTGAAAACTAATTCAAACATTCCTTTTAAAAATGGTACGACTATGAATGTAGGAAATTAAAGTTGGGCATAGCATAGAGAAAAGCAAACAGATCAAATTAGGAAGAGTATAAGTATGCTCAAAGATGATACTGCCATACTTTGGTGTGAAACAAATTATATCTGGCCAGATACTTGCAATTGAGTCTCCTCAACATGCACACACAATAGTGAGTTTAATGGAAATGGCTGGATTAATCCGAAAAGCTTTGTATCATAATTGTGAGCCAAGTTCTTAAAGAATGGGTAGAACCCAGGCAATATCAAAAGATATATGGAGAACTAGCATTCCAGTTGAACAGAGAGAGGAAATATTGTGCACAGGAGCAGGAAAGCTGATTTGCCTAATCAGGATCAAGGATGTGAGTGGGGATATAGCAGAATAGAAATAACAATAACATATCTTTACATTCATAGAGCATATTTCTGTTTACAAAGGAGTATTTCAAAAATTATTTCATTTAAGAAAGCAGGTATATTCATTAGGTAATTCATTAATTCAAACAAACTTAAACTTGTTTTAGTTTGAATTCTGCCACTTACTAGTTGTGTGACCATCAGCAAATTGTTTCATCTTTCTAATGCTCAGTTTCCTCATCTAAAAAAACAACTCTTACTCATGGGACTGCTGAGAGGAATATATCAGATAACCTATGTACAGTGCTTGGCACATAATTCCATCACCTCTTCACCTTACTAATATTACTAAGAACCTAGTATCTTTTTTAAATTTTATTTTATTGTTTAAAGTATTACAAATAGTAGTACATATGTCTCCTTTTTTTTCCATTGACCTGTTGTTGTTGTTGTTGTTTTTTTGTTTGTTTGTTTTATAGCAACACAGTATTCCATTGTGTAGATGTACCACAGTTTTCTAATCCACTCATCTGCTACTGGGCATTTAGGCTGTTTCCAAATCTTGCCTATTGTAAATTGTGCTGCTATGAACATAGGGTGCATATATCCTTTCTGATTGGTGCTTCTGTTTTCTTGGGATATATTCCTAGAAGTGGTATTACTGGACCTAGTATCTTTTACGTTCTGTGCCAGGCCCTAATGGGGATACAAACGTGAATCAATATGACATAGGCTCTGCCTTCAAGGGGCTCAGGGTTGCACAGTATACTATGGTGACCTAAAGGATGAAGGGAGTTGAGCAAAGAATTCACAGAAGAGGTGTTTTAATTGTCTTCTTTTCCCTTTAAAATATAAGAAAAAAAGTCAACTAGAGAAACATAGAAAATATAGATAAGCAAATATAAAAAGAAACAACAGCCCAGTCAGTGTGTTCAACCCATGAACGAGGAGGTCACGGTTCCATTCCCAGTCAGGGCACATGCCCGTATTGTGAGCTCAATCCCTAGTGTGGGGCATGCAGGAGGCAGCTAATCAATAATTCTCTCTCATCATTGATGTTTCTATCTCTCTCTCCCTCTCCCTTCCTCTCTGAAATCAATAAAAATATGTTTTACAAAAATAAAAATTAAAAATAAAAACATATATTTTTAAAAATAAACAACAAATCAGTCCAACACCAAGAGATAACTAATGTTAACATTTTGAGGTAGAAATGTATATATGTGTGTTTGTGCGTGTATGTGTGTGCATGTGTGTAAGGTTAGCAGGTTATTTTATATGTGTGTGTATATATATAAACACAGAGATTTTTTAATATACAATATACTATTGTTTTATAACACTTCTTTTTATTCAATGTTATAATAAACATTTTCTATCTCAGTAAATAGTAATATATAATAACACCTAATACTTTTTACCCTCACAAACCAATTTTAACCCTCACAAACCAATGGGATACATACCACTATTATCTCCATTTTACAGATGATTACATTGAGACACAGAGGGGTAAGGGACTTTCCCAAGGTCAAACGGCTAATAAATGTCATACTGAAATTTGAACCCAGTTAAGTCCAATCCACAGTCTGTGCTTTTAATCACTAATATATATGCCATAATTTCAAAAGACAAAATAGAAGTCCATTATATGACTGCAACATAATTTAACTAATCTATTATTTTTAGGTAAACTGGGTCATGAAGGTTGAGTAGGAGTTCTTCAGAAGAACAGAAAGAAGCTCCAAACAAAGGGCCATGAACAAAATTACAGAGGTATCAAACAGCGTGGCAGCCCTAGCCAATTTGGCTCAGTGGATAGAGCATCGGCCTGTGAACTCTCAAGGGTCCTGGGTTTGATTCTAGTCAAGGGTGCATGCCCAGGTTGCAGGCTCAATCCCCAGTAGGGAGCATGCAGGAGGCAGCCTATCAATGATTCTCTCATATCATTGAAGTTTCTATCTCTCTCTCCCTCTCCCTTCCTCTCTGAAATCAATAAAAATATATTTTAAAAAATAAACAGAACTAATTTTTTAAAAACAGCATGGCATATTTGAAGGAGTGCTTTTGGTATGACTGGGAATACATGAATGGGAAAGACAAAGAGATTTAAAAGGTAAATAAAGCTATCTTATGGAGGATAAATTTGAAAGGGACAAGACTAGAGTCAGGAAGACCAGTTTAAAAAAATCTATTGTCCAATAATGGAATATTTTTCAGCTATAAAAGGAAATGAAATTCTTGCATATACTTCTAGATAAACACTAATGATTTTATGATAAGTAAAATAGGCAGTACAAAAAGAAAAATGATTCCAGTTATGAGGTACCTAGAGGAGGTAAATACAGAGACAAAAAGCAGAATAGATGTTACCAGGGGTGAGAGAAGGGGTAAATGAGAAGCCATTGTTTAACGGGTACAGAGTTTCTGCTTGGGATGATGAAAAGGTTCTGGAAAAGGATAGTGGTAATAGTTACACAACATTGTGAATGTACTTAATGCCAATGAACTGTACACTTAAAATGGTTAAACTGATAATTATGATATTATATATATTTTAACACAATAAAAAACTATTGCCCAGAAGAGAAATGATTAGAGACTGGAGAGAGAAAGAAGGGGGAAAATTTGAAAAATATCAAAACTAACAGATTTGATGATTGGTAATATGAGGTGAGAAAAAAATAACTCTTGGGTTTCTGGGTATAGAGAAGTGGCATTTTAAGTTTCCCCTTATAGATAAGGAAACAAAAGCCCAGAAACACAAAGTAAGTTGCTCAAAGTTGTCCAAAGTTATATTTTGTTAATAGCAGATTGAAACAAACACCAGATTCAAATTTGGTACTCTTTCCACTACAACACAACACATCAAGAAAGATTATTACCTTATCCTATCTAATAAAAGAGAAACATGGTAATTAGCGTACGACCGCTACCCTTCCCATTGGCTAATCAAGGTGATATACAAATTAACTGCCAGCCAAGATGGCGGCCGGCACCCAGGCAGCTTGAAACTAACATGAGGCTTGCTTGCTTCAGTGACGGAGGACTCCAACGTTCCCCGCCTGCCACTGCCGGCCGCTGAGCTTGCAGTTTGAAACATTGTTACAAATATAGAAGCTAAACAAAACCCCAGAAACCTGCTTTCAGCCAGCCGGGATCTCAGAGTTGGAGTGAGCAGGACTGCAAGAGTGTTACAATTATAGAACCCAAACAAACCAGATACCTGCTTTCAGCAGCCGAGGCCTCAGAGCTGGAGCCAAGCCTCAGAGCTAAAGCTGGCCCAAAGTAAAAACAATTTAAAAAAAGGAGCGGTTGGGAGCTTCAGTCACCCGCCAGCCTGAAAACAGCCCTCAGCCCCTCA
>NW_006284834.1:276195-280856 GCF_000327345.1 Myotis davidii | reverse complement strand
AGGGGCTGCACCTGGGGATTGTGCCAGCCCTCTGCCACCTGGGAGCAGGCCTAAGTCAGCAGGTCGTTATCTCCCGAGGGGTCCTAGACTGCGAGAGGGCACAGGCCGGGCTGAGGGACCCCCCCCCTTCTCCCCGTGTGCACAAATTTTTGTGCACCGGGCCTCTAGTATTTATATAACATTCTATAATTTACATTATTTCATTTGCTACTACTCATCACAATCTATGAGATAGGGCAGGTATCATGATCATTTTACCAATGAGTACATTAATATAGAGGAAGAAAATTAATGCAACTCTGTAAAATCCTCAAAGATCTAAATTTCTTGATTACAGGAGAGTCTTAAAATGAGAAGTGAAATGCAAGTGATGAATTTGGGACTACCATGCTACTTCTCTATGTAGTAGGTATTAAGGGGGAAATTGGGACTGAAAATAGAAGTGGTGTGGGTAGGTTTCAAGGCTGCCATATTGCATAACTCCATGTCATAATTTTTACAGACTCATAATGTGACTACTGCCACCTGGAGTTGTGTAAGACATCAGCCCTAGATGAAACAAAGTGGGAGTCTCCAACCTGCAAATCAGGATCTACCAGTAGGTCTAGAAACCTCACCTGATGGAGCTCCAAGCTGGTTCCCAATAATGTATTTTCTCTGCCACACACCCTTTCTGCCACAAGTCTCAGCTAACATTCCCAGAGTGAAGGGGTGGGCAGCACAGCCAGAAACAAAGTCTCAAAGACTGCAATGCTTGTATCTGCCCTGAGCTCAAGACTAAGATTAAAAGAAGCTCCTCCATATAATAAGGTCAGAGTTCACCATAATAAAGGGTTGGGAGGAGACAACAATAGTCTTGTGTGATTGTTTGTTTGTTTGTTTTTTGTCTGGTGGGGGAAAAAATCCTAGAAAGTGCCAGGACATTAATGTTAAACTTTCTTAGTATATGATCATACTAACATTAAATCCAAAGGTAACAAGAGAGAATAAGGCAGGTTATAACAGGCATTCTTTTGGCAATTTACTCATGCCTTATACCAAGTTGAGAGAATACTAACACAGATTACAAACACAACTTACTACATAAGCTTCTGAACAAGTTGTATTTAGGTACCACATAAAACTAGGACACAAATGGTATAGCCCAGTGGTCGGCAAACTGCGGCTTGCAAGCCACATGTGGCTCTTTGGCCCCTTGAGTGTGGCCACGAAGTTTCAATCACACTGTCCGTGCGAGCCTGCACGTGGTATTTTGTGGAAGAGCCACACTCAAGGGGCCGCAGTTTGCCGACCACTGGTCTAGCCAAATGCTTCAAATACAGAATAAAATCTAAAACTGACCAGATGCTTCAAATGTAGAACAGAACCTGAAGCAATGACTACTGTTAGTCCTCAAAAGGCCAAGTCAAATAAATGAAGTTACATTTCTCTTCCTATTCTTACAGAAACACAACAGAAAACAAAGTTTAGTCAAATGTAGTCTGTTTTGCTTGAAGACATTTCTGATGGCATTCCACCAACCATCACAGAATGTATTTCTTTCCTTGCCTAACCTCCTTCTACCTCTCCCAACTGCTTGGACTTCCCACTGGCATCTCACGTGTACATTGTTCTCCAGTGTTACCTGGTCCAACTTGGGTTACTGACCCCAGCAGCTCTGAGTAAGTATCATTTTATTGCCTATACTAAAGGCCTGGTGCACGGATTCGTGCACCCGTGGGGTCCCTCAGGCTGGCCTGTGGGGATTGGACCAAAACTGGCTCTCTGAGGGACCCCCACAGGTGCATGATCAGGCTGTGGAGGGACCGCAAGAGGTCTCCAGGGCATGTCTGGTCCGTCTTGCCCAGTCCCGATTGGGGCCAATAGGGGCCGGCTGGGCAGGGAGGGACCATGGAAGGTTGGCCGGCCAGGGAGGGACCGCTTGGAGAGCTCCAGGGTGTGTCCGGCCCATCTCGCTCAGTCCTGATCAGGGCTGGGGAGGGACCATAGGAGGGCTCCAGGGCGTGTCTGGCCTGTCTCGCCTAGTCCCGATCTGCTGGACCCCAGCAGCAAGCTAACCTACAGGTCAGAGCGTCTGCCCACTGGTGGTCAGTGTGCATCATAGCAACTGGTCGAATGGTTGGGCACTTAACATATTAGGCTTTTATTATACAGGATAGTTGTGTCACTAGATAAACTCAATACAAAATTCCAAACTCAGAAAACAAATTAGAGTAGAGATGGTATCAAATTGAGACAGTACGACTCCAAGCCCATGCTGCTAAACCTCTCCAAAATAGGTATCAAAAGGAGTTTAGTGCAGATTAAGTCACTGTTCAAAACATTCATAAGATGATTGACTGCATTGGAAAAACCCAGCCTTCTGTCCCATGTTTCTCCTTGACTCTCATACAACTATCGCACTCAAAACACTTCTGACATTAGATGTATAAGGGTTTTCCCCACCAAGCAATTCTCTGTGACACCAGCTGAGTGTCCTACAATTTAATTCAATTCTGACACTATGTACCTGGAAATAGGGTCAAGATCTCATAGGGCAGTGGTCAGCAAACTCATTTGTCAACAAAGCCAAATATCAACAGTAAAATAATTGAAATTTCTTTTGAGAGCCAAATTTTTTAAACTTAAGCTATATAGGTAGGCACACTGTTATTAACTTAATTAGGGTACTCCTAAGGCTTAGGAAGAGCCACACTCAAGGGGCCAAAGAGCTGCATGTGGCTCACAAGGCGCAGTTTGCAGACCACGGTCATAGGGTAAGGGCTCACTCAGACCCATAAGACTGCTCTACCCCACTTCCCACAGACTTAAATAAAGGGTGTCCCAAAATTCACGCAAGAAGTAATTTTGATAGAAAAGACAGATTTATAATTAAAAATTATAATTTTTTTTATTCATAAAGTACACAGTATAGGGTTATGTATGGAACAGCATATCGGGTAAATGGCCTCCACGGCTTTGCTGGAACATACGCACTCTTTTGTTATTGCCTGAGCAGCCGCATTTTCAAAGAAGAATGGTCCAATGATGCCTCCAGCCCCAAATCCGCACCAATCGGTGACACGCTGTAGATGCATTTGTTTCTCAACAATCACTCGTGGATTTTCTGAACCCAAAATGCGACAATTAACCAAGCCATCAAGATGAAAATGAGCCTCATCGAAATTCAGTCACATTTATGCAAAACGGTCATGGAAAATTTCAACAAACGAGTGCGTATGTGCCAGCAAAGCCGTGGAGGTCATTTACCCGATATGCTATTCCATACATAACCCTATACTGTATACTTTACGAATCAATAAAAAATTTACAAATTTTAATTATAAGCCTGTGTTTTCTATCAAAATTACTTCTTGCGTGAATTTTGGGACACCCTTTAGCTGTTCGAACCATTTAAAAGATGGCCCATATCTATTATTTTCAATACTCCTCTCCAACACAAAATCTCTACTACAATCAGGCAAGTGCCCTCACTGCCACATGGTCCATGCTTGCCATTTCTTTCTATGACTTTATTTTAACTGGTCTCCTCACCCATATATTTAAATCCCAGCCGAAGCCGGTTTGGCTCAGTGGATAGAGTGTCGGCCTGCGGACTGAAGGGTCCCGGGTTCGATTCCGGTGAAGGGCATGTGCCTGGGTTGCGGGCACATCCCCAGTAGGGGATGTGCAGGAGGCAGCTGATCGATGTCTCTCTCTCATCGATGTTTCTAACTTTCTATCTCTCTCCCTTCCTCTCTGTAAAGAATCAATAAAACATATTTTAAAAAAAATAAATAAATAAAATAAATCCCAGCACATTACTTGTCTGTAAACACCACAAAAGCAGGGTCATATCTGCTGTGTTCACTATGATATCCCCAGCATATTTCACATGGTAACAACTCAAATAATTGCTGAGTGAGTAAATGAGCCCAAGTCCCAACTCCTCCATGAAATACTTGCAGCCACTTTCTTTTTGAATTCTAAATACCCTTGGAATAAGCATCATAGGTTAGTACTTAACTTCTCTGTAATTGTTTGGCATTAGACTTTTTTCTCTGACTAGACACTGGAGCATATGCCTATGCTTCTTTGCATATCACACAGGACTGACGTAAACACTATATATACAAGAACATAATAAACATTTATTAATTGGAGTGCTGATATAATTCAATATAAAAATTTGGTTTGCACAACAAGAAAGCGCACTGCATGGGAGAACATATTTGCCAATATTATCTCCGATAAGGGTTTAATTTCCAAAATATACAGGGAACTCATACAACTTAACAAAAGGAAGATAAACAACCCAATCAAAAAATGGACAATGGACCTAAATAGATACTTTTTGAAAGAGGACATAAGGAAGGCCAAGAGACATATGAAAAAATGCTCAAAGTCACTAATCATCCAAGAGATACAAATCAAAACAACAATGAGGTACCATCTCACACCTGTCAGAATGACTATCATCAACAAATCAACAAGTGCTGGCGAGGAGTGGAGAAAAGGAACCCTCGTGCACTGCTGGTGGGAATGAAGACTGGTGCAACCACTGTGGAGAACAGTATGGGGTTTCCTCAAAAAGTTAAAAATGGAACTCACATTTGACCCAGTGATCCCACTTCTAGGAATATATCCCAAGAAACCAGAAACACCAATCAGAAAGGATATAT
>NW_006284834.1:262720-275839 GCF_000327345.1 Myotis davidii | reverse complement strand
GATAAGCCTAACAAATGGACATGAACAACAGGGTGGTAAGGACATGAGTGGGGGGTGAGGGGCAATGGGGGGGATAAGGACACATATGTAATACCTTAATCAATAAAAAAATGTAGTTTGCACACAACTTTATAAGAATGCAGCTATTTTGCAGAATAGGTTAGACATTAATAAAGCCTTTTCCATTGCTAACATTTTATATTTCAGAAATTATTCATCAGGTATGGTTCAGCATTTGACAATTAAGAGAACTTCAATAGCCCAGAGTCTGGCTCACTAATTCTACAAGCAGATTGGTGAAGAAGTAGAATGAGTACATCAGGGTCATATGACTTGCTAGCTGTCATAATGAGTTTTGAGATACCATGTGCACATGCTGTAGGTGTACTGTAGGCTACCGGTGCCCTCCCAATGTGAGTTTTTCATTTTCTATAGTGTAATATAGAAATGAAATAATGTTTGCAGGTACTAATTGATTAGTATATTGCTCTGGTAATCTACTAAATTTATAGAACAGCAAAACTATAATTTAAAATTTTATTATGCAGATTGTTAAAACTACATTTACAATAAATAATGTATGAAAAGAATAATAGTAACCACTTTGTGTGTAAATTGCCTGCCTGGCACTGCTTTTAGGGCTTATATGTATTAATTCACTGACAATCCTAAGAGTCAGGTACTGTTATTGCCCCCAAATTTTGAGGAACTTAGGCAAAAAAAAGGTAAGAAAGCTGTCTAGGGTCATACAAGTAAGCAGAGGAGCTGGGTGGAATTCCAATCCAGGCAGTCTGGTGCCACAGACCACATTCTTTAATCCTGTTATAGTGCCTCTCCAAAACAGCACATCACAGTACAGTAGTAAAGTTAAGATGTTTTGACGTTATCAGGAGAATAATATCCAATAGTCCAGAAAATATAACCAGCAATGTTCCAATTTATGCTTATCACTTTTACTGAATGATCTCATAGTACAGTTTAAATGAAAAACATATAATATATATCAAAGTCTAACCAAGTTCAAAGATGTGCTTCCTGTAAAGATTATAAATACACACAAACCATTTCTTTTCCTGGGAGACTCTGAGAATACAAATAATATAAGACTAACATCATTTTAAACATTGAATATTTTAGCAAATATTTAAATAAGTTAATTAAATAAAAACAAAACTATGGATCCTTACTTTTGAATTTAGTTTGACACTACCAAGGAAATTTTGAGCTGCCAATACTTTAATTTTTTTTTATATGTTTTTAAATATGTTTTTATTGATTTGAGAGAGAGAGGAAGAGAGAGAGAGAGAGAGAGAGAGAGAGAGAGAGAGAGAGAGAAACATCGATAGGCTGCCTTCTGCACTCCCCCTACTAAGGATCGAGTCTGCAACCTGGGCATGTGCTCTGAGCTGGAATCGAACCAGCGACCTCTTGGTTCATGGGTTGATGCTCAACCACTGAGCCACACCACCAGGCAATACTTTAACTTTTAATCATCAAATAAATTTGTTCATTCATACTTTCAAAAAAGATAAATGGGCATTTATCTTTTTTTAAAATATATTTTTTAGTATATTTGTACTGTTTTCAGAGAGGAAGAGAGAAAAAGAGAAACATCAATGATGAGAGAGAATCACTGATCCGCTGCCTCCTGCATGCCCAACACTGGAGATCAAGCCCACAACCCAGGCATGGCCCCACTGGGAATCGAACCCTGACTTCCTGGTTCCCAGGTCAATGCTCAACCACCGACCCACACTGGCCAAGCTGGGCATTTCTGTCTCTTTTTAAAAAATCTTTATTGTTGAAAGTATTATATATGTCCCCCCAACCTCCTTGAGACTTTGTAGCCCGCCCCTTCTCTCTGCCCCAGGTCTTCACCACCCTATTATCTGTGTCCATGGGTTATGCATATATGTATACAAGTTCTTTGGCTGATCCCTTCCTGGCCCCCCTCTTCCCTCTAAGAATCATCAGTCTGTTGCATGCTTCCATGTCCCTGACTCTATTTTGTTTTTCAGTTTGTTTTGTTCATTAAATTCCACATATAAGTGAGGTCATATGACATTTGTCTTTCTCTGACTGGCTTATTTCACTTAGCATAATAATCTCCAGGTCCTTCTATGCTCTCTCAAAGGGTAAGAGATCCTTCTTTTTTACTGCTGCATAGTATTCCACAATGTAAATGTACCATAGCTTTTTTATCCACTCATCTACTGATGGGCACTTGGTTGTTTCAAGATCTTAGCTATTGTAAATTGGGCTGCTATCAACATAGAGGTGCATACATTCTTTCTGATTGGTGTTTTGGGTTTCTTAGGATATATTCCTAGAAGTGGGATCACTGGGTCAAATGACAGTTCCATATTTAAATTTTTGAGGACTCCATACTGTTTTCCATAATAGCTGCACCACTCTGCATTCTCATCAGCAGTGTACTAGGGTTCACTTTTCTACGCATCGTATTCTCGCCAGCCCTTATCATTTGTTCATTTGTGGGTTTGTTGTTGTTTTTTTTATTGATTTCAGAGAAAGGAAAGGAGAAGGAGAGACTGAAATATCAATGATGAATGTATCATTGCCAAATATGTTCTCCCATACAACGATCTCCCTTTTCATTTGTTGATGGTTTCTTTTGATGTGCAGAAGCTTTTTATTTTGATGTAGTCCCATTTGTTTATTTTCTCCTTAGTTTCCTTTGCCCCTAGGAGATGGATCAGTAAACATATTGCTATGAGAGATGTCTGAGATTTTGTTTGGGCATTTCTCTCTGAAGGACAAACAATGTACTTAATTCTTAGGACCTAATTTTGTTCAAATGTGTATGTTCTTTAAAAAATATAGTTCAGCCCTGGCTGGTGTTTCTAAATGGTTAGAGCATCACCCTGTACACAAAAGGGTTGCAGGTTCAATTTCCAGTCAAGGGCAGGTATCTGGGTTGTGCGTTCTCTCCCTACCCCTGGTAAGGGCACGTGTAGGGGGCAACCAGTCAATGTGTCTTTCTCAGATCTATGTTTCTCTCTCTCTCTGCTTCTCTCCTTCTCTCCCTCTCTCCCTCTCCCTCCCTCCCTCCCTTCCACTCTTTCTGAAAAGCAATGGAAAAAATATCCTTAGGTGAGGATTTAAAAAAAAACACAGTTGAGCCCAGCCAGTGTGGCTCAGTGGTTGAGCATTGACCCATGCACCAGGAAGTTGCTGGTTCCATTCCCAGTCAGGGCACATTCCCAGTTGTGGGCTCAATCCCCAACAGGGGGCTTGCAGGAGGCAGCCAATTGATAATGTTTCTCATCAATGTTTCTCTTCCTCTCCCTTCCTCTCTATCTAAAAATCAATAAAAAACAGATTTTTAAAAAATACAGTTCATTGTTAGGTAAGAGTATAAATTCTTAAGCCAGATTGATTAACTAATCTCAGTTTAGCCACTTACTAGGTCTAGGATTAAAATTTTGATATCCCCCTTTTCTCCCCCCATTTCAACAATAAAGGTACAATTTTTTAAAAATACATGGAGCTGCCCTAACTGGTTTGGCTCAGTGGATAGAGCGTCGGCCTGCGGACTGAGGGGTCTCAGGTTCGATTCTGGTCAAGGGCATGTACCTTGGTTGCAGGCATATCCCCAGTGGGGGGTGTGCGGGAGGCAATTGATCGATGTTTCTCATGGATGGTTCTAACTTTCTATCCCTCTCTCTTCCTCTCAATAAAATATATTTTAAAAAATACATGGAGCTATATATTCACTTTGATCTCAGTTTTCACTTATAGAAATATATATAGGCACATATACTTTCATATATTTGCATGTATTTCAGGATTTAATAAAGCTGAATATCACTTTAAAATTTTTGCCCTATGAAAAAATATGTCAACTCTTGTCAAAGTGCAAATAACAGACAAAGTACAGGATTTATTTTTTCACATCAGACAGAGGAACAATTCTGGAATTTTTCATTTAAATGCAAAAAAAAAAAGAGAGAGTGAAAATCTAGTAGGTGTGGCTCAGCGGTTGAGCATTGACCCATGAACCAGGAGGTCACAGTTCCATTCCTGGTCAGGGCACATGCCCAGATTGCAGGCTCCATCCCTGGTAGGGGGCATGCAGGAGGCAGTCGATCAATGATTCTCATCATTGATGTTTCTATATATCCCTCTCTCTTCCTCTCTCTCTAATAAAACATTTTTTTTAAAGAGTGAAAGACTCAGGATCCAATGACTTATCACTTGCCCTGAAGTTAATTAACAGGAATTTGTGAGTTATATTTGTAATAATACAGTGAACAATCCCAATCATACCCTGACACTCAAGGTCAAATAACATACTATACTAAATAAATTATTCCTTTATCCATCATCATACAATGAATTTAAGACTTTAAAACTATCTGAAGACTACAAAGGTTTATCCTGTTATCACCTCACTAGAAAAAGAGGAACAAGATAAAACACTGCTTTAGATGGGCAATACTTGAAGATATATGACACCAATCTGATTGCTAATACATAAAAATGAACTTGCTGTTGTGATTAGAAATTAATGCCAAGATATTGTGGCTATAAATCTGAACTAAAAATTGTATTAATAATTAACAGTAAAATGGTATAGTAAAATAAGAGAAAACATTTCTTGACCAAAATGAAAATAGTTGTATAGAAATAATTTAATATTAATATTAGTGTTTTAATAATATAATTAATATAGTTATCATTAATCAATATATGGTACTTTATTTTATTAAATTGATAGTATAATCATTAAATAAGAATTCTTAGAGCAAATAATTTTAGCATCACAAAAAAAAAATTAGAAATCTTTTTTTTCCTGCCATTTTAAGTGCAAGGATTACCAAAGGATATTACACTAGGAATGCTTTAACAACTAAGCTGTTTTTGTTAGCTCAAGGATCAACTCCTAATTATCCTCATGACAGTGTAGGTCAACTACAAATTTATCCTAAATAGCCCTGAGAATCTTTTTTAGAATTCCACTGTGAAATTCTTTCTCCCTGTTCTTATATCTCTGTTGACAGTTTTTCATGTCTTAACAGAAGCCCTCTTAGTGCTCGCCTCTCGTGAGTGGCAGGTAGTGTGCTTCAGGTGAACACTCAAAGAGCAGAAACCAGTTTCCTCACAATTCCAGGAATCATACAGGTGGGGGCAGGGGAGGGAAGCAATTCTAATATTATTCCTTCCCGATCTGCTTTGGTTGGGGACATCAATACATAAGCAGGATCAGCATCAATTAAAACAAAACAATCATTTTTACCAACAAAATCAACTAAGGTAAATGGCCAGGCTAAAACAATTTCCCTAAGATGTGAAACACCCCATTTACTTCAATCAGTAAATTGTTAAAATGTACTTTTGATTATAGGTCGGGAAAACTGGAATTCTACACTAGAGAATTGTAAAGTAAAAATAGGTTAAAAATTAAATCCTTAAGACACAGCTGTATAATTCTAAATGTGGGCAGAAAACACGGGACAAAGCACAATAATTGGCTCAAAATGGGGATATTTTATCGTTGTTTCCTTCCAGGAAAGAAGTATCTGTGAAAACTGATGTAACCTACCAATATCCCACACATTTGAGCCCATAAGGATGAGGAAATCACTTACATTTTCTAACAGTGCTGGAGAAACTAGGAACATATTTATGAAACCAGATACATCCTATTCTTTCACTTTAATGAAACACTTTCCAAAAGTCTTGTGATACATTTCCTGCCATACTATTACAGCAAGTAAGTTATATCACATTAAATCAACCTGAAGACAACTTTATAAGTTAAAAACGGGATTGCTGGGGTGGTAAATTGAAATGAAAAGACCTGACTATTGTCTGCCTCCCCGCTCCCTGTTCCCATCTTAATTTATGTCCTAAGAAAGATCACTATTTAAAAACCAAACTCTGTGAAACCTTTAAATGCTCTACTGCCCTTTAACAAAGATGAATAAAGGAAATTTTGAGGCAAAACTCCCAAACATTATTCTCATCATGTCAGAAAAATCTCTTCTCAAAATTTATTTTACCAACTGGCAAATAAAGATTATTTTCACTCACTGGGATGTCTAAAGTATTGATTAAAGATTTCCAAGTGTGTGTAGACTGGCAAACTTTAGTTATAACAAGGGTTTATAAAAAGGAATCTATTGCCTTAGAGCCCTTAGAGAAATAAAGGTTGTAGTCTGTTAGTCGGGGTTATTTTTGCTCACTCTCTTGCTCTCATTTTTAAACACATTTTACTGCTTTTGCATGTACTTTTAAAAGAAAAACAACCTTCTGCACTACAGACCAGAGACGTTAACCTATTCTCTGGAGGGATTATTCTTTAAGCTAACTCTACCAAGAGGCCACGAATCTAGTCCTTTGCAAGACTATGGTTAGAAATTAATAGATTCTATCAGGTTAAGACCAGTAGAGAAATCAGTTTGAAGGAGAAAAAGAAATGCAGAAATTCCGTAGGGAAAACCTGGGACAGCTTCTGGCTTTAGACAATGTTGTTATTCATTCCCAGCAATTTGGAAAATGATTCCAAATTATGTTTTAGACACAACACTCAAAATTAAAGTACCTATAGCAAGCTTCACTTTTTTCTCTTTTAGATTTGAGTTTACGTCAGAAATAAATATTATACTACATTAACACTGTTTTTGACATTACATGTATTTTTTCTCTATATAAACTTTTTATGGATTAAATGTTTAATGTTAGCAGGAGTAAAGAATCTCACCAATACAGAAGAAAAAACAGTGGATATATTATGAGGTGATGGAATTGTGGGTGATTTCTATTTGTTTTTATTTTTCATTTACAGTTGACATTCTACTCCACCGTCTTAACCAGAAGTGTATAAACCTTTTTATTGGCTGCAGGGTAGTTGGATATGGTTGTAAGTTTACCAGTTTTGTATTATATATTTTTTTCTTTTAACCAGTAAATCTTAGAAGATGTGGCTGTGTTAGAAATTGGGATGTTAACATACAGTGTGTTGTTGGATGTCCTGCATCTTCCTAGCCCCCAAGCTGTTGCTCACATTATTTTTTCTACCTGGCCTGCCCTCCGCTACAAAGCTAAATTCTATCCATTCTTCAAGGCCTAGTTCAAATGCTCCTTTCCCCGTACTCTCATAACACTTTCTGTTTCTAATATACGTTACTGAGATTAAAAGGGTGTATTAGTCTTTCCTACTACACTGTGAGACCCTCCAGTATAAAAAAAAAAAAACTCTCTCATGTCTTGACTGTAGACATAAGAAAGTTTAAGAGATAAAAAATATCTTGCCGAAACCGGTTTGGCTCAGTGGATAGAGCGTCAGCCTGCGGACGGAAAGGTCCCAGGTTCGATTCCGGTCAAGGGCATGTACCTGGGTTGCGGGCACATCCCCAGTAGATGTGCAGGAAGCAGCTGATCGATGTTTCTAACTCTCTATCTCTCTCCCTTTCTCTCTGTAGAAAATCAATAAAATATATTTTAAAAAAATATCTTAACCAATGTCATCCCAATAAATTTAATTAAAAATACATTTTTAAAAATCTCAGTTCAAAATATCCTTTAAAAAGGATTAGAAAAGCAGCCTAATAATTCATCACTGAGCCTGCTAGAATCCAAAATCTTCATAACTAAACTCAACTACTTGAGTGCAAACTCTTAGGCCAACGACTCTGGCCTATTTCTTGTTTGTGCACCCTATCACCCACCCCCACACCTCAATATCACCTAATTCAATGTTCTGCACACACTCTCAATACAAAGCCATATTATTGTAGATGAAGAAACTGTATTAAGACAAAGATGAAATGCTGAAAAATATTGATTTGTGAACCCCCATAAGTATTGTCAGTGATTAAGATAACGACCCCTTCTACAACAAAAAAAGTGACAAAGATAAAGATGACACAGTGTGCGACAAGGATGGTAAGTAACTTTACTGGGGAGGGGGCAGAATGAACAAAATGGAATGGAAACCAAAGCGCTCCCTCAGTTTAGCTTATGCTCCCAGAGGGACACAAGAAGCAAAACAATTTTTATATTATTTCATTGATGATGACATGATCAGCCTATGTGACTTCCAATATCGGGCACAGACCTTACAAATTAATTAGGTAATAAGATAGGCCACGGCTGATCAGGACACTACCCCAATAGGGTACAAGAAACTGACACAGGTCAGGACCTAATCTCCCCATCTCATTCCCCTGGAAAGGGAAGTAAAACAAGAGTGTGGTAAACACCGGGAGTTGTGAAGAAGTGAGTTTGGAAACCACTCCAGATTAAAATGACCTTCTTGCCACACTCAGTAGCACAGACTGACAGTAGAGAGCACCCCTCCAGTAGAAGGGGACGACGAGAGGCCGATAGAAAACTTACCTGGTTTTTGTCCTATGGTTAAACCTCGGAGCTACGTAGCCCGTGACAGCAACAAATCCACGCGCGGAGGCTCCAATCTCACGCCGCGGGAGGTGTCATAGTAGCGGCGGCGGCTGCGGCAACTCGTGCCTCTGTGGCTTCTCTTCCTTCACCCCCTGCTGCCCGCCAGCCGCCTCTACCCCTCCCACACTCCTCCCCCCACTTCCGGGTGATGCCCAGGCCGGAAGCAGGGCGGGCGATGCTGGGAGAGGGACACGTCACGTGAGAGGGAACACAGGGCTACAGTCAAGCTTTCTGGTTTCCTGCTGCCCCCTGGCTGGCAAGCGGCCTCGGGACGTTTTTTAGGCGCTGCACAGCGCCTCCTTCCTCCTTCACCAAAACCAAAACAAAACAAAAACCCACCCAAATTTCTGTCACCAGTAGTTTCCTAACCGCCAGCCAAGAAGTAATAGAGCTCCTTGTAAATTATCTTCCCAATAGTTTAGCCTTTCCGAACATGAAATTAACGCACGTCTGTTGGATTGTGTAGCCTAACTCCAGATGTAAATGCTAGAACCATAAACTTGCTCTCATCTCTCCACTGAAAAATGATTTCCAACATCTTTTAATTCATAAGTTATATATATATTCATGCTTTTAAATTCGTAATTTTTGTGTGTTGGAGTTAGAACAGGGATCTCACCTCAGACTACTTTCACATGATCATTCCAATCTCTGAATCACTTCCACATTTATTCTTTAATTTGTCCAGCATTAAAAACCTAGAGCCCCCTACCCGCTCCCCCTCAGTGGTTGAGCGATGACCTATGAACCAGGAGGTCAGGTTGGATTCCTGGTCAGGGCACATACCCTGGCTATGGACTCCTTCCCCAGCGTGGGGCGTGCAGGGGGCAGCCAATCAGTGTTTCTCTCTCATCATTGATGTTTCTCTCTCTCTGCCTCTCCCTTCCTCTCTGAAATCAATAAAAATATTTAGAAAAATAAATACATAAAAACCTAGAGGGTTCCAAGGATGTAAAAATATTACAGTATATACCACCGTAAGTTTCACATAGAAATGAGATGCATAAAATGTAACAATACAATGCAAGTGGTACAGAATCATTTGAGAAAAATTAATTTTTATTCGTTTTCCAATTTGACTTTTTAAAAATTAGCAGCAAAATCCCAGGATTTTTAAAACTATGAATAGTAACAGTAAGAGGGTGAGGCTCCATCTCACTAATTTAAAATAGAGATATGGTCTTTTGATACTTTGTTTAATTAAATATTTGTCATAAGATGTAGAGGGAAACTAATCACAGGATTACTTATATTTTCCACTGGAACCATTTGAAACCAGTTCCCATAAAAAATGTATCAAGTCTGATAATGTTGCAGAACACAAAATAGTACATAAACTATAAATATTAAACAAATTAACATTTGCAAAAAGGCTTATAAAAGTGTCTGACACACAATAAACATATATAAATATTAAATAAAATATTTTCCATCTTACCTGTTGTCAAATTCCTATTAAGTCTTGACAGACAACACTTAAAGATGCTCACAGATCTAAATTATAGGCCTGCAACTAAGTATTTCAGAAGGAATTATTCCTTCCCCCTCAACACTAATCCACATAAATAAATAAATAAATAGCTTCAGATCTCCTTACCTTCTGGGACAGGAAGTTGTACTTGCCATTGTGCACAACCTAACTATTAAGATACATATTCACCTCCAATTTTAAAATCTTAAAACTACATCACATGAAATTAAGATGGCTTTTAAGAGAGCTTCCATTTATTCGCACGCTAGTTTTTAACTACAATATTAACACTGTGTTGAGTTTTCAAAGAAGTTTGCTCAAAGGCAGAAAACCAAGTTTACCTTCTGATAACCTTTATCAGAAGAATATGAAATCTACTAGCTCTCTAGTTTTTATATCAAGTTTATCATTATAAACTGCAAGATCCTCTACCATGTATATACTCAGCCACCAAGACATTCACTCATTCTAAAACACCTCATCCCTTGCCCTGACTGGTGTTGCTCAGTGGATTGGTGTCGTTAAGTGTTTCCCTCCATGTCCTGCGTTCAGGGTTCGGGTCTGGAAGAGGAGCCGCACAACAAATGAAAAAGAAAAGACACGAGATAATTTGGGAATATTAGGGGACCAGGCGGCAAGTCCAACTTAAGAGGAAGGACTTCCACTGTGCTCAGGCCTCACCAAGCTTTTTATAGTGAGTGGTAAACAAGGTAGTGGTTACCATAGTTACACAGTTCTTGTGAGTTTCACTTGTTTACACCATGGTTATACTTCCTGCACTTCCTCAGCCCCTTAGCTTCCCAGATAAGATCTAGGGAGTGTTATAAGGTCAAGCCTAATTAAGCTAAGAGAATTGTGCCCTCTAAGCTAGGACTTGTTTGTGACTTTGCCAGCAGGTCAGTCTGAGGCTTAACCCTATATCAGTTTCCCACAGATTGGAGCATCGTTCTGTACATCCAAAGGTGGCAGGTTTGATTCCCCATTAGGACACATACCCAAGTTTCTTGTTCCATCCCCTGTCCCTGTGCCTACAGGAGACAATCTCTCCCTTTCTCTCTCCCTCTCTCTCTCCCTCTCCCTCTCCCTCTCTCTCTCCCTCTCCCTCTCTCTTCCTTAATCAAAAATCAATGCAAAAAGGAAAAATAATAAAACATGTCTCTAAATGCACCAACCTGAATCTTCCTTGTAATGCACAACTTTATTACAACTTTTTATGATTACCGTATTAATTAAATGAGCTTTACAAACAGAAGGGAATGTTTTATGTTTTAAGGAAGTAATCAGGTTGTCTGGAGTTGAACAGTTAGTAGGTACCCCCAAAATGCTTACAAAGTGGTATTAATATCTCCGATAAAATAGTCACAAAGGTGAAAATTCAACATCTATGCTTCTACAACGACCATAGTACCTAGTTCTAAATAATAATTTAAAAGAACACAACACACCCCTTAAAATAATGTTTAAGGTGAAATTAAGAATAGGATTCATGCCCTAACTGGTTTGGCTCAGTAGATAGAGTGTCGGCCTGTGGACTGAAGGGTCCCAGGTTCGATTCTGGTCAAGGGCATGTACCTTGGTTGTGGGGTGTGCAGGAGGCAGCTGATCGATGTTTCTCTCTCATCGATGTTTCTAACTCTCTATCTCTCTCCCTTCCTCTCTGTAAAAAATCAATAAAATATATATTTTAAAAAAGAATGGGATTCATGGCGTTCACCCTAATTGAAAAAATACTTGATAGCTCTTCATTAACATTTAAAGATTGGCAATGCTTCTATGCAGTTGTTGCTGGAGCCTCCCTACCCTCTACACCCCCGACAGTGTATTATTTCCCTTTGCCCCAATATATCTTACCACTACACTTAAATTTTTTTACACTTAATTTTTTTAATAAATAAATAAAAACTGGCAATGATTCTAAAGTAAATCACCTAAATTCTTCAGACACACATATTTTTGTGTATTTTTTGTTTTTCAAACAGTTAACATTCAATATTTTTCTTTTTTAAATATATTTTTATTAATTTCATAGAGGAAGGGAGAGGGAGAGATGGAAACATCAACAATGAGAGAGAATCATTGATTGGCTGCCTCCTACACGCCCCCTACTGGGGACTGAGCCCGCAACTCAGGCATGTGCCCTTGACTGGAATCGAAACCAGGACCCTTCAGTCCATAGGTCGATGTTCTATCCACTGGGCCAAACCAGCTAGGGCAATATTTTTCTGTACCAACTTCAGATGTACAGCAAAGTGGTCAGAGAATTATGCACTCACACAGTGGTCCCCCACTGCCCCAAGCACCCACCTAGCCCTATACATAGTTATCATGACACTACGGACTATATTCCCCATGTTGTAATATACATCTCTGTGACTCTTCTGTAACTACCAATTTGTACTGCTTAATCCCTTCACCATTTTCACCTGGCCCCCAAACTCCTCTGCCCTCTGACAAGTCTGTTCTCTGTATCTATGAGTATGTTTCTATTTTCTTTATTTTACTCATTAGAATCCAAAGTATTTGTCTTTGTCTGTCTCACTTATTTCACTTGGCATACCCTCTTGGTCCATCTATGCTATCTCAAAAGGTAAGAGCCCTTTTTTTCAGCCGAGTAGTATTCGATTGTATACAAGGTGTCCCAAAAATGTATACACACTTTGAATGATTATAAAGTTACTGTTTATTAACATACAGTTCATTTTCAAAATTAAGTGAGTTACCAGCTGTTAAAGTGTGTACCACATCTTCTTTATCCACTCAACTATTGATGGACACTTGGTTTGCTTCCATATCTTGGCTATTATAAATAACTAGAGGCACGGTGCACAAAAATTTGTGCACTCGGGGGGGAAGGGGGGTCCTTCAGCCCGGCCTGTGCCCTCTCACAGTCTGGGACCCCACGGGAGATAATGACTTGCTGTCTTAGGCCTGCTCCCGGGTGGCAGAGGGCAGGCCCAATCCTAGGTGCAGCCCCTGGTCGGGCTCAGAGCAGGGCCGATTGGGGAGTTGGGGAGCCGCCCCCTGTCATGCACAGAGAAGGGCGGATTGGGAGATTGCGATGCCACCCTCAGTCACACTCAGGGTAAGGCCGATTGGGGGGTTGGGGCACCGCCCCCGGTCACACTCAAGGCAGGGTTCATGGGGAGGTTGCGTCACCACCCCCTGTCATGGACAGAGCAAGGCCAATCAGGGGGTTGGGGTGCTGCCCCCTGTCACGCACAGAG
>NW_006284834.1:260812-261660 GCF_000327345.1 Myotis davidii | reverse complement strand
TTATACAATAGATACTTGGCTCATAATTCAATGTAAATCTGAGTTTTTTTTTAAAAATATATTTTCTTGAGTTTTTACAGAGAGGAAGGGAGATAGTTAGAAACATCGATGAGAGAGAAGCATTGATCAGCTGCCTCCTGCACACCTCCCACTGGGGATGTGCCCGCAACCCAGGTACATGCCCTTGACCGGAATCGAACCTGGGACCCTTCAGTCCGCAGGCCAACGCTCTATCCACTGAGCCAAACCGGTTTTGGCTAAAATATATTTTTAAAAAATAAAAAAATACTAATTGACTGTAGCCATGGTTTTGTTTCTCGACTCTCTATTCTGTTCCATTTATCTGTTTGTTTTTATGTCAGTACTATGCTATTTTGATTACTATGGCCTTGTAGTATAGTTTGATATAAGGTAGAATGATACCTCTAACTTTGTTCTTCTTTCTCAAGATTGCTAAGGCTATTTGGAGTCTTTTGTGCTTCTACATAAATTTCTGGATTATTTGTTCCAGATTTGTGAAATATGCCATTGGTATTTTAATAGAATTGCATTAACTCTATCAATTGCTTTGGGTAGTGTGGAAATTTTAATAGTAATTCTTCCTATCTATGAGCATGGTATATGCTTCCACTTATTTGTACCTTCTTTAATTTCTTTCTTCAGTATCTTATAATTTTCCTCGGTTAAATTTATTTCTTTTTTTTAATATATTTTATTGATTTTTTACAGAGAGAGAGGGAGAGGGATAGAAAGCTAGAAACATCGATGAGAGAGAAACATCCATCAGCTGCCTCCTGCACACTCCCTACTGGGGATGTGCCCACAACCAAGGTACATGCCCTTGACAG
>NW_006284834.1:256780-260097 GCF_000327345.1 Myotis davidii | reverse complement strand
GTATCTATTCAATTCTTCTTTTTTAATTTTGTCATTCATATTGTTGATATAAATTGTGTGGTTTGGCCTGATATCCATCTTTTAGGTTAAGCTGTCCAAACAGCCGTATGTGAAGAGCACAGGATGACTGGCAAGGGAAGGGCCCGCGGACAGGGGCCCCGCTTGTGCGGGCAATACGTTAAAAGGCAGGCTTCTCGGAGACCTGCGGGCTGCTCATCTGAAACCTGCGGCCTAGGAATCGAAACAGCGGGACAGAACTCATTCAAACTCCAGTTTCTCTTTCTGATATTTCATGATTGGTGCATAAAAATGCAACTGATTTCTGAATATTAATTTTGTATCCTGAGGCATATCGATTTAGATAGGGAGACAAATTTGACAACCTTCCCACTATAGTATTATTTAAAATTTCAAAGTAATGCTTTATGGGATAAGTTGAGTACATTTGTGAGAGGGTAAAACTTTAAGTAGTCTAGCTAAGCTGCAAGGTCAGAATATTGTGATAGCATAAAATAATTTAGACTTAAACTATTGCTTCATTTCTGGTTGTTTTAGAATACTCATCAGAACAAGATAAATTACCAAATTAAGCTTTAAGTTTGTTCATTAATGGCAACTACCTCCTCCAGGTTTTAACACACAAAGCAATATATATGTTGGCAAATGGACAAATAGACATTTTATTTTATTTTATATATTATATTGATTTTTCACAGAGAGGAAGGGCGAGGGATAGAGAGTTAGAAACATCAATGAGAGAGAAACATCGATCAGCTGCCTCCTGCACACTCCCTACTGGGGATGTGCCCGCAACCAAGGTACATGCCCTTGACCGGAATTGAACCTGGGACCCTTGAGTCCGCAGGCCGACGCTCTACCCGCTGAGCCAAACCGGTTAGGGCACAAATAGACATTTTAAAATGTCATACATATTTCTCTGTGCCTATCAAAATAGCTGACAATTACCACTTACCTGACAAATCACTAAAAATTACCTCATCATTAGAAATTAATAGTGTCAATTGACTAATAAAATATAATCCAATGGAAGGTTGAAAAATCCTTAACAATAGGTTTATTTTGCTTAATCATGTCTCAGGGTTACAACCACTTGAATATTTCAGTCCTTTTTAATATTCATTCTAAATATGATATACAGTGTTCATTCAAATTTTATCAAATAATGGCACTACTATATAATTACTAATTTTGCAACCCAATTATTTTACAATGACATTCACATTTTCCCCTACCCAAACCATGAAATTACTGGCCTTGGTACAGTTAATGAGAAAACAGGGCATATTGCCAGAAGAGCACTGTTCTAGTAGACACAGTGGTTCTCAACCTTGGCTGCACATTAGAATCACCTGGGAATATTTTTTAAATTCTGATTTCTGGGCCTCATTCTCTGGAAATTCTGTTTCTTTGTTATGGGGTGGGGCCACAACATTAGTAACAAAGAAACAGAATTTCCGGAGGATGAGGCCCAGAAATCAGGATTTTAAAAAGATTCCCAGGTGATTCTAATGTGCAGCCAAGGTTGAGAACCACTGTAGTAGAGGCATATCTCCTTTAATTGCACTTCACTTTATTGTGCTTCAGATATAGAGTTTTTTACAAATTGAAGGTTTGTGACAAATCTGAGTCAAGCAAGTCTATCAATACCGTATTCCAACAGCATTTGCTCACTTCCTATATCTGTGTCACATTTTGATAATTCTCACAATATTCCAAACTTTTTCATTATCATTTGTTTTGGTGATCTGTGATCAGTGATCTTTGATGTTACTATGGTAATTGTCTTGGGACACCAATTAACTGCACCCAGATAAGACAGCGAACTTAATGTTGTGTGTGTTCTGACTGCTCCATAGACCAGCCATTACCATGTCTCTCTCCCTCTCTTAAGGGCTCCCTATTCCCAGAGATACAATACTGAAAACAGGCTAATTAATAACCCTACAATGGCCTCTGAGTGTTCAAGTGAAAGGGTCACATGTCTCTCATTTTAAATCAAAGCTAGATATGATTAAGCTTAGTGAGGAAGGCATATTCAAAGCCGTAATAAGCCAAAAACTAGGCCTCTTCCACCAAAAAGTAGACTTGTAAAAGTAAAGGAAAAGTTCTTAAAGGAAATTAAAAGTACTACTCCAGTGAAAAAGAGTAAGAAGGTGAAACAATCTTAATGCTGATATGCAGAAAGTTTTAGTGGTTTCAGGCACATTTCCTTAAGCCAGCGGTCATCAACCTGTGGGTCACGAACAATGAAAATACATCCTGCATATCAGACATGTACATTACGATTCTTAACAGTAGCAAAATTACAGTTATGAAGTAGCAACGAAAATAATTTTATGGTTTGGGGTCACCACAAGATAAAGAACTGTATTGAAGGGTCACGGCATTAGGAAGGTTGAGAACCACTGCACCAAACCCTAATCCAGACAAAGGCCCTAACTCTTAGCAAATCTTTGAAGGAAGAGTGAGAGAGGCAAGGAAGCTGCAGAAGGAATGTTTGAAGTTAGCAAAGGTGGTTTGTGTTTAAAGAAAGTTGTCTCCATGACATAAAAGTGCAAAGCAAAGAAGCAAGTGCCAATGTAGAAGATGCAGCAAGTTATCCAAATCAAGCTAAGATAATTAATGAAGGTGGCTACACTAAATAACAGATTTTCAATGTAGGTAAAACAGCCTTATTTTGGAAGATACCATCTAAGAATTTCATACATAGAGTCAATGCTTGTCTTCAAAGGACAGCTCTCTTGTTAGGTCCAAATGCAACTGGTGACTATAAGCCAATGCTCATTTACCATTCCAAATCCTAGGGCCCTTAAAAGTTATGCTAAATCTACTCTGTCTGTGCTCTATAAATGGAATAGAGCCTGGATGACAGCACATCTGTTTACGACGTGGCTTACTGAATATTTTGAACCCACTGTTTCTCAGAAAAAAAATCTTTTCAAAATATAACTGCTAATTGACAATGACCCTAGTCACCCTAGTTCTGATGATGTACGAGATTAATGTCGTTTTCATGCCTGCTAACACAACATCCATTCAAGGAGTAATTTCAACTTTCAAGTCTTATTATTTAAGAATACATTTTGTGCCCTCGCCGGTTTAGCCCAGTGGATAGAGCGTCGGCCTGTGGACTCAAAGGTCCCAGGTTCGATTCCGGTCAAGGGCATGTACCTTGGTTGCAGGCACATCCCCAGTGGGGAGTGTGCAGGAGGCAGCTGATCGATGTTTCTCTCTCATCGATGTTTCTAACTCTCTATCCCTCTCCCTTCCTCTCTGTAAAAAATCAATAAAATATA
>NW_006284834.1:255150-255780 GCF_000327345.1 Myotis davidii | reverse complement strand
GGCAGTAAACTGATGAACAAAAATAGATACAGAGGCAGAGCAACATCGAATAGACTGTCAAACTATAGCAGGAAGGCCGGGGAGGGTTGGAGGCAGGGGTAAGAGATCAACCAAAGGACTTGTATGCATGCATATAAGCATAACCAATGAACACAAGACACTGGAGGGTAGGGGAGGCCAGGGGAAGGTCAAGGGGAGAAAAAAAAGGAGACATATGTAATACTCTTTGTAATATTTTAAGCAATAAAACAAAATTTTAAAAAAATTTGATTAAACTTATTTGAATATCTCCCTGTATACCACATTAAGAGTAAAAACACTTTCAAAGTGCTTGACTAATTTCCCATGTGATGAAATATTTACAACTTTAACGCCACACGCTCTTTGAACTCAAGAAAAAGCAACATTGGGGTAGCAATACTTATATCGGACAAAATAGACCTCAAAGTGAAGGCCATAACAAGAGATAGGGAAGGCCACTTCATAATACTAAAGGGATCAATACAACAAGAAGATATAACCCTGGTAAACATTTATGCACCCAATGCAGGAGCACCCAAATACATAAAACAACTCCTGGAAGATATCAAAGGAGAGATAGACAACAATACAATCATAGTAGTGGCCTTT
>NW_006284834.1:247140-251232 GCF_000327345.1 Myotis davidii | reverse complement strand
TCCCACCCGCCTGCTTGCTGCTCCTTACCACTCGGTTCGCTGCTCCTTAGTGCTGGTGTGAAGGCAGGAGAAGCTCCCACCACCACCGCTGTGCTCGCCAGCCGTGAGCCCAGCTTCTGACTGTGGCACTCCCCTCGTGGGAGCGCACTGACCACCAGGGGCCAGCTCCTGCGTTGAACGTCTGCCCCCTGGTGGTCAGTGCCCATCATAGCGATCAGTTGTTCCACCATTTGGTCAATTTGCATATTAGTCTTTTATTAGATAGGATTGCCAGTGTATGTCATATGTACCAGCCGATTGGTCAGACGGTCACTTAGCCTTTTATATATATATAGACTAGAGGCCCAGTGCAGAAATTCATGCAATCGGCAGGGTGGGGGTCCCTTAGAGCCCCACGATAGATCACCCCAGAGGTAAGCCTCGCCCACCTGGCCAGGACTCCACCATCGATTGCCCCAAAAAGGTAGTCCCTGCCCACCTGGCCAGGGCTCTGTGATGAATCATCCCCACAGAGGGAGGCCCTGCCCACCCACCGCAGCCCACCAGTCGGTGGCCTGGGCCTCACTCTTTGGGCAATCATGGAGCCCCCCAATTGATCAATCGTCCTGCCAGCCAGTGGCCTTGGCCTCTCTCTGTAGGGCTATCATGCAGCAATGGCCGGGCCCCCGACCAATCACATCACACCCGCCTTGGCTGACCTGGCACCAGTGGGTGTCATAGTGTGGTCATCCAGAAGGTCGTTTTGCTGTTTGGTCAATTTGCATATTACACTTTTATTATTACAGAATTGCCACAGCCACCCAACCTTCAGCAACTAGCACCCTGCTCAGTCAGCAGTCAGCATCAGGGCAAGGGCAGCAAAGATGACATGCTAAAGGCAATAAAGTATTTTTTAATTAGTTTTTTAATTTTAGAAAGAGTAAGAAACGTTGCTCCACTTATTTATGCATTTATTGCTTGGCTGTTATATGTGACCCGACTGGGGATCAAACCCAATACCTTGGTGTATCAGGATGACTCTCTAACCAACTGAGCTACCTTGCCAAGGCCAGCAATAAAGGTTTTTTTTTTTAATCAAGATATGTACAGCCCTAGCCAATTTGGCTAACTAGATAGAGTACCGGCCTGCTGGCTGAAGGGTCCCAGGTACCCTTTTGGTCAAGGGCACATGCCCAGATTTCGGGCTCAATCCCCAGTAAGGGGCATGCAGAAGGTAGGCAATCAATGATTTTCTCTTCTCATTGATGTTTCTCTCTCTCCTTTTCCCTTCTCCTCTGAAATCAATAAAAATGTAACTTTTTTAAAAAAAAAGGTATGTACATTGGCCTGGCCAGCATGACTCAGAGGTTGAGCATCAACCTGTGAACCAGAAGGTCACAGTTCGATTTCTGGTCAGGGCACATCCCTGGGTTGTAGGCTCAATCCCCAAGTGTGGAGCATGCAGGAGGCAGCCGAACAATGATTCTCTCTCATCACTGATATTTCTGTCTCTCTCTCCTTTTTTCTCTGAAATCAATAAATACATTTTAAAAAAAGGTATGTACATTGTTTTTTAGACATAATACTATGGCACTTAACAGACTTCAGCACAGTGTAAACATGCCTTTTAAGTGTACTGGGAAACCAAAAAATTCATGTTATTCACTTTATTGTAATATTCACTTTATTGTGGTAGCCTGGAACCTGCAGTACCTCCAAGGTCTGCCTATATTTCATATGAAAATATTTCAAATGTTTGGTTAAGTGTAAATCCTTATCTACATTAGGTAAATTTGGAAATTCCTAAAAGTCACTTATCTGATAATAGTATCAAGTAAATTAACTTAAATCTCTAATTTAGCTAATATAATTTCAAGTGTCTGAAATTCCATTTTCTACTTACTTGAGCTGTATCAACAAGCTTGAGGCTTACTTTACAGCCTTTGACCAAGAAGCAATAAAGCACATGTTGTAAAATATGTTTTCTTGAGTTAATAGCTTACATATAAAATCTAGTGTAATAATGAATTCAGGATCAAAACCCAGAAGTTTGTAGTTACAGAAAGCCAACAGCAGAGGTCAATGATTGTAGATAAGTGAAAAACTGTATTTGACAGATCCTTTTGTAAATATCATAAATATCTCTGATAAATATTCTGAAAAATCTAAAAATCTAATTAAGCAGGGTGGAGGGTGTCAATGGGAAAAAAGGGACATCTGTAATTCTTTCAACAATAAAGACAAATTTTTAAAAAGATCTAATTTAGATGTGTCACAGGAACCAAGGAGCTAGATAGTCTTCAGGCCTCCTAGGAGTTCATTTGATAGACCATTCTTACCTTTGGTCCAGTGGCACCCTAAGTTCTCTTGGCAGAAGTGAAAAGGAATTAATAATGCACATTCCAAATATAAACATAAATAGGTGGTAGGAAGTAGTAGACGTAACCAAGATGTGAATATCATCAAATTTTTAGCTCAAAGATGACCTAAAATAATTCTGTGATCACTTATTCATGAACTATAATTTCAGGTTACTATAAAGTCAACTTCCAGGTGATAGCCAAGTTTTCCTTTTCACAGTACCTCATACAGAAAAGTTATTTGTTGGGGGCCAGATGTAAGCTGGCAAGGTCCTTGCACCTGAAGGGGCTAGCAAGGCTGGGACCCTTACCCACACAGTTTTCCCAAACTTGTTTGGATGGCGATTATCAGTAGAATGGGAGTAACATTTGTAGAATAAGAACAGCCTTTCATAGCTTGCCCAGAAGTCTGTAACTATTTACTGAGATATGCTGTACTGAGAACTTCTCCTTCTGCTGTATCTCTCCCTTTGAGATTAAGAGGAACAAAGAATACATTCCTCGTGACAGACCTCCTGTTCATTGTGTTGTGTATAAATAGGATTGCATAGCTAATAAACTCGCTTCAGTTCATCAAGAGAACTGGGGTCCTCCCGACCCCACTTTCCTGTCTTTCTTTCTTTTCTCAATTCCCACCTCCCTGCCTCAGCCCGGCTCAACCCTGTCAGGCTGGCCCTGACAGTTATTTACGAAGTTGTATAGCGTTTTTATTTTATTAACACAAAGGTTAAATAAATGAAAAGTGATCAAGCTTGCTTTCATTCACAAAAGAAACAAACCTACAATGGTTTCAAATGTACTTTATTTCTCCAATCATGCCATATTTTAATGGGCACACAGTGCTTTCACTTGCCATCAATTATGAGTTGGTTTTGAAATAATTATCACACCAACTGGGATGATTACTAATCTCTCCATTCCTTTGGGGTGACTCTGCCAACAGGGGACAGGTTCCATTCTATTCCAATTTGTGTTGCTGTCTGTAATTAAAAAATGCTGTCAGTTATACATGTTTAAACCAGAGCCCACTCTCCCTTAGAGACTATTCTTAAAAGTGACAAAGGTATTCTACTCTATAAGTGAAAAACAAATAGAAACTCATTGGGATATAGTGCCCTCCACGTAGTGCCCTCCTCTAATTGCTGTACTAATTCTCTAGAGCAGTGGTTCTCAACCTTCTGGCCCTTTAAATACAATTCCTCATGTTGTGACCCAACCATAAAATTATTTTCGTTGCTACTTCATAACTGTAATGTTGCTACTGTTATGAATCCTAATGTAAATATCTGATATGCAGGATGGTCTTAGGCGACCCCGTGAAAGGGTCGTTCGACCACCAAAGGGGTTGTGACCCACAGGTTGAGAACTGCTGCTCTAGAGCAATGCTGTTCAATAGAACTTCCTAATATGAAGGAAATGTTCTGTATCAGCATCAGCCAATACAGTAACCACTAGCCGCGTAGGACCACTTCTATAATATCCATAAAGGAGGACTTCATCTCCAAAGTGCCCCAATAACACATTTGTTCAACATCTGTTTCTTCTTCTAATTAAGTACACACACATTTTAATCGTATATCCAATTTCGGGAAGATCAAAACAAGAATGGAAAAGGCCTATTAAAGTATCGTTTATTAAGGCAAATAATTTTTATCAATTTTTATTAATTTCAGAGAGGAAGGGAGAGGGAGAGAGAGAGAAACATCAATGATG
Source organism: Myotis davidii (assembly GCF_000327345.1). NCBI lineage: Eukaryota > Metazoa > Chordata > Mammalia > Chiroptera > Vespertilionidae > Myotis > Myotis davidii. Next base: position 247,180 of record NW_006284834.1, on the reverse strand, counting down.
AGAGAGAATCATTGATTTGTTGACTCCTGTTAACTCCACA
>NW_006284834.1:240621-245430 GCF_000327345.1 Myotis davidii | reverse complement strand
TTTTTATTAATTTCAGAGAGGAAGGGAGAGGGAGAGAGATAGAAACATCAATGATGAGAGAGAATCATTGATCGGCTGCCTCCTGCACGCCCCACACTGGGGATTGTGCCCTTGACCGGAATCGAACGCGGGACCCTTCAGTCCGCAGGCTGACACTCTATCCACTGAGCCAAATCAACTTATATAGCCAGGCTGGTGTGGTTGAGATGGTTGAGTGTCATCCCACACACCAAGAGGCCACCAGTTCCATTCTGGGTCAGAGCATATTGCCCAAGTTGTGGGCTCCATCCCCAGTAGGGGATGTGTAGGAGGCAGCCAATCTCATCCATGTTGCTATCTCTCTCTCTAAAAAAATCAGTAAAAACGTATTTTAAAAAAATAAAAATAAGCCCTAGCTGGTTTGGCTCAGTGGATAGAGCGTCGGCCCAAGACTGAAGGGTCCCGGGTTCAATTCCTGTCAAGGGCTCGTACCAGTTACAGCTTAATCTCAGGCCCTGGTTGGGGCGCATGCTGGAAGCAACCAGTCAATGTCTCTCCCCCTCCTTTCCACTCTTTCTAACAGTCAATGGAAAAATATCCTCAGGTGAAGATTAACAAATATAAAGCAAACAAACAATAAAATTAAATAAGATCAACTTATATATTTATTATAACTTCAAACTGCTACTTTTAATCAGCAAGTTTAGTGACTAGTAAGTAGGTTAAATGTATGATATAAAAAAATTAAAATACTGAAAGCAAGTAATTTTATATCTCATCCATCATAAATATTGTACTCAGTTCTGAAGCCAGAATTTTAGAAGAAAAACTAATTCAGCCAAAACCGGTTTGGCTCAGTGGATAGAGCGTGGGTCTGTGGACTGAAAGGTCCCAGGTTCGATTGCGGTCAAGGGCATGTACCTGGGTTGCGGGCACATCCCCAGGGGGGGATGTGCAGGAGGCAGCTGATCAATGTTTCTCTTTGATGTTTCTCTTTCATTGATGTTTCTAACTCTCTCTCTCCCTTCCTCTCTGTAAAAAAAAAAAAAATCAATAAAATATATTTTAAAAAAAGAAAGAAAGAAAGAAAAACTAATTCAGTGAAGGAAGGTGACCCAAGATGGTGAAAACCCTGGAAACTATATAATAAAAAAAATGACTGAGAGAACGAAGGGTATTTAATCTGAGAGAGAAGATCCAGGACACATGATAGCAATTTTTCTAATATCTAATGCTTAATACATGGAAATAAGATCAGAATCCCTGTGTTGCAATGGAATGATTGGCAGAATATAAAGGAGGCAGATTTTTTTTAAGTATATTTTATTGATTTTTTACAGAAAGGAGGAAGAGGGATAGAGAGTTAGAAACATTGATCAGCTGCACACCTCCTACTGGGGATGTGCCCGCAACCAAGGCACATGCCCTTGACCAAAATCGAACCTGGGACCTTTCAGTCCACAGGCTGACACTCTATCCACTAAGCCAAACTGGTCAGGGCCAGGAGGCAGATTTTAACTCAACATAGCATCCTTTTAAAACAGCTATACAATGCCCGGCTAGGGTGACTCAGTGGTTGAGCATCAATCTATGAAGAAAACATAGGTTCCACTCCGGGTTAGGGCACATGCCCAGGTTGCCAGCTCAATCCCCAGTAGGGGGTGTGCGGTAGGCAAGTAACTGATGTTTCTCTCTATCCCTCTCCCTTCCCCTTTATTTTAAAAAAATAAAACAGCTATACAGCACAGAAAGGGCTGTCTTATGATCCAGTAAGCAACTTGTTACTGGAAATGTTAAGAACAGATGATGGCCTTAGCCTGTTTGGTTCAGTGGATAGAGTGTCAGGCCGTGGACTGAAGGGTCCTGGGTTTGATTCTGGTCAAGGGCACGTATCTCGGTTTCAGGCTCAATACCTGGCCCTTATAGGGGTTCGTGTGGGAGGCAATCGGTTGATGTGTCTCTCTCACATCGATGTTTCTCTCTCTCTCCCCCTCCTTTCCACTCTCTCTAAAAATTAATGGGGAAAAATCAATGGAAAAATATCTTCAGGTGAGAATTAACAAACATACAAAAAAGGAACAGATGATGAATGAATGCTAAATACTGAGAAATTCCTGCACTGGGTGGGTGTGATTACATTAGAAAATCTCTAAAGTCCCTCCTAACTAGAAATGTATTCTACCATGTGAAAATATTTTGAATACATGAGCTAAATGGAAATGAAAAACATAGAAACCGGAAATTATCAATCAACAGTACTTACATATGTCCAAGTAGCAACACAAAAAGTGGCTCCACTAGCTAAAATAGCATTGCCATATTTGTCATGGAAATCAGGTGTCCTTTTCTGGTGGATCTGCCTTGCCATTGTTTGCTGAATGCTTCGAACTTAAAGAAAAAAATATACAGAAGCATATCTATGAATTATCAGGAAAAGAGAATGTATATAATTGATACTGGCAAACAGAAAAGCCAAGGAAGTTAACTCTATAGTATTATGCAGTTCAATACAATGTTAAAACATATTATAGCTCAAAGTACCTTACTTTGAAAGGCATCAGAAATAAGATGAATAGATAAATGGCAAAACAAATATAGCAAAATGTTAACTGTAGAATCTATGTTGTGCGTATGTGGATGTTTACTATACAATTGTTCCAACTTTTCTGTATGTCTGAAAGTTTTTATAATAAAACAGGGGGAGTGAAGGGAGGCAGGGTCTGGGCGGAGGTGGGCAAGGGAGGGGAAATGTAATAGTATCAGTAATAAAAGCATAGTAAAAAAATTAAATTGACTGCTCAATTAAAAAAACGTTGGGGGGAAATACAAAGAACAGGTGCTGTCAATAAGATTTTTTACAAACTAGTATTTGTGCCACAACTGAAACTTGGCTTATATTCATTAATTTGACTATTTATGACAAGTTTTCACTCAAGTTTATTCAACAGTGCTCAACAACTTAACAACATAAAAGAGTAAATAAACTAAAAGTGAACTTCAAATTAAAGTACACTAAATGTTCATGACCTTAAAATTGCCCCCCCAAAATGCCAAAAACTAGTCTTGATTTTTAAAATAATTAGTAATGAATACATTACCATACTAAAGGAAATGGGGTATATGAAAATGTGTAAGACACAGACTCGGTCCTCAGGTTTAAAGGAGCATGCATATTAGGCATGTAGACACAAATCACTATAATACAAGGAAGTAGAATGTTAGTTAAGCACTATGAATAGCAAGTAGGATTTAGTTATGTAAATGTAGGAAAGGGGAATCTGAAAAAAAGGCAGACAGAAAAGCCCAGTGTACTAGAAAACTAGTTAAATTTGGTTAAAGGACAAATGAGGTGCATGGACAAGCAACAGGGGGTAAACTAAAAGAATTATGGAGGGCCACTGTTTGAGCAGAATTACCACATTAAAACTTTGCTTTTACTATTATTTTAGTAGAATGAGTTTTCAAACTGCCTCTGGAGGCACTTAGGAGGGCTTGGGAAAGAGCCAAGACTGGAAAATGCATATTCCCAGCTGCTGTTAAATTCCTCTCCATTCTAAGTGGTAGGTCCTTATTGTTTTAGAACTTCAAAAGGTACTTATGTACTAATGGAAAGCATATTAAAGAAATGGGAATCTCAACCATTCACTAGCACTCTAGAATATAAATGCTTCTGTATGATACAATATGTTATTTCTGGATAGTTACTTGCCAATTTAATGGTTTCTTCTCTTAACTGCCTTAACGTATTTTTCACCTTTAATTCGACTTGTATGAGCAAACTTACAAACATTTCATAATATATTCTCTCTAGAGTAAAGAGTTTGTGAATTCCACATTGGAAAAAACAACCACAAGAAAGACAAATTCTTTTCCTGAGTTACAAGGCCCTACCAGCTCCAAGGGCAAAGAAATTAAATTCTCAAACAATTCTGCAACACCTCAACATTCAGATCACCAAAGAGGATTTCTTTAGAGTTCTCCTCTGACAAGAAATGGCTTCATTACTACCTATTAATAATCTCATATAATCCTCAAGAAATTTATGAGGTAGGTTTTGTTTACTAACCCCCTATTTTACAAAGAAGGGGAGTAAGGTTCAGCTTTTTGCCCAATGTGAAAGAGAAAATAGATGGGCATTTTGGAATACGAAAAAAGTCAGGCAACTACTTTTTGGTTATTGTCAAAGCTGCTTGAGTGTTCAGAAGACAGCCTCCAACAGCTCTATAAACGGAAAATAAAAACATGGCTAAGCCAAAACCGGTTTGGCTCAGTGGATAGAGCATCGGCCTGCGGACTGAAAGGTCCCAGGTTCGATTCCGGTTAAGGGCATGTACCTGGGTTGCGGGCACATCCCCCGTGGGAGATGTGCAGGAGGCAGCTGGTCGATGTTTCTCTCTCATCAATGTTTCTAACTCTCTATCTCTCTCCCTTCCTCTCTGTAAAAAATCAATAAAATATATTTAAAAAAAAATAAAAAAAAATAAAAACATGGCTAAAAAAACTAAATAACTGCTTAAGGTCAGTTTCATTGTAAAAACAAAACAAAAAACTACTCACTTTACTCAAGGTCACCTTCAGTGCAAATCAATCATGGAAATGACTTCCCTCTCTCCAATCTAATGCATTCTAAACACGTGATGCAGCTTTCAAATTTTCCCTGTACCCTCCTAACTTTTACCTAAGAAATGATCTACAAATAACAAAAACTGCGGGGCTACCACTTAGGTCGTCTCGCTGCGATGAAACCAGATGAAGAGCTAGATTTACCGCTTCCTCCATTTTGGTTACAGGAATTGGAGAGGAGGCTCTTCTATTTGCAAGGAGGGGTAT
>NW_006284834.1:231957-240567 GCF_000327345.1 Myotis davidii | reverse complement strand
GGCCCCCCCCCCCCCAGAGCTAAAATTAACGAAATTACTTAAGGAACAAGAGGTGTCCAACAAACGTGTTCTTCCCTGAAATCATAAATTACTATTGAATAATGAAAAAGCAGAGCTAGGCTTTAATCCCAGTAACAGAAACAATCGGTGATTAAGCTAATGGTATGGATATCTTCCCAATTAGTTCGGAGACTAAGCACTTACAATTAGAAGGTCGGGAAGCAGGTGGAGGGAAAGGGCAGAAGCGACCACGAGGACAAATGGATAAAAGGCCCTTGGAAATAATCTGATCACAATTTTTGCTCACCTGGGAGACAACTTAGCGCGTTTTTGGCCAACGGAAACATCGTGAAGCTGGACAACACCGCAGCAACTGCCGATGCCGGTTGCTGGAACTTTGAGTCAAGTACCCTTGCGAAGAAACCTGAAAAACAAAATGGCTTTCAGTAGGGCGCTTTAATGAGATTTACTGAAATCTCGCGAGACCTGTAAAAACCTATAGAATTGTAACTTCTTCAAAATGCGGAAACATAAAGGCCTTTTGGGAAATGTAGTTTCACGCTTTATAAATGAATTATGTTACACCCCTCCCCCAACCTTGAAGCCAGGTTTACGGCCCTGGAGTGCTAAAGCATTGATGTTAGACTGAGTCATCAAAGGCACCAGCTTCAGAGGCTTGAGCTTGTATCTTGCTCCACACTAGTCCTTTCAGTTCCCTCCAAACTTCCTTCACTTCTTTGATTTTTTTGTCCCTATTACTAGATACTGTCATTTAATTTTTACTTTTGAAACAATTTGAAATTTAGAGAAAAGTTGCAACAATAGTAAAAACAATACACAATTCGTGGTTAAATATTCGATGAAGCAAACGTAACTTGACTGTAGAAACTTGTTGGGTGTTCAGAGTAAAATTCTTCCACTTTTTCTTTTTTGTTAATTCTCACCGGAGGATATTTTTTCCATTGCTTTTTAGAGAAAGTGGGAGGGAGGGAGGAAGGGAAGGAGGGAGGGAGATATACTTGGTATATTGGTTGCCTCCCGCATGCATCCCAACCAGGACCAGGAATCCAACGCAAAAACCCTGGGTGCCCTGGCTGGTGCTCTAACCACTTAGCGAACCAGCTAGAACCACTTTTTCTTTATGTTGGGAAATTTTCATAATAAAACATTGACGGGGGAGAATTCCTGTATACACATTACCAAGATACAAAACTTGTTAATATTTTGCCACATGTGTTCTCTGTCAGCATTTCTATACATGAATACATATATATACAGGGTGTCCCAAAAATGTATACATAGTTTAACAGCTGATAGTTCAATTGATGTTTCTTTCCTTTCTGATTTAACCCATTTGAAATAATAATTATTCAAAGTGTGTTTACATTTTGGGGAACACCCTGTATAAGTGTGTGTGTGTGTGTGTGTGTGTGTGTGTGTGTGTGTTTGCTTTTTTTCTGAACCATTTGAGAATAACACACATGCATGGCCTTTACCCATTAATACATCAGGGTTCATTTTGAAAGAATAAGATATTCTCTTACATAACACAGTACAGTTACCAAATTCAGAAATTGTCATAATAATACAATATAGTTTGTATTCCAATTTTACCAGTTGTTCCAATGTTTCCTTCCAGAATTCAATCCAGGTCCTTGTATTGAATTTAGTTGTCATGTATTTTAGTCTCCTTTTACTTCTTATTTTTAAGCTTTCTTTATTTTTGGTTTTTATTTATTTAAATAATTTATTTCAATTACAGTTGACATAAATTATTATATTAGTTTCAGGTGTACACCACAGTGATTAAATTGAACAGTTCCTCAGCCTTTCTTTGTCTTTCATGGCATTAATTTATTTCTCACTAAGTTTTATTCTTGCAGTTTTACATATGAAGTGTGGTAAAGAATCCTTCAATGACTTCTAAAAGATCAAGATCAGGCAATTCTAAGTGGAAGGATTGGTAACTGAACTTCTGATGCCACACATGTCTGTGCTCTGTCATAGTTCTGAAGAGTACAAGACAGTTATTTTGTAAAAGTTCCTTCGAATTTTCTGTCTTGATGTTTCCTCATAATTAGATTCAGTTTATGTATCTCTGGCAGGAATACTACATAACAGATGTGTCTTCTTAGGGCATCTTAATAGGAAGCAAGTAATATTAGATTGGTAATGCCAACTTTAATAATTTGGTTGAAGGAGTGGCCTTCAAGTTCCTACACTATAAAATTACTATTTTCCCCTTGTAATTAAAAACATGAAGAATACATAGAAAATATGTAAATATCCTGTTCTTCATGAAACTTTTTTTTTTATTTTCCTTTCTTTATCAAACTTTCACCCACTAGTTTTTGTATCCATTGATGATTTTTGCCTAAATTGATTATTAGTTTGAAAATTGCATAAAAGGTTATTTTTTATTATTCTTTCTGTATTTAATCGTGTATGTTCTACTGTAAAGATAAATTTTATTTTCTCTATTTATTCATTATCAGTATGGATTTATTAATTGAATAGATTATAATCCATTCAGATTTATTTTAATTAACAATAATGCCAGATGTGGTCAGTAGGATTCCCTTCCAGCTGGCTTATATGCATGTCTTTTTTGATGTCTCCATAATTTTTTTTAGCACATTTTTACTTTCTGACACAAGATGTTCAAGGCTCATCTTGTACTTTCCTTCCTCAGCACTGGAATCAGCCATTTCTCTAAGAACCCTTAGTTTCTTTTAGGGATGGCATTTAGCAACCTAGATTTGGCACTAGGTGTGCTCATTGATATTAAAGTGTCATTAATTTCTAGTCCTTTTAGTGAATAGAGCTAGGGATATATCTTGTGAGTGATAAATTTGTACTAATATGTACCTCCAATTCCAGTACAACCCCCAAAAGTTCTTCTTTGCTTTTCCTCATTTCATATTTGTAGCTCCCTTCTTCCACGTGAGAATCCTGGTTCTCAGCAACTTCAATGTTCTCACATATTATATTCCACACAGCATACTGTCAGAACAGCTCCGCTCATACCACTAAAAATAAACCTACTTAGTGGAGTTCAAGATTTGCTTGTACTTTTTTTTCCTTTAGAGTAATGGTATATAATCACAGTAGTGTGTTCATATTCAAATTAGTTTTTTGTTTAATGTGGTTGTTTCTCATTTGAAATAGTCAGGCTCCCCTTTTTTCTGTTTGTATTTGATTTAAGTTATTTTCCCATTCTTACTGATTTTATTTGTAAAATTTAAAATTTATTTATTTATTTTAAAATATGTTTTTAAGGATTTTTAGAGAGGGTAAGGGAGAGGAAGAGGGGAGAAGGAGAAGGAGAGGGAGAGAGAGAGAGAGAAATATTGATGTGAGAGAAAAACATTGATTGGTTGCCCCCCCCCCCCAGCCATAGGCACCCAAACCTGGGCATGTGCCCTAACCAGAAATCGAACTGGTATACCTTATGTGCATTGAGCATCTGCCCCCTGGTAGTCAGTGCGCTCATAGCAACCGGTCATTCAGCCGTTCGTTTGATTTGCATATTACTCTTTTTTTAAAAATATATATATTTTATTGATTTTTTACAGAGAGGAGGGAGAAGGATAGAAAGTTAGAAACATCGATGAGAGGGAAACATCGATCAACTGCCTCCTGAACACCCTCTACTGGGGATGTGCCTGCAACCAAGGTACATGCCCTTGGCCGGAATTGAACCTGGGACCCTTGAGTCCGCAGGCTGACACTCTATCCACTGAGCCAAACCGGTTAGGGCTTACTCTTTTATTATATAGGAGGATACTTTACCAGAAAATAAAAACAAAACAAAAAGAATGGGAGCAAGTTCCTGGCTTCCACTCTGGCCTATGAAATAAAAACTTTGAGAAGAAGAGTCAGGGATGCAGTAGGAACCGGCAAGCTCTCCAGGTGATTGATATAAAAACTTAAGAATACTGATACAGACCACATGCAATACACCTTGTTTTATCCCTTTACAGCAACCTACACTTTTCACTTTGTGATCAGCTTGTAATTTGGCCAAAAGCTTCAGGAGGGCAGGAATTATGCTGTCTTGTTCAGTGTCGTGTGCCCAGCATCTAGTATAACACCTGGCTTAGAGTGGCACTCAGTGTATATTGACTGACCTACTTTATTTGAACATGAGTCTTATATTCCTGGTTTGTAAACTTAGTATAATAATTATCTTGAGTGGTGACATGAAAGTTTGAGATAACACTACACATAAAGAACCTCTTGCCAAAACCGGTTTGGCTCAGTGGATAGAGCGTCGGCCTGTGGACTGAGAGGTCCCGGGTTTGATTCCGGTCAAGGGCATGTACCTGGGTTGTGGGCACTTCCCCAGTGGGGGATGTGCAGGAGGCAACTGATCGATGTTTCCCTCTCATCGATGTTTCTAGCTCTCTATCTCTCTCCCTTCCTCTCTGTGAAAAATCAATAAGATATATTAAAAAAAAAAGAACCTCTTACCATGTCTGATGCATAGTAAGAGTTTGATCACCAGAAGTGCATTATTAATATGATTTGTGTTGTTTTTAGGAGGAGAAAGATTATATTCTGGATTTACATCAGGAGTGACAGAAAAAAAAGAATATTTCAATTACAAATAGTGCTGAAATAAACAACTGTGCACATATATTCTCTTAATAGTAGAAGTATAATTGCTGGATCAAAAGGTAAATGTACCCCTGGTTGGTTTGGCTCAGTAGATAGAGTGTTGGCCCATGGGGACTGAAAGGTCTTAGGTTCAGTTAGGGTCAAGGTTGTGTGCCTCTGTTACAGGTTCGATCCCTGGCCCTGTCGTTTCTCTCTGTCTCTCCCCCTCCCTTCCACTCTCTCTAAAAATCAATGAAAAAATATCCTCAGGAGAGGATTTTAAAAAAAAGTAAATGCATTTGCATATTTTTAGATATTGCCAAATTACCTTTCATAGATGCAGCACTTTGCATTCCCACCAGCAATGTATGAGGATGCAAATTTTCCCACAGCCTTGATAAAAGCTTCTACTGAATTTTGCCAAGTGAGATAATGAATGTCTTTGTATACTTTAAAAATTTACCTTACTTTTTATATGTCAAATTTACATGCAGTAAAACTTGCTTTTTTTTGGTGTACAGTTCTGTGAGTTTTGACAAGTGCATAGGAATGTGTAACCACTCCAACAATTAAGGACAGAACAGTTTCAAATCACAAATATATGTGGCCCTTCTTCCAAACTCCAGTACCTGATAACCACTAACCTGTTCTTTTCCTATGAGTTTGCCTTTTCCAGAACATCATATAAATGGAATCATACTGTATGTCTCATTGTATTTTTCTTATTTTGAATGTCTGTAAACATTTTTAATTTTTAAAATATCTCTCGATTACATCTCTTTTTTTAAAATACATTTTTATTGATTTCAGAGAGGAAGGGAGAGGGAGAGAGAGAGAAACATCAGGAATGAGAGAGAAGCATTGATTGGCTGACCTCCTGCATTCCCCCTACTGGGGATCGAGCCCGCAACCTGGGCATGTGCCCTTGACTGGAATCGAACCCGGGACCCTTCAGTCTGCAGGCTGACACTCTGTCCACTAAGCCAAACCAGCTAGGGCTCTATTGTATCTCTTCACTTCAGAACCAGCTATTTTCTTTTCTATACTCACTTTCTTGACTCTTCAACATAATGACATTATTTTCCTCTGTGTGCCTGAGTTTACCAGCAGAGCGTAAAAGAATAGTCTGATGATGTTCCACATTATCAAAATAAATCTAAATTACAGGCAATTGATTTTATTGTGTTTTTCCTCTTGAATATATTATTATTCCCTATTAAAATCATCCCAGTTTTACAACTCACTATGATAAACATAACTGGGCCAAATAAATGGAAACTTCTTCAGTTATGTAGGGTTTCTATTATGTTTTATTTTTATTTTATTTTTTAAAATATATTTTATTGAATTTTTACAGAGAAGAAGGGAGAGGGATAGAGAGCTAGAAACATCGATGAGAGAGATCGATCAGCTGCCTCCTGCACGCCCCCCAGTAGGGATGTGCCCGCAACCAAGGTACATGCCCTTGACTGGAATCGAACCCAGGACCCTTCAGTCCGCAGGCCAATGCTCTATCCACTGAGCCAAACCGGTTCGGCTCTATAATGTTTAGATAGGGTAATTGGACGTTTAATGAAAGTTATGACACAAATAACTTTAAAAAGACAGAAGTGTTTCCTTACAACCTTAGTTTTGCACCCATCCGCCAAACAAAATAAATTTAAAAAGGCATTTTCTCTGTATAACCTAAAATTTAAGTCCCTGTTGATGCCTCAAGTAATAAGTGTGCTAAAAGAAGATTGAATTTATTTAGGGAAAGGGGATGGGAGATGGGATATCCAAAGGGAAGGACTGCACAGCACCCAGCCAAGGGGTCATCAGGTAGATGATAACACCCAGGAGCTGGGGTTTCTTCCTTATATACTGTCCCTGGTGGGAAACTTGCCTTCAGTGGGTTTGGAGGCTGAGCTGGTGGGCTTGGAATGTGGATGGAATGCAGGTGTGCAATCAGATGCCTCCAGGACAGTTTCTATTCTTGTATGGTCTGACTCTTGGTGTCCAGCGAGTTTTTCTTGGTCTTTTGTTCTCCTGTGGCAGGAAGCTTACAAATAGCCCTTAAGGACTGTATTGCCCTACAGTCCTAACAATAAGATGTTTAACTTTTAAAATGTAATGAATAAACAAGAACTTTAAAAATGACTTTATTTTTTATTTTATTTTTATTTTTTTTTACACTAAACAACCTACAGTGCTGTTTTCTCTAAAAATGACTTTGATGTCCGCTCTGTTCAGCACCTCCCTGGGACACAAAAGGTATTCAACAATCATCATTGATCGACAGCCTCCTGAATGCCCCCCACTGGGTATCGAGTCCCCAACCTGGGTGTGTGCCCAGACCTCTTGGTGATCGGTTAACGCTGAGGCAACTTTAGTGCTTTTTAAAATTATTATCTTGATTTGAAATATTTTGGTGGTAGAATGAGGGACTAAGAAAGATCCTATCAATCACATGGCTAGGTCCAATTTTTCTACAATATTACACGAAAGAGGTGGATTTCAGACTTCTAAATGAGTCTCCGCGAAAAAGTCCCCATTTTATCAAGCGTAAGCCATCTTGGGCTCTGAAAAGCCGCAAAGCCTCTCAACTGCGCATGCGTGTTCGAAGAGCCCCGAAGCGCGACTTATTTCCGTAAATGAAAGGGCGAGGCAGCATCCTAGCGGACCAATGAAAAACCTCCAGATTATCCTTTTTCTATTGGCTAACAGAAACCAATTAGAAGTGAACGGTCTTTAGCGGGCGTCTCACAGTTGACCGCCCTGACGTAATGTGAGAGGGCCACTGGTAAGGCTGAGCTAGACCAATGAGGAGGACCATGGGGCTGGCTTCCTTGTTCTCACGCCCAACCAGCAGGCCCAGCCGAGGAAAGTTTCCCTTTATCAGGGAGAGGAGCAAACATGGCAGCGCGTCCGTGGGTTTGGTGTGTCTCTGCAACCATTGCAGTGGCCCTGCTGCTCCTATATGGGGTTCCCTCAGCCTCTGCCCAAAGAAAGAAGGAGGTGAGGATGCTGTTTTCAGCAACACGGGCTTTTCCCAATGAGTGGGGCTTGAGAGGGTCTGTTCTCTCCTTCCTGACTCCTTTCCCTGTCGGTTCTGTCTTAGGTGCCTCCAATTCCGCCCTTTTGGGAGTTGGGGGGTTTGCAAGAGAAGAAACTAACTGCTTGTGTTCTGGGGATGTTGAGTCTGAGAGTGGGTTTGGGTATGTGACACCTTGGCTTCTCTAGGCCTGTGCGTGTACACAGCTACAAGTTTCGATACTTTTTTGAGTATGGGCCCTATCAGGTGGTGGGGGAAGTTCGACTTTAGGTCCAGCGGGTAGAATATCTAGTCTTCTGCTGTCAGAAGATGTAACTCCCGTTATAGACGTCTAAGAGCAATTTATAGCATTTCCACTTAAGATATGTAAGACAAGAAAAAAGAGAATTGTAAGACTTAAACTGAAGAGCGAAACTATGCCAGGTTTATCAAATTTTCCAAATAATTCAAATCAATTTATGGGAGTGAAAGCTATTGAACCATTTTCAGTCATTTAACAAATATCAAGCGTGCCAGGCACTATTCTAGGAGCTTGGTATTCATAAGTGAACAAAACTAAGATCCCTCCTTGTGAAATTTACTGGTTTTAGCGAGTGGAGGAGATAACAATATTCTTTATTCACAATTAAGCAATCCAAACAGGAATTTTAACACTGTTGAAATACTAGAGACTTAGAGCCATATGCTCTTAGAGCTTTACAGTTACTAGCAATAGTTTATGCTCTCCAGTTTTATTTTTTATAGATGAGGAAGACCAAGTGCTAACCTTACACAGTTAAATTGCAGAACAAGACCTAAAATCCTAGGCCAGTCTCATGCTATTTCCTGTACATTTCTGTGCTTCCTCTAATACACAATACCTGTGCATGTGCTTTTAAAATCCCATTTAAACATCTCAGATGCTTGTCAACTTGAGCTGAATTTAAAAAGATCCCATCTTTTGTTTCTGAATATTTGAATTCTTCCGCAAGCAGGGG
>NW_006284834.1:227558-231921 GCF_000327345.1 Myotis davidii | reverse complement strand
GCTGGCAATTTAAAATGGTTGCTTATTAGCTTGGCAAAAAGTAAAATAAAAAATATACATTTTTTTAAAGGTATGGTGAAGTAAGCAGGCTCATATACTGGAACTAGAAATTGATGTGGTTTTTTTAGGAGGGATCCAAGCCATTTTTACATGTAAAACAAGATGTAGAGAGCAATACGTACTTTTATATTCTGGATGTACTTTTGTAAGAATACACATCAATCTGTTAACAGTGGTTGTTGTGGGACAGTTGGGATTGTTCATTAGGGAAACACTTTCACTTTTTACCTTATGTACCTGTATTGTCTGAATTTATATGACCACTTAAAAATATATATATATTTTTTTTATTGATCTCAGAGAGGAAGGGAGAGGGAGAGAGTTAGAAACATAATGACGAAAGAGAATCATTGATTGGCTGCCTTCTGCATGCCCCCCACTGCGGATCGAGCCCACAACACAGGCATGTGCCCTTGACTGGAATCGAACCCGGGACCTTTCAGTCCACAGGCCCACCCTCTATCCACTGAGCAAAACCAGCTTGGTTCACTTATTTTTTTTAAATCTGCAAATGAAGATTTTAAAAAGCTATTTAGCCCTGACTGGTTTGGCTCAGTGGATGGAGCATCGGCCTGTGGACTGAAGGGTCCCAGGTTCAGTCCGGTCAAGGGCATGTACTTTGATTGCGGGCACATCCCCAGTGGGGGATGTGCAGGAGGCAGCTGATCAATGTTTCTCTCTCATCGATGTTTCTAATTCTCTATCCCTCTCCCTTCCTCTCTGTAAAAAATCAATAAAATATTTTTAACAAAAAGCTATTTAAAAAAATAAAAGCTAGTTCAGATATTTATTCATTTAATCTCTCATTGAACTAGAAGCAAAAGGGCCTAGTAGGAGATAAATTATTTTTAAAAGGAATAAGCAGCCCTGACCGGTTTGGCTCAGTGGATAGAGCGTCGGCCTACGGACTCAAGGGTCCCAAGTTCAATTCCGGTCAAGGGCATGTACCTTGGTTGCGGGCACATGCCCAGTGGAGAGTGTGCGGGAGGCAGCTGATAGATGTTTCTCTCTCATCGATGTTTCTAGCTCTCTCTCTCCTATCCTCTCTGTATAAAATCAATAAAATACATATATATTTTTAAAAGGAATAGCAATGAGTTATATACTTTAAAATGGTTAACAGTGGATTTATGTTATGTAAATGTTATCTCAAATTTTTTAAAAAAGGAATCAGATTTTAACTCCCTTTTCATCATGCCCACTGTTCACACCCTATCGATCACTCTCACAAATCTTGACTGGTCATCTTTAAACCCATCCTTCATAGTGTTGCCAGAGATGCAAATGAAAATCTGAAAACCTTTTCACCTTTTTTGCAAAGTATAAAAGGTTTTCTGTAGCCTGTACCTGGTCTGCTTTTTCCAGTCTCATCTCAGTCCCAGCTTCTCCTGTGCTAGTCATATTGAATTCCCTGACTGCCTTGATCGTCTGTACTCTGTGTCTATACTTGCTGGAATTCTGCTGGAGAATCTCCCTTCTCACTCACCCCACCCCCTTTCCTGAGGTTTCCTACTCTTCAAGTCTTAGCTCAAACATTACTTTTTTCCTTAACTAAGTTTTTCCTGGTTCTTCCACATGAATTGAGATCATTTCAGCACATTGTATTATAATTGTTTATATACCAGTCTTTCCCATTAGACCAGTGGTTCTCAACCTTCTGGCCCTTTAAATTCAGTTCCTCATGTTGTGACCCAACCATAAAATTATTTTCGTTGCTACTTCATAACTGTAATGTTGCTACTGTTATGAATTGTAATTAAATATCTGATATGCAGGATGGTCTTAGGCGACCCCTGTGAAAGGGTCATTCGACTGCCAAAGGGGTTGCGACCTACAAATTGAGAACCGCTGTATTAGACTGTGAGCATCTTGAATACACACACTTTTAAATTAATATCCTTTCCCTAGCAGTGTCTTTCAGAAAGGTCCTCAGTAAACATCCAATTAATTCATTAACTGTGTGCATAGAATGACAAATCTGTTCTTTCACTTGCAGGTTTGTTTCAAATTCTAAAATTGGATTTTCTCATCAGTAGGCAAGGGATTAATATCGGCTGGTAAATGTATTTTAGTTTTTACCCCTTTACTCTCTAATTGAGGATGTTTTAGGCTTTTAAAAAAGATTATGGTGATACTAATTAGAGACAGTTTAAAAATATAGATGTTCTATAGTGGAACACTTAGGTTTTTTGGTCCATATTTGAAAATTTTATTTTAAAAAATCCCAGGTCTCTCTACCAGAGTATATTTGGCTTTTAATAGAGGGTAATGTATGATCCTATAATCAAAGTATTATTTTTTATTTTATTTTTATTTTGAGAGTAAATTTATTCTTATTTTTTATATGTTTTTATTGATGTGGGAGAGAGAGAAAAAAACATTGATCTGCCGACTTCTACACAACTCCTATTGGGGATCAAGCCTGAAACCCTGGCATGTGCCCCTACTGGGAATCGAACCTGCAACCTCTCAGTGCATGGGACAACTCTAAACCAACTGAACCACACCGGCCAGGGTGAGAGTACATTTATTAAAGCTGGGGACAGTGAAATAAGGAAGGGCTTAGGATAGAAGAATTGACAGAAGAGAGACTAGGTGGGCTGCTTTGGTTCTCTAGAAATATTATAGGAAAGAAATGAGTCAAGATGGGCTGCTTTGGCTCACTGGAAAGTCAGAGAAAAGGGGCCTTGGAGACAGGTTCAGGGGGTGAGCCTGGGATGAGCTGCTGCTGCCCATTGTTTCCCTAGTAGAAAGTCTCGTGGGCACCCTTAGAGTTTGGGAGATGCACACCTGAGAGGGAAGAAAGGTGCGGGCATGGCTCCTGGGAGGGAGAGCTTGCCCAATTTATCTTTTTTTTTTTTTTTTTTTTTTAGGAAAATACCTTTATTATTTTTGAAATGTTCCAATATTCAATGTAAAAACCATGATAGTGGCTTTTTCACTTCACAAATTATAGAAAATTAGTTTCCCCATTCCTTAGAGAACCCCCCCCCCCCCAACTGCATCCCCACCAATAAGACGGCTCCATTATGGCTGAAGCAGGGCAGGGAGGAAGGGCAGAGAATACAGCAAGTAGAACCAGTCGGGCACGGGGTTACAGCTGCAGCAGAATGCTGTTTGTTGATTTGAGAAAACTGAAAATGTTTTGTACTTACAAAGGTGGATGGAATTCAAAAACCGATCCCCACCGATTTTTATGAGAAACATGACTATTCCTCTTGAGCGTCTCAAGTCAAAACAAATCATTCCCACTACACATTTCCCGCCTCCCAGAAGGCATTAGAAAAAGGGCCAATGTCCGCCAGGAGCGATTGTAAACATACCACTGACAGCTTGGACACTTTGTTTTTAAATGCAGCAGGACTTTTTCCTTTGGCCCTGATGGAAAAGCCAACTCCCTAGGGCTGTTTAGGCAGGAGCAGACAGGAGGGCTCCCCAAAACCTATGAGTGAAGGCCCAGTGGTCCCCGTTGGCTGGAGCATCATCAAAGGCAATCGATACCTTTATGGCATATGAAAATTGTCCCGTGGTCCCCAACTGGCCCCCAGGTTCAACCTGGCTGGATGCGGGGCATGGGAGGCACAAAACAAGGCACATGGTTGAGGTGGTCCCTACACCAGGCCCAGAAAGATGATCTCTTCGCACGATTCCAAAAGTGTTGGAAAGTGGAGCAGCAGCAGCAGGTACAGGAATATCATGACCGTAAACCAATGGCTGGAAAACCAGGACAGCTGGCTTGAAGCCCTCTTGGCCTGCTTCTGTGAGTACACCAGCAGGTACTTCACTCGCAGGAGCTGGTTGTTGGTGACCACAAAGTACTTTGGAGGGATGTCTCCCCCTTCACTGTGCTTGATTCTCGCTCTCCTGCGATCTATCTCCTTGGAATCTTTCTTCTTGGTTTGGCACTTGACATCTGGATGGTCTATGACCTCACACACAGCCAAGCAGCTGAGGATGGGGCCAAGGAGGTTATGCTGCCACCCATAGCCATGGGGGCTATAAATGAGGGCCAGGCTCAAGTCACTGGTGAGGTAGGTCCCTTCCCGGAACAAGGATGTCTTGTTCAGGTGGCAGTGCAGGCCATTGTGGATGATGGAATGGAAGCTTTCTAGGCGGCTCCCATAGAAGGCGTAGATTAGGTCTCGTTCTCCTTTGGTCTCATAAAATTTGGCATTCGCTGGGTCCGAGTACTTGATTTCAAATAGGAAGTCCGGCACAAGGACAGGAGTGTGAGGGGCACCAGTCAGCTTTTGGATCTTTTCAAACTCTGACTTCCCGCACTGTGGACTGTGAGGACCTTTGA
>NW_006284834.1:226373-226601 GCF_000327345.1 Myotis davidii | reverse complement strand
CGGCCTACCGCCCCTCCTGGCGCCGCGATCCCCCAGCTGCTCCCCAATTTGTCTTTTTTAAAAGACGCCTCCCGTCCTGGCCAGCGTGGCTTTGTGGCATCAGCCCTTGAAGGAAGAGTCGAGGGAGGGTCCAGTGCCCCGCCCCTGTCAGGGGCGAGGTTGGGAGTCATTCAATAGAGCTCTCTCTCTCACACTGAAGTTTCCCCCTCCCTGTTCCTTCCTCTCTCT
>NW_006284834.1:221958-225721 GCF_000327345.1 Myotis davidii | reverse complement strand
TCCAATGTGTCTTTTTTAAAAGACGCCTCCCGTCCTGGCCAGCGTGGCTTTGTGGCATCAGCCCTTGAAGGAAGAGTCGAGGGAGGGTCCAGTGCCCCGCCCCTGTCAGGGGCGAGGTTGGGAGTCATTCAATAGAGCTCTCTCTCTCACACTGAAGTTTCCCCCTCCCTGTTCCTTCCTCTCTCTCCTCCCCTTCCACTCTTTCTAAAAATCAATGGAAAAAAATACCCTCGGGTGAGGATTAACAACAACAACAAGAAGGCTCCCCTAAATGAATATAATTAAAAATCACTCAAGTTTCTCACGGTTGTGTGTTGTTAAATGTAATGCTACCCTACTTACCTGATTATTTACACCTGTAGCAATGTTTTCACTGGAATGTTGACTTATTCTCTATTATTTATTCAATGCCTTCTACATGTCAGGCACTATGGTTTACGTGCATTATCTATAAACCTCACAATAACACTACAGGGTATTAACCCCTTTAAGTTTATTTTTATTTTATTTATTTATTAGTATGAACCCCTTTTGAAAGATGAGGGAACTGATGCTGAGCAAAAGGAAGGTTTGGGGCTTGTTCAAAGAAGCACAACTCTAGAGAATGAGCTGGGATTCCACCCCTGGTCTGCTTCCAAAGCCTATGCTCTCTGCTAGGCATGAAGGTTTGTTTTGCAGTGACTTGTTTTATTTTTATGGTGAATTATTCCCTCCATGTGGTAGAAGGCAAGTTGCTTGTCCTCGCATCTGGTGGTGTTTTAGGGGGGCAACATGATAACAGTGAAAAAGTATGGTATTTGATAAAATTGTCCATGTTTCTTGATCTACTTCTGGGAATCTGTAATAAAGAAATAACATGAAATATGGAAAAGAGTTGAATGCACAAAGCATACTGAAGCATGATAAAAATGGTCATAGTAATGGTAGGATATCAGATAGTTCCCCTCCCTTTTCTCAGTTCTCCAAAAAATTTTGTAAAATTTAAAGAGCATGTGTGTTAATGCAACCAAAGTAATCTTAACAAGTTTCTCTGTCTCATTTTCCTTATCAGTAGAATGGGAAAATGCCTATTTCTTTGAATATTGTGAAAATTAAATGAGATGAAGGCTTTAAAGTGCCAAATGAAATACCTGGCATGTAGAAGACATTAGATGAATATTAGAGAATAAAATAAGAATGTGTTCCTCTGCTGTAGTAAAATGTTTTCTCAATTGATCTTTTTGTAGTGTTTTTATGAGGATTGTTCAGAAAATGAAATTACCTGCATATTTTGACAAGGCAGGCTTTATTGGAAAAACTTATACTTTCTCTGGCATTGCCTTGAGAACTGACATGTGAACGTGTCACGTGCAAAACTGCAATTCTTTAGCAAATACCTTATTACTAAGAACCAAAGGCTCAGTAAGTGTTGCAAAACAAGTTGAGACACTCCCCAATAATAAAACATCAGTGAGGGGACAGTGGTATATTTTAGCTCTGTCCAGGAAGTAGGTGAACTGAGAATGGAGAGATAGCATTTAAGGATTAAGTCTGCACTCTGCTTATCGTCTCCTTCAGTCATTACCTGCCAATTACGTTTCCAGGTCTGTTCAGACTCACTCATAATATAAGGAGCGAGTTGGAAAGGTATTGCTTAACCAGGAAATTTATTTTACTAGTGTCTAAAGACTAGTGGATGATTAGGAAAGCTAAAAATATGAAGAATTTTTATGCCGAAACTGGTTTGACTCAGTGGATAGAGCGTCGGCCTGCGGACTGAAAGGTCCCGGGTTCGATTCCGGTCAAGGGCATGTACCTGCATTGCGGGCACATCCCCAGTAGGAGGTGTGCAGGAGGCAGCTGATCGATGTTTCTCTCTCATCGATGTTTCTAACTCTCTCTCTCTCCCTTCCTCTGTGTAAAAAATCAATAAAATATATTTTTAAAAGAAGAATTTTTAAATATACCCTGATGGTCTAAAACACAGGTACAATCAATCAGTTTGGGGGGAAAGGGTCGTACATTTCAGAGGAATTCAGACTGGTGGTGCTTAGCTTTATTACATCTGAATTCAGAAGAAATCTTAATAGCAGGATCATATTTTAGCTTTAAATAATAATAGATTCCTATATGCTGTTTTTGCTGAGTGATATTCAGTGACAGAAGGGGAATTTGTAGTTGTTAAGGCTTAATCTACTAATTTAGTTAAAATTGAGATAAATATTATGCAAGCAGATAGAATAAAATTAAACATCTCACTGCCCTTTCTAGGCCCTCTTAATCTCCGTAGTCCTAAAAATTTTCTCATACTTATTACTAACAGGATTAGATATATTAATTGACTTCATGTTAGTGGGATTGTTGTGAGGCCATACTAATTTAAATATTTCAAGAGAGCCCTAGCCGGTTTTCTCAGTGGTTAGAACCTTGGCCTTCAGACTGAAAAAGGGCCGTGGGTTCGATTCCCATCAAGGGCACATACCTTAGTTGCAGTTCGACCGCTGGCCCTGGTCAGAGCACGTGTGGGAGGCAGCCAATCGATGTGTCTCTCACATCAGTGTCTCTCTCTCTCTCCCCCCCTCCTCCCTTCCAGGTTCTCTAAAAATCAATGGGGGAAAAATATCTTGCAGTGAGGATTAAAAAAAAAATGTTTCAAGAGAAGAGAAAGACTAAGTTACTTAACTTTTTGGTATTATGTTTTAATTATGAATGTTATTGTCCTTTTTGTTTTATTTGAATGGTTGAAAATGTACTCCAAGTAATGGACTCCAAAAAGGGGGGAAATTGATTGTGAAAGTCTTTGCTAAAAAATTTAATGTTTTCCTTTCTCAAGGTTACTTGAGCTTGTGCATTTCCCTAAATTTCTCTTTAACACTCATTATACTTCACATTATTTGTCCAAAGTCTGTGTTTTTTACTAAACTCTGGGATCCATAATGATATGGATTCCAAGGCCCAGCAAAATTCCTGGAATAGAGTATTTGGTTGATGAAGATTTAGGGAATAAAGATATGAATAAATGAATGATTAGCTAATATATTATTGAGAAATTATAATTCATAGGAACTTCAAGTGCTGAGTGGAAAGAGAGACAGACACCTGTAAAGGGAATATAGAGTTCTGTTGCTGGTGGTGGATGCCACTGTCACAATAGGCAAAAACTGAATGTGCTGTGCATGTAAGTCACAGAAAAATTTGTTTGCTTCAGACCCTCAGCTCATTCATCAATAAAAACAAAAACAAAAATGAGACCTAAAAAAGAAGTTGAGTTTAGCTAGAGAAGACCTGGTAGATGTTAGGGATGATTAGTACAGAAAGAACTTTCCAAAGAACACCAAATATAAAAGGATGGAAGCCACTAAAGAGAGGACCTAAAAGGAAGTTTGTTGATATTAAGAAAAATGGGGAAATGGTCAAGAAAAGGTCATAAAGTCACGCTGGGATCAGATCGCATGAAGCCCCCACTCTACCACCTCTTCCAACATAGAATTGTAAGTTTCATGAAGAAAAGAGCCAGGCCTGTCTTGTTTGCTACTGTATTCCCATAGCCTAGCATAGTCCCTGGCAAATTTCAAGAGCTCCATACACATCTGTCAAGTGAGATAAATTGATTTTTTTGTTGTTGTTAATTCTCACCCGAGGATATTTTTCTATTGATTTTTAGAGTGGAAGGGAGGGGAGAAGGAGAGAGAGAGATCTCTATGAGAGAGACACATCGATTGGTTGCCTCCCACAGGAGCCTACGACCAAGGTACATGCCCTTTGACCGGAATCTCACTTGGGA
>NW_006284834.1:212150-221872 GCF_000327345.1 Myotis davidii | reverse complement strand
CCAAACAACAAAGCAACAATTTTCAGATTGAAATAATTAATTGATATAGGTGTATTCAGAGGCATAAACATATCTGCCCACAAAGACTGATACTGACATTCATTTCTTGCTTTCACTTAATCTACTTCTTCCACTTGTAAATTTGCTTTTTATGTTGCTATAATAACTCTTATATGGAATTAGTCTTATTTTTGGTAATTAAATATATTAAAAATCTGATACATAAATATTCCTAGAGGCTATTTAAAGTATCCCTAGATATATTTTCTTTATAAATTATTTAGTAAATGCTTTATTTCCAATCTCATCCAATTTCGAGATAAAAATTTTTCTCCTGAATAATCCCCCTCTACATCACAAAGCTGTTAGTGTCATTTGATATTCCCTTTCATAAAACCAACATATGTCCTCCCTCTTACTATTAAATTTGTTCATTTTGTGTATAAATGTTTCATGCATATTTTTGAGACAATATATAGCATTATACTTATTTTCATAATGTTCTTATTTAAGGTTGTAGAAACATTTATACTATTATATAATTATTATTAATAGCCTATAGTAATTGCCAGAGTTTAAATGAATAGAAAAAATATAAGCTCTTAACCTGTAAAAAAATTTAATGTTGTCCCATAGTAAGCCTATATTTTGATTTGAATAAATATATTCAATGCAAATTAAAACCTGGATGGATATATTTCCTTAAATGTTTTTAAAACTATTAGTGGAAGGAGTATTTGCAATAGGAGTTGTTTCCAAATCAATTCCTTTTTTTTGAGTTACTAAGTAGTTTACTTGGTAAACCTCTTACCTTTTTGTACCATAGTCCTTGGAAAATGTGTTTCTTACTAATAACTTTTAAGTATTAGTAAAAGAAGGATCTGAAGGGCATGGGTAACATTTTAGTCCTTTACTTTCAAAGGTTGTGATTTTGGAAGATAAAGGAATATGTGGAGAGTATATAATATAATGGGACTTAGTGGAGAGGCTATAGGAAACAATTTTTCTTTTTTAATTAAATTTATTGGGGTAATATCATATAATTTCCAGGTGTACAAGACTATATGATCCAGTAATTCCTCTTCTGGGTATTTACCTGAAAAAAATTATTTCTGATAATTTTTACCAACAATGGCCTCCTGACGAAGGCTAAGAGGCATCATAAGGAAGAAGGTTCTTCAGTACTAGAGAGGAAGGGAGAGAGATAGAGAGTTAGAAACATCGATGAGAGAGAAACATCGATCAGCTGCCTCCTGCACATCCCCCACTGGGGAAGTGCCCACAACCCAAGTACATGCCCTTGACCGGAATCGAGCCTGGGACCTTTCAGTCCGCAGGCCGATGCTCTATCCACTGAGCCAAACCGGTTTCGGCTATATTTTTTAAAAATGTATATTTTTTTCTGTTTATTATTTGAATTGCTTAATAATATTTATTTAATTTCTCAGTGTTGCACATAGAAATTTATGTAACATGTGGTTCCTGTTCATAAGAATTAGAATGTAGAGCAGTAGTTCTCAAACTTCAGTGCATATAAAGACTTGGGGTACATGTTAAAATTCTGTATTATTGGAATCTACCCTAGACTCAATGAATCAAATTTATTGGAGGATGAAATCCAGAAGTCTATACTTTTAACAGCCTACACTTTGGGAAACATGGGTGTAGAAAGTATATTATCCATTATGCTAAGGGCTTATTCTGAAAAGTTTTGGGTTACTAGATCATCAAATCTTTCTTTTATTATGTGTTCTGAGCAGTTCTGAAGAAAAGATTTTTTTGAATACATAAAACAATTAAAAACACTTAAATCATACTATGAAAGTTCTTTTCATTTTAGAACAGTTCTCAATAAGGGAGGGAAAATTTTGCTCCCCAGGGATTATGTGGCAGTGTCTGGAGATATTTTTGGTGGTTGTAGCTGGGATAGGGGTGCTGCTGGCATCTAGTGCAACATCCTGCAATGTGCAGCACAGCTCCCCACAACAAATAATTATCTGGCCTAATATATTAGTAGTGCTGTTGTTGAGAAATCCTGGTTTAGAATGATCATGGACTGTTTGAATCCTAGCTCTGTGTCTTACTATAACTTTGGGCAATTTGGGCAAGTTACTTAACCTCTATGATTCTGGTTACTCAAAAGCATAAAAATAGAGTACCTCATAGTGTTGTTTTGAGGTTTGAATTAAATACTGTACTTTCTATAAGAAGAGGATTTGCTGCCTGATACATATATACTAAGCATTACAAATACAGCATCCTTTTGTTGTTTCCTTATAATGTTGATGCGATGTCTTGTTTATATCAATTAGCCTATGTTAAAATTGGTTTCTTTATACTTCATTTCACTTTTTGTCTAAAATAGCCACAAGTAGAATCTGCAACCATGGTAAGTAAAATAGGCAAATCATGTTTGAATTTGCTGGTATCTATCAAATTTAATTTGAAAATATAACAAAATTGATGACTGCTTAAAAGCAGAGAATGCATATGACTTTAATTTTGTTAGTTTTTTATATAGTCTATCTCTATTCTATCACATAGATTTATGATCATTTCAACAAAACAACTATATATGCTTTGAATTAGATATTTATATGTGGCATCTTCTTAAACAAAAGTCCTGAATAAACTTTCAACCTGGTCTGTGTAAATCATTTATAATTTTCCAAATAATTTATCCAATAGAAGAAATTAGTTTAGAGGAATTACAAATTCTCTTTAAAGCTCTTATAAGACTGCTTAATATATGGGCCATTAGGTTACTTTCTGAGTTCATTTACTTAAAATGAATTTTGTTCTTCTTTCCCAAGATTGCTGCAGCTATTCAGAGTCTTTTTTGATTCCATATAAATTTTTGAAGTATTTGTTTTAGATTTGTGAAATATTCTGTTGGTATTTTATTTAATTTTTAAAAACATATTTTTATTGATTTTAGAGAGAAAGGGAGAGGGAGAGAGAGAGAAACATCAATGATGAGAGAATCATTGTCCAACTGCCTCCTGTACACCCCCCCCACTGGGTGGCGGGGGGGCGTCAAGCCCACAACCCAGGCATTTGCCCTGACCTGAAATCAAACCATGAGCTCCTGGTTCATAGGTCAACGCTCAACCACTGAGCCACGTCAGCCAGGCCCATTGGTATTTTATAGGAATTGCATTGAATCTCTGTATTGCTCTGGGTAGTATGGCCATTTTAATGATGTTCATTCTACCAGTCCATGAACATGGTATATTTTTCCACTTGTTATTATCTTCTGTCTCTTTCCTCAAGGTTCTATAGTTTTCTGAGTACAGGTCTTTTACTTCCTTGGTTAAATTTATTCCTAAGTATTTTAATTTTTATTGCAGTGGTAAATGGGATTGTTTTTTGAGTTTTCCTTTCTGAGAGTTCATTATTGATGTATAAAAATGCCATTAATTTTTGGTGTTAATTTTGTATCCTGCTACACTGTGAAACTTATTAAACCCAGTAGTTTTTTGGTGGAGCCTTTAGGGTTTTCTGTGTACAATATCATGCCATCTGTGAATAGTGACAGTTTTACTTCCTCCTTTCCAATTTGGATGCCTTTTATGTTTTCTTCTTGTCTGACCGCTATGGCTCAGATTTCCAGTACTATGTTGAATAAAAGTGGTTAAAGTGGACATCACTATCTTGTTCCTGTTCTTAGGGGAAATGTTTTTAGTTTTTGCCCATTGAGAATAATGTTGCATGTAGGTTTGTCATATATGGCCTTTATCATGTTGAGGTATGATCCCTGTATTTTCACTTTGCTGAGAGTTTTTATTTTGAATTTTGAATTTTGTTGAATGCTTTTCCTGCATCTATTGATATAATCATGTGAGTTTTGTCTTTCAATTTGTTTATGTGATGTGTCACTTTATTGATGTGCGAATATTGTACCAGTCTGGATGAAATAGACACATTGCTAGAAAAATACAATCATCCAAAACTGAGCCAGGAAGAATCAGAAAACCTGAATAGGCCAATAACAATTAATGAAATTGAAACAGTAATCAAAAACTGCCAGCAAACAGAAGCCCTGGCCTGGTTGGCTTGATGTAGTTTTACCAAATATTCAAAGAAGAACCAACATCTATCTCCCTCAAACTATTCTAAATTATGCATTTTTAGAATCCATTTTACTATTCCCTTCCTGATATTAAAAATTTTCCATTTCTCCCGGGTTGTATGACGTGGTGGTTGAGGGTCGACCCATGAACCAGGAGTTCATGGATAGATACCCTGTCAGGACATATGTCCACGTTGTGGGCTCAATCCCCAGGGGGTGGCGTGAATAAGGCGCCCAGTCAATGATACTCTCTCATCATTGATCTCTCTCTCTCTCTCTCTCTCTCTCTCCCTCTCTCTCCCTCTCCCTCCCTCCCTCCCTCCCTCCCTCTCTCTTACTCTTTGAAGTCAATTTAAAAAAACAATTTTTTCCAATTTCTGTGTTTGTGCGCATTTTTTCTTCCTTATATATTAACATAATATGCAAGTAAACCTATTCTCAGCTGCTTTCTGTCAAATAGAAATTCAGTGCATACTTATTGAGTGCCTACTATATGGTAAAGTACCATGTGTATCCTTTCTAGTAGCTAATAGTTTAGGGAAGGAAACAGATGTCAAATATGTCTTAGAATGGTAAGTACTAGAATACAGTTAAAAAGTGTGAAATGTCTAGCAGGTTTGGAGGGGTGGTGTGAATATGCTTGTGACCGTAGTCCTTGGCCACTTAGGAAAACCATTTAGGGGCACTCATGATCCACTAGACATGCATTCTTTGAAAATTTTGAGGTGGCTAAAACCACAGAAGATATTCTTTTTTAAAAATATATCTTTATTGATTTCAGAGAGGAAAGGGGAGGGAGAGAGAGAAACATCAATGATGAGAGAGAATCATTGATTGGTTGCCTCCTGCACACCCCCTACTGGGGATCGAGCCCACAACCTGGGCATATGCCCTTGACCGAAATCGAACCTGGGACCCTTCAGTCCACAGGACAACACTCTATCCACTGAGCCAAACTGGCTAGGGCCACAGAAGCTATTCTTATTGGTTCTAGGGATTATTTTTCTTGGCCCAAGTCTGAGGCAACTCATTTGCATTATTGACAACTATCTTCCAAACAGTGCTAGTTGGTTCATGATCCACTTCCAAAGTGAAAAGGCACATCCTAACAACTGCTCTCTGATGGCTGAGTTTCATGGGAGGGGTCTGTTTATAAAGTTTGACTACCAGTGCCCTGGCCAAATTTCAATGTAAGTAATGGGAAGTGTAACTGATCAAATGCTTCTGAATAATGAACCACTTCATGATGTACCAGCCCTTTATAAACATATTAGTGGCCCGGTGCACAAATTCGTGCATATTGAAAGGAAATTAATTAGAAATATTTTAATATCACTATTCGCCCTTTATAATAGAAGTGTCAACCAAATTCACGATCAACAATGACAGGTGGAAACACATGCGTGTGATTGGCGCCAATGAGAGCTTTATATGTATTGTGCATGCGTGAGTCAACTTAGCTTTTTATGGATATAGAACAAACTTTTTTCTGCGCGGTGAGAAAACCTGAAGTCATTTTCAAGTTCCACCATTTCTTACTTCTTTTCAGTCGGGTCAAGTTTCTAAGCTTTCTAAATTTCCATTTTCCGGCTAATGAAAAGAAACTAGGATTCCACTAGTTTCCTATCTACCTACCCCAGGACTTCTGTGAGGATCAAATGAGATGAAGCATGGGAAAACACTTCACAGACATTTGGTTACAGTGTAAAATGTTTCCACCTGGCTAGGAAGCAAGTCCTGTTCCTGGGCTGAAGAAATTGCAAGGAGACTAGTCTGTAGGGAGAGGAAGCCAGGCATTGCTATGTGATGCCATTACCCGGACGGACACTTAGTATATTAGCCTTTTATATATATATATATATATATATTCCTTTCAAGAAGAAGAAAACCATCAATTAGTGTTAAGTCTGCATTGAGATTCTTGTCATCTGTACTTTTTATTTTATCTTTTGCTGTCTTACTATTCTTTCAAAGTTTGCATATAAGGGTAGAGATGAGGGGAAGGATAAATATGATTGCATGAATTCAACTGAAATTCTTGTTGACTAATTGTACTTGTCTTTGCCTCATGATAACTGGTTATTAAAAAGAAACAAAAAGGCCTCCTGGTGCTTACCACAGGCTGTGTTCTTACACTAACTGTACAGAAATAGGAGGCAGAGTAAACTTACCCCATATACACCTCAGCTCAGGCTCTTTGCCTGGTCTGTATTGTGAATGGGGAGACATTGAGAGAAAGAAAAAAGAAAAAGAAAAAAAATGCAGCTCTTTTTGTGTGTGTAGATGTAAATTTTCATCTATCTGGGATAAATGTTCAGGAATGCTGGATTGTATAGTTAGTGCATGGTTAGTTGCTTAATTTTTAAAAAAAAAAATTTTTTATTGATTTCAAAGAGGAGGGGAGAGGAGGAGAGAGATAGAAACATCAGTGATGAGAGAGAACCATTGATCACCTTCCTCCTGTAAGCCCCACATTGGGGATTGAGCCTGCAACCCGGCATGGGCTGCAACCGGGAATTGAACCGTGACCTCCTGGTTCATAGGTCAAGGCTCGACCATTGAATCACGCTGGCTGGACAGTTGCTTAATTTCTTTAAAATATATTTTTATTGACTTCCGGGAGGAAGGGCAAGAGAGATAGAAACATTAATGATGAGAGAAAATCATTGATTGGTTGCCTCCTACAGGCCCCATACTGGGGATCAAGCCCATAACCCAGGCATGTGCCCTTGACCAGAATCGATCCTGGGACCCTTCAGTCTGCAAACCAATCCTCTACCCACTGAGCCAAACTGGCTAGGGCCAGTTGCTTAATTTTTTTAAAAAACTGCCAAACTGTTTTCCAGAGTGGCTGTGCCATAGTACATTCCCACCAACAATGTATGAGATCCAGGTTCTCTACACCCTCACCAGCCTTTAGTATTTATTGCCACTGTACTTTTAGTTACAGGTATGTAGTACTATTTCATTGTGCTCTTAATTTGTGTATCTGAAATGGTTAACAATGTTGGACATCTTGGCATGTGTTTATTTCCTGTCTGTAGATCACCTTCAAGGAAATGTCTTAGTTTTTTGCCCGTTTTCTAATTGAATTGTGTGTTTTTCACTTTTGAATTTTGATAGTTTTAAAAAATATATTCTAGCTACTGATCTTTTGTGACATATATAGTACGAAAATAATTTCTTTCACTCTGTAGCTTGTCTTTTCATCCTCTTCACAAGGTCTTTTACAGAGCAAAAGTTTTTCTTTTGATGGTATCCAGTTTATCAATGTTTTTTTCTTTTTATGAATTGTGTTTTGGTGTCAGCTCTAAGAATTTTGCTGAGCCCTTGATGCTGAGCATTTTCTCCTAAAATTTTTATAGTTTTAATTTTTACATTTAGGTATGTGATCCATTTTGAATTAATTTTTGTATAAGATATGAAGTTTATTTTGAGATTCATAATTTGGACTCTGGATGTCCAGTTGCTCCAGAACCATTTGTGAAAAGGCTCCTTCTTCTACTGCAGGGGTGGGGAACCTTTTTTCTGCCAAGGGCCATTTGGATACTTATAACATCAGTCACTTAATATGATTCACTTAATATAAATTTGTTACTATGAAGAAAGCTCCTAGATTTATTGAATTTCGAGACCCACCTGCAGTTTCCTTGGTAGGGCCAGATAAAATGATTTAGCGTGCTGGACATTCCCCACCCCTGCTCTACTGAGTTGCTTTTGCACTTTTTTGAAAACTTAGTTGGCTATACTTGTGTAAGTTTATTTTTGGGTTCTCGGTTCTGTTACATTGATCTATGTATCTATCCTTTCATCACTGCCACCTGGCCTTGCTTATTATAGCTATATAGTTGGTTTAACTCCATATTCTTTGGAATCTTTGGCAAATGAAAGGGTTTATGATTTTATGTCATCTTATTTATTAGTAAATAAAAAATAAGTCATATCAAAAGTATAGTATTTCATTAAATCTCATCATGAAATAATCTAATTTTAAGAATAATTATCATCGTTAGGCCCAACTCCTAAAGTTTATTTTTAGGTCTCTCAAATTTTCTATGTAACTCTACTTGTTAGTCTTGGTGTTAAGTTGCCTAGATAAAAGAAACTTTATATAATAAGTTTATTTAAAAAAATTTTTTTTACATGCTCCCTTTGTCTTTTTTAGATGGTGTTATCTGAAAAGGTTAGTCAACTGATGGAATGGACCAATAAAAGACCTGTAATAAGAATGAATGGAGACAAGTTCCGTCGCCTTGTTAAAGCCCCACCAAGAAACTACTCCGTTATTGTCATGTTCACTGCTCTCCAACTTCATAGACAATGTGTCGTGTGCAAGTATGAATCTTCAACTACACTTTAAAATTAACTTATAAGATTTTAACCATTTTTTCAATTCTAGAGAACTAAATTAGTTTAGTGGGTACATAATTAATGTGTATATCTTAAGATATTTATACTAACACACAACACTACTGCTCTTTTATAGTCACTTCTTGGTTGTCCATATTAGTAGGGGGAACAAAGAACAAAAATAAAGTATTGGAACCATCAGGAATAAATCTAACAATTATCTTCTAAATTGGTATCAACTTATATAAATGTATGCCAGTAGCATTGATGGTAGTGTTTTATTATTTGTGTTTTCAACTTCATACTCTTGTTTTATCACAACAGCCCCAGAAGGTAGTAAAGCAAATATTCTCTCAGTTTGGGAGAAACAGGTTCTAAAATTTTAACTGGTCTACCCAAAGCTAGAGATATTTATTAATACAATAATGGTGGCTGCATCCAAGTTTAGAATTTCAAGAGAACTTTTTTAGAAAATAAAGATGCATGATTTATGTTAGAGATGTTTCTTTTTTCTAGATTATTTTGTAGTGATTATACATCAATTTCACTTAAACTTTCATCAAATAATGGTTTATTGACTTATTTTACTGTTTCTGAATGATCTTAGGAATAAAGATTGATATTTTTTTAAACGAAAGTGCTATGAATAATTAAAAATAGTGGATTTTTAGCTCTTTGTGGTGTTGTTTTAACTTATATTTTAAAATCCGTATGTGTGATCTGGGAATTTACTTTAAATGAAATGACAGAGCAGCCCTGTGAAGAACTTAATTAAGTAAAAACCTTGGAGGCTTTCCAAATTCTGACAGCTTGGGCTCATGTAAAGGAATAGTCAGCCTCCTTTCACAATACTGTGTTATGCTACCCTAACCCTTGCTAACTCTTATTAAAGGATTTTTTCCCTTGGAGGTAGGAGATAGTCAAGGTATTTGGTTCCAGGGTGCTTGTTTTATGGGGTATATGGCGAATATAAATGATAAGTAAACAGAAGAAGGAAAAAGAGTAGTGGGTATTAACCATGAATAAATTTAAAACCTAGAGCCGTGGTCAGCAAACCGCGGCTCGCGAGCCACATGTGGCTCTTTGACCCCTTGAGTGTGGCTCTTCCACAAAATACCACATTCTGCACATGGGCCACGAAGTTTCAATCGCACTGTACATGTGTGCCCACATGTGGCATTTTGTGGAAGAGCCACACTGAAGGGGCCAAAGAGCCTCATGTGGCTTGCGCGCCGCGGTTTGCTGACCACGGCTTTAGAGTCTCTGTTTCCTTGTTAAGTTTTTGTCTGGAAGATCTGTG
>NW_006284834.1:190394-210436 GCF_000327345.1 Myotis davidii | reverse complement strand
AACCACTGGCTTAGGAGGAACATTCTGGGATGAGGAGATGAAGAGTTTGGTCGTAAGGTGGAGATTGGCAGATTCCAGAGCCTTTTCACTGATGTAGGAACACTCCAGCTCTATGGGGAAGAAAACAGAAGTGTAACCAGGTGGGAATCGCTGCTACTCCCAGCGAAGGACACACAGGGATGGACAGGAAATGTTTTGAGAAATCTCTAAAGGAATTTGCCTCAGCATTTTATAGTTCCACTGACAACGTGCGAAATTCACAAGCGAAGGCAACTCTATAGAAGCAGAAAGTAAACGAGCAGCGGCCTGGGGTTGAGGGCGGGAAGGGTTTCACTGCAAATGGAAAGGGGGATCGCATTGGGGTGAAAGGAATGTTTTCTAGCTGGATTGTGATGAAGGCCATGTACTTCCGTAAATTCCATAAAGACCCTTGAATTGTACATGTAAAAGGGGTGACTTTTATGATATTTGAATTACACCATGATAAAGTTGTTTAAAAGAAAATCATGGGTCCTAGCCTGTGTGGCCCAGTGGATAGAGCGTAGGTCCTCAGACTGAAGGCTCGCAGGTTAGATTCTGGTCAAGGGCACATACCTCGGTTGTGGTTGTGGGCTCGATCCCTGGCCCTGGTAGGGTCTTGTGTGGGAGGCAAGCAATCGATGTATCTCTCTCACATCGATGTTTCTCTCTGTCTCTCCTCCTCCCTTCCACTCTCTCTAAAAATCAGTGGAGAAATATCCTCGGGTGAGGAGTAACAACAATAACAAAATCATGGGAACTGAAGGCAGCACAATTTTAATAACTCCCCACCCCCCTGACCAAGGCTGCGGAATGAAATTTTGGTGGCCCTATGACCTCTAATACCCACCTTTTAAAGCGGGTCTCACAGAACTATCTAGAGTTCACTACCAAATTATCTAAATGGGGGTAAGAAAAACGATCATGGCCCTAGCCCCATGGGCGGCAAACTGCGGCTCGCGAGCCACATGCGGCTCTTTGGACCCTTGAGTGTGGCTCTTCCACAAAATGCCATGTGTGGGCGCGCATGGACAGTGTGATGGAAACTTCGTGGCCCATGCACAGAAGTCAGTATTTTGTGGAAGAGCCGGTATTTTGTGGAAGAGCCACACTCAAGGGGCCAAAGAGCCGCATGTGGCTCACGAGCCGCG
This sequence comes from Myotis davidii, assembly GCF_000327345.1. NCBI lineage: Eukaryota > Metazoa > Chordata > Mammalia > Chiroptera > Vespertilionidae > Myotis > Myotis davidii. The sequence continues at coordinate 209,267 of NW_006284834.1, read as the reverse complement.
GTTTGTTGAGCCACAGTTTGCCAACCACTGACCTAGAGTTACTCTTCAGTCAGTTCACTTACTGGCAATCAACAGTGTACAAAAATGTCAGGGAACAAACTCAGACTCCTTCATAATTTTGTATTAAATTCAAATTAATGAAATTCTTATTAACCTAAGTTTTTATTTGTATCTTACTTTCTACAAGACCAAATTTAAAATTAGCTCACATTTTCCTAAAATCATTCAAAAAATAAAATTAAGCAACAGCAGTGTGTATTATACTATTCTAGAGGCCCGATGCACAAAGTTCCTGCAAGGGGCTTGGCCCTCGCAGCCCCGGCTTCATCCGGAAGGTTGTCCAGAAGGTCGTTCAGCTGTCTGGTCTTTAGCATATTACACTTTTATTATTATAGACCAGGGGCCCAGTGTACAAATTTGTGCACCCTGAAAGGAACTGTGAGCCATGAGGCTGCAGTGGGCACATGGGCGGGCGTCAACCCATCCTCCACACCCCAACCTGGCCCCTCCCACCACAGCCCCCAGTCCCCTGTCTGTCGGCAGCCCCACTCCCGCCGCTGCTGCCACTCCCACACACTGACAGCGCCGGCCCTGCTGACAGTGCGGAGCAATCGGGACTGGCAGTGGGTGCAAGCTGGGCTGGTGCCATCAGCAGGTGTGAGCACTGGGCAAGACTGAGGCGCGGGAGCAAAGAATTTTCAGTAACCACCAGAGGCTCGCCCCGATGACAGCAACTAGCACCCTGCCTTGGTCTGGCGCCCCCACTCACCTGCTCCACTATCCCTCTGCAGCCGACACCCTCCATGTTCTGCGCGCGCCCCCTGGTGGTCAGCTCACTTCACAGTGACCGGTTGTTCGGTTGTTCCGCCATTCGGTCTATTTGCATATTAAGGTTTTAAATATAGATAGATAGATAGATAGATGATAGATATTTGGTGTTATCAGATTGAGAAGTATAAGAGAGATGCCCTACCCTCATCATCTGGTTAGGGAAATGAGTTCCACACATGAACATTTTACTGGCAATATAAGTATTTAGGATAAGTACTCTATGAATTGTGTACATAATAAGTACTGTAAAATTTCAGGAAGGACATAACAGGAGTGGGTAGGGCTGGCCTAATGGAGAAGATAGGACTTGTACTAGGGCTAGACAGATGGATCAAATTTAGATAGAGGTAGAAGCAATGACGTGTGCAAGGGTAAACAGATAAGAAGAAATAAAAAGCTGCAGTTGAATAACCAGTGAAAGAGCTTGGAGACTGTGTTCTGAAGGTAATAGAAAAGCAACAGTTTCCGAGGAGTTTCTTGCAGGAGAAGAAACTAGATATTAAGGATCTGACGTTGATGATAGCAATGAAAATAAATGGGAAGGAGTTGAGAAAATCATAAATGAAGAATTGTTAGATCTTAGAAACTTGAAAGCATATGGGCAATAAGGGAAAAGTCAAACATGATTTGAGATTCAGTTAATCTCAATTCCCTAGTTTCTTATTTTTCACCCTAATAGTTCATCTGACTATAGTTTTACTAGTATTTACTAAGTAGCCTTTTGTACTTTCGATTCTTAAGATGGATTAATCCTATGTAATAAAAGGCTAATATGCAAATTGTCCCCTCGACCTGGAGTTCTACCAGGAGGTGAGGCTGGCTGGCCAACCTCCCGCGTCCCATCCCCTTGGCTGTCCCAGACCCATTGGCCCCGATCAGGACAGGCTGGCCAGACCCCACCCGTGCACAAATTGGTGCACCAGGCCTCTAGTATTTATTATATGCTTTACCTGGGAAAATATTTCAACCTTGTTTTTGAACTCTTTTTTTTTTAATATATTTTATTGAGTTTTTACAGAGAGGAAAGGAGAGAGGTAGTCAGAAACATCGATGAGAGAGAAACATCGACACGCTCTAGCCACTGAGCCAAACTGGTTTCGGCGTTTTTGAACTCTTAGAAGTAAATTGTTGTAGTCCGGTGTGACACAGTGGTTGAGCATCAACCCATGAACCAGGAGATCATGGTTCAATTCCTGATCAGGGCACATGCCTGAGTTGAAGCTTGATCCCCAGTAGGGGGCATGCAGGAGGCAGCTGATCAATGATTCTCTCTCATCATTGATGTTTCTATCTCTTTCTCCCTCTCCCTTACTCTCTCTGAAATTAATAAAAACATTTTAAAAAAATTGTAGTAGAGACAGTTAGCTGGATTTTCTGGTGACTACTGAAGGGCTTTAAGATAAGAAATAGGCACAAAGTATAAAGTATAGACAGATAATTACTACTTTCTATTGAAATCCCCAACATTTGGGGTAAGATTTCTCTTATGCCAAAAACAATGACAGACTGTCAGCCAGTGGTTCTCAACCTTACTAATACCGCGACCCTTTAATACAGTTCCTTATGTTGTGATGACCCCCAACCATAAAATTATTTTCGTTGCTACTTCATAACTGTAATTTTACTACTGTTATGAATCGTAACGTAAATATCTGATATGCAGGGTGTATTTTCATTGTTACAAATTGAACATAATTAAAGCATAGTGATTAATCACAAAAACAATATGTAATTATATATGTGTTTTCCGATGGTCAGGCAACCCCTGTGAAAGGGTCGTTCGACCCCCAAAAGGGTCACAACACACAGGTTGAGAACTGCTGCCGTAAGCAGAGCCTGACTTGCCCCCCACCATTGGAAAAACTGTTGAGTCTTTGAATCTGTTTTATTTCTAATAAACTAAATTGCTTTTGAAAATATTTTATATTTTATCTTCACAAATCTGATTACACCCAGGCAAGCGGATGAAGAATTCCAGATCCTGGCAAACTCCTGGCGATACTCCAGTGCATTTACAAACAGGATATTTTTTGCTATGGTGGATTTTGATGAAGGCTCTGATGTATTTCAGATGGTAAGATCTTTGGTTTATTCTATTACGTAGGAATAGGCAAACTATGGATAAAGTGAAATACATCTTTTTCAATGGCTACAAGAAGTTAAATATGACTTGTTTTATGTAAGATCTAGAGTACTTAGTAAAATAAAAACTAAACTTGAGCTAGCCATGAAATGTAATGGTCAGTGCTTAACCTAATAGAATATGGAAATTGAATTGTAATCAGGTAATACACACACACACACACACACACACACATACACTTGTGGTAAATATACATAATAAAAATTTACATTTTAAACATTTTTAGTGGGCAATTTATCAAGTAATTTTTAAAATCACAGCATTAATCCATCATTATACCATCATTGTAATATTGAAGTTTTTAGTAGAGTTAGGTACTGTACTTGTCTTTACCCCTTTGCTTCTTTCTTGTCTTAGTGGGAAAGCTCCTTCTTCTTGTTCAGAGCTTCACCCCTTTCCTGTGCCCTGGATCCCATATGTATGAGCTCTGTCAATCATAACCTCTCTCACCTATATTTTTTTAATTGATTTCAGAGAGGAAGGGAGAGGGGGAGAGAGCTAGAAACATCAGTGATGAGGGAGAACATTGATCAGCTTCCTCCTGCAAGCCCCACATTGGGGATTGAGCCTGCAACCTGGGCATGGGCTGCAACCGGGAATCGAACCGTGACCTCCTGGTTCATAGGTCAAGGCTCTATCATTGAATCAAGCTGGCCAGACAGTTGCTATCAATGATGAGAGAGAATCATTGATTGGTTGCCTCCTACATGCCCCACAATGGGTATCGAGCCTGCAACACGGGCATGTGCCCATGACTAGAATCAAACCTGGGACCTTTCAGTTTGCAGGCCAATGCTCTATCCACTGAGCGAAATCGGCTAGGGCTGAAGTCTATTTTTTTAAAGAGCAACTGAAAGTTCACTACGGAATTGAGGGGTAAATACAAAGATTTCCTATATACCCCCTACCTCACACATGAATAGCTTCCCCACTATCAACATTCCCACCAGAGTAGTACATTTTTACAGTTGATGAGCCTACATTGATACATCATAATCACCCAAAAGCGCACAGTTTACATTACAGTTAACTCTTGGTATTGTATAGTCTACTGGTTTGGACAAATTGTCCATCAATATGGTATCATAAAGAGTATTTTTATTTTCCTAAAAATCCATACCCTGTCAGTCCATCCTCCCTTCTAACTTTTGGTTGATATTTTACTTTTCTCATAGTTTCACCTTTTCCAGAATGCCATATAGTTAGAATCATACAGTATGTAGACTTTTCTGATTGCCTTCTTTCACTTAGTAATATGTATTGAAAGTACCTCCATGTCTTTTTATGGCTTGATAGCTCATTTCTTTCTTTTTTTTAAAATATATTTTATTGATTTTACAGAGAGGAAGGGAGAGAGATAGAGAGTTAGAAACATTGATGAGAGAGAAACATCAATCAGCTGCCCCCTGCACATCTCCTACTGGGGATGTGCCCGCAACCCAGGTACATGCCCTTGATCGGAATCAAACCTGGGACCCTTCAGTCCGCAGGCCGACGCTCTATCCACTGAGCCAAATGGGTTTTGGCTCATTTCTCTTTATTGATGAATAATATTTCATTGTCCAGATGTACCAGAGTTTGTTTATTCATTCACTCACTAAAGGACATCTTGGTTGCTTCCAAGTTTCGGAAGACTGCCAAACTATCTTCCAATGCAGATGTACCATTTTGCATTCCCAGCAGCAATGAATGAGAGTTACCCTTACACCACATCCTCATCAGCATTTGGTGGTATCAGTGTTCTGCATTTGGCCATGCTAGTGGGTGTGTAGTGGTATCTCACTGTTTTTTTAAAAAAATATATTTTATTGATTTTTTACAGAGAGGAAGGGAGAGAGAGATAGAGAGTTAGAAACATCGATCAGCTGCCTCCTGCACATCTCCCACTGGGGATGTGCCCGCAACCCAGGCACATGCCCCTGACCGGAATCGAACCTGGGACCCTTCAGTCCGCAGGCCGACGCTCTATCCACTGAGCCAAACCGGTTTCGGCCTCACTGTTTTAATTTGCATTTCTCTGGTGATATATATTATGTGGAACATCTTTTCAATGCTTATTTTGATGAGATGTCCCTTAAGATCTTGGGCCCATTTAAAAAAAAATTATCTTTATTATTGAAAGTGTTACAGATATATCCTCCCTCCACCCCCCCCATTGACTCCCTCACTCTGTACCTGGCCCCCCTCAAGCTTTTACTGCATTATTGTCTGTGTCTATTGTGCGATCGGGCCCATTTTTTAATTGGTTTGTTTTCTTATTGTAGTGTTTTAAGAGTTCTTTGTATATTTTATTATTTAAAAGTTTTTTTTAAATGTTTTTATTAATTTTTTAGAGAGAGAGGAAGGAAGAGGGCTATAGACATAGAAACATTGATGAAAGAGAGAATCATTGATCGGCTGCTTCCTACTGGGGATAGAGCCCACAACCTGGGCATGTGCCCTGACCGGAAATTGAACCATGACCTCCTGGTTCATGGGTTGATGCTCAACCAACTCAGCCACACTGCCTGGGCTGCTTTCAGTTCTTTTAGATATATACCCAGAAGTGGAATTCCTAGATCATATGGCGTTTCTGTTCATTATTTTTCATTATTATATTTATTTTTAAATATATATTTTTATAGACTTCAGAGCAGAAGGGAGAGGAAGAGAGATGAACATCAATGATAAGAGAGAATCTTTGATCAGCTGCCTCCTACAGGCCCCACACTGGGGACCAAACCCACAACCCAGGCATGTGTCCTTGACAGGAACTGAACCCGGGACCCTTCCATTCACAGGCCAATAATCCATCCACTGAACAAAGTCAGCTAGGTTTCTTCATAAATTTTTAAAGAAAACTCCATACTGTATAACATAGTGACTGCACCATTTTGCATTCCAGCAGTGCACAGGGGTTTCAAATTGTCTATATCCTTACCAACACTTATTTTCTGGTTTTTATTTTCATTTTTTATAGTAGCCATCCTAATGGGTGTGAGGTAATAGCTCATTGTGGTTTTGATTTGTATTTCCCTAAGGATTAGTGAGGCAGAGCATCTTTTCATGTACTTATTGGCCATTTGTATATCTTTTCTGGAGAAATGTCTATTCAGATCCTTTACCTAGTTTTTAGTCAGTTTTTTTTGTTGTTGTTGAATTATAGGAGCTCTTTATATATATTGGATACTAACCCCTTACCAAACATATGATTTGTGGGTATTTTCCACCATTTCATAGATTGCCCTTTCATTCTTTTTTTAAAATATATTTTTATTGATTTCAGAGAGGAAGGGAGAGGGAGAGAGAGACAGAAACATTAATGATGAGAGAGAATCACCAATCAGCTGCCTCCTGCAGATTCAATTCCACTGGGGATTGAACCCGCAACCTGGGCATGCGCCCTTGACCAGAATCGAACCTGGGATCCTTCAGTCCACAGGCCAATGCTTTATCCACTGAGCCAAACCAGCCAGGTCATACTGCTGATTGTGTCTTTAGCCTACAGGATAGTTTTAAGGTGCTTATTTTTTTTAAAAAATATATTTTAATGATTTTTTACAGTGAGGAAGGGAGAGAGATAGAGAGCCAGAAACATCGACGAGAGAGAAACATCGATCAGCTGCCCCCTGCACATCTCCCACTGGGGATGTGCCCGCAACCCAGGCACATGCCCTTGATCGGAATCGAACCTGGGACCCTTCAGTCCACAGGCCGACGCTCCATCCACCGAGCCAAACCGGTTTCGGCAAGGTGCTTATTTAGTATAAAGATGTTACATTAGTAATCATGGAAATACAAGTTACAATAATAGTGATATGCAATATTTACACATTAGATCAACTTTTTTTTTAAAATATATTTTATTGCTTTTTCACAGAGAGGAAGGGAGAGAGACAGAGAGTTAGAAACATCAATGAGAGAGAAACATCGATCAGCTGCCTCCTACACATCTCCCACTGGGGATGTGCCCGCAACCCAGGTACGTGCCCTTGACCGGAATCGAACCCGGGACCTTTCAGTCTGCAGGCCGACGCTCTATCCACTGAGCCAAACCGGTTTCGGCTAGATCAACTTTTGACAAAAATGTGGGGAAATAGGTAATTTCCTACATTAATGGATAGAAGTATAAATTGGTATAGCTATTTTGGAAGGCAAGTTGGCTCTATACATTTTGACTTAAAATGTTCCTGCCCTCTGATCCAACAGTTCTATTTCTATAGAAACACTCTCACAGGTATACAGGGAGATAAGTACATGACTGTTCATTGCAACATTATTTTTTAATGGGAAAAAAAAGAAACCCTTAAGTCCAACAGTAACACAATAAAATATGAGTGAATTTGATAGATAGATAGTCATGGATAGATCTCGCAAACATGGATAAATAAAAAAAGCAAATTGGCCCAGCCTGTGTGGCTCAGTAGCTCAGTGGTTGACTATTGACCTATGAACCAAGAGGTCCAATTCCCAGCCAGGACACATGCCCGGTTGCGGCTCGATCCCCAGTAGGGAGTGTGCAGGAGGCAGCTGATCAATGCTTCTCACTCATTATTAATGTTTCTATCTTTCTCTTCCTCTCCTTTCCTGTCTGAAATAAATAAAAGTATATTAATAAAATAAGGCAAACAAAACAATATTACATGTTTTCTGTTGGTACATTCATATGTATTTGGATCAATTCAGAAAAGTCTAGAAACGGTAATAGTGGGTGCAGGAATGGACTGGGGTTGCTCCTTACAACCCTGTAATTTTTTAAAAATATATATTTTATTGATGTTTTTACAGAGAGGAGGGGAGAGGGATAGAGAGTTAGAAACATCAATGAGAGAGAAACATCGATCAGCTGCCTCCTGCACACCCCCCAAGGTACATGCCCTTGACCGGAATCGAACCTGGGACTTTTCAGTCTGCAGGCCGACGCTCTATCCACTGAGCCAAACCAGTTAGGGCACAACCCTGTAATTTTTAAAAACTTTTTTAAAATAAATATTTTTATTGATTTCAGAGAGCAAGGAAGAGGGAGAGAGAGAAAATAGAAACATCAATGATGAGAGAGAATCATTGATCGGCTTCCTCCTGCACACTCCACACTAGGGATGGAGCCCACAACCTGGGCATGTGCCCTGACCGGGAATCGAACTGTGACCTCCTGGTTCATAGGTTGATGCTCAACCACTGAGCCACACCGCCTGGGCAAGTATGCAGTCTCCATTTTTTTGTCCTTGGTTATCAGAGTTTTCCAGCTAGTCTTTAGTTGATTTTTCAGGATAGTTTTTCTGTATTTTAGTTGTATTTCCTATTTAGTCCTGGGAGAGTGTCAGTGTAGCTTCCACTTACTCTGTCACCATTTTAATCATTCTAGACATATTTTTAAAGAAATCCAAAGCTGATATAGCTAAACAAATATTGAAGAGTTTGGCCTAAAATTTGGGTAGCAGTTTGGTGGAGTGAACAGTGTCCTTAGCTTTGCAGCCTGAGAAATTGAATTTTAACAGTGTGGTCAGAATTTATCTAACTCTGAAGACTTTTTGCACACTCACCAAATCATAAAAATCCATGTCCGGCTATTGTGGTTCAGTGGTTAAGTGTCAACCCTTGAACCAAGAGGTCATGGTTCAATTCCTGGTCGGAGCACATTCCCTGGGGGGTGGTGCAGGAGGCAGCCAATCAATGATTTTCAACATTGATTTTTCTATCCTTCTCTCCCTTTCCCTTTTTCTCTCTGAAATCAATAAAAACATTTTTTTAGAAGTCCATAGGCATTGGTAGCCAAAAAGCTAATCTATTAATTCCCTGTATTATACTTCAAGGGAGACTAAAATAATTATACCCACTAATCAGTATACCCTCTCCACTTATGGATAAGTCTAAACAATTATGTTTAGAAAGGTTTTATTGTGAGTGTAGAATCAAAGCGAGGAAGTCAGATTATGATATTGTCTGACATCTTTTAATTATAATTGTTTCATACTAGCTAATCTTCATTTTAGGGTTACCTGCTGAGTGAACCTGAATGTTTGCATCTGATGGTCCAGCATCTTTTCCCTGGACTTAGTCAGACTTTCTGTTTTTCACAAGTACATTTAGGTCAGGGAAGATAGAATGCAGATAAGTCAGTCATGGTTTCTTTATTTTAGCAATGCCAGTGTTGTCTTCTTAAACATATCATGGTTTCATCATAGAGTATCAAGAACTGTGGTGCTTATCAGTAAACATTTATGAGCCTTTTAGAATTAACTATTTCTGCTTATGGCTACCATTTTGTATTGGTTTTCATTGCAATGTTAGAGCACTATCTTACAGTTTCCTTCTAATTGAGAATATACTCTAAATCTTTTTAAAAAGATATATTTTATTGATTTTTTACAGAGAAGAAGGGAGAGGAAGAGATAATTAGAAACATTGATGAGAGAGAAACATCAATCAGCTGCCTCGTGCACACCCCTACTGGGGATGTGCCCGAAACCAAGGTGCATGCCCTTGACCAGAATCGAACCTGGGACCCTTGAGTCCGCAGGCCGACGCTCTATCCACTGAGCCAAACTGGTTAGGGCGAGAATGTACTCTATTTGGAGCTTGCCTCAGCTACATAAGAGTTTTAGTTCTAATAAATGTTTTTTTGCATAATTTCAGAACAGATTAAAATGTTGGTGGTATGGGCGATTTTCCATTGTAAAGATGTAAAATGTAGGTTTCTTAGCTAGGAGTTTCTATTTGGTCAGCAGTGTGCTAATTAAGGTCACAGGCAGCCTTGGATTTGAATCCTGGCTCCGCCATTTACCATTTTCCTTAGGTAAGTCACTTAACCTACTTAAACCTGGGCTTCCTCATCTTTATAAAATGCCTAATTTTCAAGATAATATTTGCTGTTACTTCTTTTCTTGGTAACTTATGTTTTCATGGACTACTTATTTAGCTAAACATGAATTCAGCTCCAACTTTTATCAACTTTCCTGCAAAAGGGAAACCCAAAAGAGGTGATACATATGAGTTGCAGGTGCGTGGTTTTTCAGCTGAGCAGATTGCCCGGTGGATTGCTGACAGAACTGATGTCACTGTAAGTTTCCCTACTTTGTAGAAAGTTACTTTGCCATTATCCACTGGGAATCTTACTGGGGATATCCTAATTGGTCTTGTCCCCATATCACTGAGGTGGTAATAAGGAGTTTGGCAGTCCCTTCATAAGTAGCATTTAACAGAATCAGCATGATGAAAGAGTGAAATTATAAAACATCCTGTTATTGAATTCAGAATGAAAACCACTCTTTTGACATTATTAAGTCTGTGGACTATCTAGTTGTAGTTGGCAAATACTTATTAATCAAAGGTATTATGTTGTGGTTAAATAGAATATTGTACTTATTCCATCCCATTTTAAGATATATTGTAGAGCCAAGCATGTAGACCAGGGGTGGGCAAACTTTTTGACTCGAGGGCCACAATGGGTTCTTAAACTGGACCAGAGGGCCGGAACAAAAGCATGGATGGAGTGTTTGTGTGAACTAATATAAATTCAAAGTAAACATCATTACATAAAAGGGTACGGTCTTTTTTTTTTTTTAGTTTTATTCATTTCAAACGGGCCGGATCCGCCGCGGGCCGGGTAGTTTGTCTACAGCTGCTCTAACCACTTTATTCATTTCAAACGGGCCGGATCCGGCCCGCGGGCCGTAGTTTGCCCACGGCTGATGTAGACTCATGATTAGATGAAAATAAAAAAGTGTAATTTTCCCTGAAAGTAACCACACTGATTTTGATTGCTTCCATTTCAAATTATGTTGACCTATGTAATTAGTGAATCAATTTCATACTTTAAAATGTTTTTCTCTTCTTTCCATTAGATTAGAGTAATAAGACCTCCAAATTATGCTGGTCCCCTTATGTTGGGATTGCTTTTAGCTGTTATTGGTGGACTTGTGTATCTCCGAAGAAGCAATATGGAATTTCTCTTTAATAAAACTGGATGGGCTTTTGCAGCTTTGGTAAGTGAATTTTAGAAGAAAATTGCATGAATAAAACTAATATTGTATTGGTAGGTAGCATTTTGTTTATTTCTTACTGTGGAAAGGATTTATATATTTTTATTTTATGCCTTAAAATCAGTTTGTCTCCTCCATTATATCATTAGGATGGTTAGAGCTTGGAGAGTACCTAGTTTTTGTTCAACCTAAATGATAGACTGTCACCTCTAGAAAATATGCAGTTTTTAAAAAAATATTCTTTTAAAGGACTTTTCAATATTTAATTTTAAAACTTGTAACAGCTTATTTATAATTTTTAAATGGTGTTTTCCTTTTGAAGTAAATATTATGTATTCTTGGGATCCTTGTGAAATATAAGCCTTAATTAAATAATTTATCTGAAAAAATTTGTTCTTCATGTATTACTTAAGCCAGTGGTTCTCAACCTTCTGGCCCTTTAAATACAGTTCCTCATGTTGTGACCCAACCATAAAATTATTTTCGTTGCTACTTCATAACTGTAATGTTGCTACTGTTATGAATAGTAATGTAAATATGTGATATGCAGGATGGTCTTAGGCGACCTCAATGAAAGGGTCGTTTGACCGCCAACGGGGTCGCGACCCACAGGTTGAGAACCGCTGAGTCTTAAGCAGATGTACTTTTCATGTGCCTATCAATTTAATCAAGGTGGGAACAACCACCATGTTAAAGAGTATGTCATTACATTTTGTTTCCTAGTGTTTTGTGCTTGCTATGACATCTGGTCAAATGTGGAATCATATAAGAGGACCACCATATGCTCATAAGAATCCCCACACAGGACATGTGGTAAGGGAAGACCAGGATTTCTTTTCATTGTATACCAAAGTTAACCTTAATCATGATTAGCCTGTGAGACCAGTGCCAGCATATGAGGGAACTAGATTTAGTTCTGGATTTTCAGTCTTTCTGTTTACGACCTTCAGTTGCTGAAAAGAAGATGCAGTGCTCTTTAAAGTTCCTTATGCTATTTGGTGTATCCTTTTGGATAATCTAGCTAAGAATGAAAGTCAGCCTTCAGCTAAATACAATATTGATCAAGTACTTGAGGCTCTACTGTTTCTAGGCACTGTGCTATATACTTATTATTAAGATATAGTGATAAACAAGAAAAGTATGATCCCTATCATCATGGAGCTTACATTATGTACCTCACAGTTTTGTATACTGAAACACTGGTTTTCTCATGATTTTGTTGTTGAAAAGATAGTATAAGTACAATGAAAAGATACAAATTTTAAATAACACAGAAATAGCTTTTATTTATGATGAATGCCACTGACCTAATGCTTACATACATAAGGTGAATTAATTTCAGAGTTTGAAAATAGCCCATTTTAGGATTAGGATACCAATATTTAATGTATATTTAAAGATTTAATTTTGTCTCTTTTTTCCTCCCAGAATTATATCCATGGAAGCAGTCAAGCCCAGTTTGTAGCTGAAACACATATTGTTCTTCTATTCAGTATCCTCTTTATAATAAGTCCTTGGTGCTGTGTTTTAATTCGTCTTTTTTCTCACATTATAGTATTCTCTCTACAGTTTGGTTGAGCCTACTCTCTTATTAATGCAAGTCATAATATCTTTGTAATCATATTACTATATCATCTATCTTCAGCCTAATCAACTGAAGACCACCAGGGATAAACCTGCAGTCTGATAAAGCCAGGTTTATTGGATTTTGCTACAAGGTAGATTGCATATCAAGGGAACCAAGGGACATCTTACCTTAGAAAAGACAGGGTTCTAGGATTTGGGCAAGGTGTAGGGTTTAGGTGAAATGTAAATGAAACAATGTCTTGATAAGCTCAAAGCAATACTAGGCTAAGTGTAAAGGGGTCAGCCTCAGGTTGGGACTGTGAAGTGGACAGGGTTCTGTTTCCTGGAAACTATAAATTTTAGATAAATGTGGATTGTTGTCTTCAGAACTCCTTATTTGAAACTCTGTACTTTGGTTGTAAGTTGAGGCTACTTAAAAGTTGTACTTGTAGCCCAGTTGGCGTGGCTCAGTGGTTGAGCTTCGATCTATGAACTAGGAGATCACGGTTTGATTCCAGGTTAGAACATGCAGACTCGATCCCCAGTAGGGGGCATACAGGAGGCAGCCAGTCAATGGTTCTCTCCCATCATTGATGTTTCTCTCTCCCTCCTCTCCCTTCCTCTCTGAAATAAATAAAACTATATTTTAACAAAAAAAATTATCTTGGAAATTGAGGGACTTTGATCCTCCAGGCAGGAATGGAATGTTTAATATGAATCAGTGTATGATTTCAGAGAACAGTGTTCTTCATTCAGTAAGAAACCAGTAGTTTAAGTACTATAGAAAGAAAAAAATCAAAACCCCTGGAAATACCACCTTTAGTAAATGTTTGTGTATAGGGGTGGCCAAAAATAGGTTTATAGTTATTCATGATAAATAATACAATAATTAATAAATAATATAAGAATAAACTGTTTCACATATAACTGTAAACCTACTTTTGCCTGCCCTTGTAAATCTTTCCCCATTTTATTTTGTCAGTGATTTTTTTTTAAATATATTTTTATTGATTTCAGGAAGAGAGAGAGAGAAACATCAATGAGAGAGAATCATTGATCGGCTGCCTTTGCACACCCTGCACTGGGGATTGAGGCCACAACCTGGGCATGTGCCCTTGACTGGAATCAAACCTGGGACCCTTCACTCCTCAGGCTGATGCTCAGTCCACTGAGCCAAACTAGTTTAGGGCTATGTCAGTGATTTAATAGAGATATTTTAAGGAAACATTCTGGGGGAAAAAAATTAAGTCTTTTTTTTTTAATTGAACATTTGGGGATATTATATTTTCTTAAAACAATATTATGTAATATGGAAAATTAATTTACCTGCTTAAAATTCAGTCTGGAGTCAGAAGACTTAATCTATTCAGCCATGGAATGGTGAGCTGAAAAGTATAATCTATACTAATAAAAAGGTAATATGCTAACTAGACTGGGTTGACTGGCCATCTTCGGACATCTGACTTCCTTTCTGCCCGAAGTTAACTACTGTCCTGATTGTTAACACCATGGATTAGTTTTTACCTATTTTTTAACTTTATATAAATAGACTCATACATTAAATATATTTAAATTAAATAAAGTAGAAGCTGTACTAAGACATGAACAAGGTCTATAACTATAGATTGTATTGAACTCAGAAATGATTTTTTAAAATTGTCTTTATCTGTTGCTTATGATATTAATCATAATAGTTATACTTGAAAAAAATAATAAGGTAACAATATCGAATTTTTTCACCTATAATCTAAAACACTATTATTAAATTCTGTGTTTATTTTTTGCATATCTCTTGCATTCTATGCTCATACTCTTTTTAGTTTTACAATGAGGGGTGGGAGGGAGGGGTTCTTTTTTTATAGTTAGAGACGTACTTTAGCCCAGCCAGTGTTACTCAGTGATTGAGCATTGACCCATGCAGCAAGAGGTCACTGGTTCTATTCCTGCTCTGGGTACATGCCCAGGTTTCAGGTTCAATCCCTGGTAGGGGGCATGCAGGAGGCAGCCAATCAATGTTCTCCTTCATAGATGTTCTCTCTCATTGATGATTCTGTCTACCCCTCCCCCCCTTTTTTTTGAAAGACATACTTTAGCTGTAGTTTGGTTTCTTAACGTATGATAAGCATTTTTTATATCATTGTATGGCCTTCATAGTTACAAAAGTGCATGGGAATCACAGAGAAATAAGAAAATAAGGCAAGGCCCTAGCTCAGGGGATAGAGCATCAGTCTGCAGACTGAAGGGTCCCAGGTTTAATTCCAGTTAAGGGCACATGCCCAGGTTGAGGGCTCGATCCCCAATAGGGGGTGTTCAGGGGGCAGCCGATCAATGATTCTCTCATCATTGATGTTTCTATCTCTCCCTCTCCCTTCCTCTCTGAAATCAATAAAAATATATTTTTTATTTATATTTTTTTAAAAAAGAAAATAAGGCAAGGAAAAATAGTCATCATTCCTAATCTATATATAAAAGCCTAAGCGACCATTACGACTGATCGACCAGAACAACCAGTTGCTATGACACACACTGATGACCAGGGGGCAGATGCTCAATGTAAGAGCTACCCCCTGATGGTCAGTGCAGTCCCACAGCCAACCTCCCCTAGTCGGCCAACCTCCCGTGGTCCCTCCTCCCAGGTCAGCAGGCCCCAATTACCTGATCGGGGCCGGGCCCGGGCTCCAGTCTCTCCCCCTGGGCCCCTAGGCTGAGATGGGGAACCAGGGGTGGGTGGTGGTGGATGTGGCCCCTTTCCCAGGGGGGCCAAGGACCAGCTCCCTCTTAGGGGCTGGCAGCCAGCCTCCCACACCCTGTCCCTCCCCCAGGCCTGCAGTCCCTGATCAGCCTGCCACCCACCCGCCATGGTGGTGGTGCAGCATTAAGGGAAGGAGGAGGGAGGCATGGAACCGCGCAGTGGTGGCATCGGCATCAGGCGTCTGTTCCTTCTGCGCCCAGCCCGGCAACTGTCGCCTCCTCTTGTGACCCTGCCGGGGCCTTTGGGCCCCAGTTGGCCTGGCCTTGATCTCCAGCCAGGCCTAGGACCCCACCTGTGCACAAATTTCGTGCACTGGGTCTCTAGTGTTTATATAATGGATATATTATAATTGAATTATTCTATTGTTGAACATTACAAAAATGTTTTCTTAGATATAAAAATAATTTGCCATATCTCCAAATCCCCAACAGTAAGATTTGAAACAAAGCGTGTGAAACTGTCTTTTGCTCTTGATGTTTTGTCCACGTTGCTTTCCAAAAGGGTTTTTTTTAATTGATTTTTTACAGTGAGGAAGGGAGAGGAATAGAGAGTTAGAAATATCTATGAGAGGGAAACATCGATCAGCTGCCTCCTGCACACTCCCTACTGGGTATGTGCCTGCAACGAAGGTACATGCCCTTGACCAGAATTGAACCTGGGACCCTTGAGTCCACAGGCCGACGCTCTATCCACTGAGCCAAACCGGTCAGGGCTCCAAAAGGTTTTTGCTAAAAAAACAAAAGTGGGGCAGTGGGGAGGATTGCTGCCAGAAAATATATGTGCTCTGATATCCCTCGCAAGTCTTTGCCGTATTGTCATTTTTGTAAACTGCTAATTCAGTAGGCAAAACATTATAGATCATTGTTTAAATCTACTTTGGACAGTAATAATCAAGGTAATTTAAACATTTTCCCACAATTTTGTAATTAGGTTTCGTTTTATGCAAATATATTTGCCTTCATCATGTATTAAGGTACTTTGATTCTACTAGCTCTTTTAATAGCCCAGTTCTTATATGTTATGGAATACTACCTTCTCTATTTTCTATTCAGTTTTTTCAGAGTAACATTTAATTATGATTAGTTAATCATAATTATTCTTTATTTCACTGTATCCCCCCACTAGAGTGTAAACTTGTCCAAGAAAGGGTCTATATTTCATCCAACTTTGTAACTCCAACATATAGTATAGGGCAGTGTCTGCCTGTAGTAGTAGGCAGTGTTAGTAAAAGTTTGAAGAATCAATAAATGAAATGAAACAATACACAAGGAAGTGCATCATAGTTTCTTGAGAGCTAAGAACAGAATACAAAAACCTTGGTAGTATATTTTGAAATGGAAAGCTCATTTTTAAAAAAGCATATAGACCAACCGTGGGCAAACTACGGCCCACCAGCCAGATCCAGCCCGTTTGAAATGAATAAAACTGAAAAATAAAAAGACCATACCCTTTTATGTAATGATGTTTACTTTGAATTTATATTAGTTCACACAAATACTCCATCCATGCTTTTGTTCCGGCCCTCCGGTCAGTTTAAGAACCCATTGTGGCCCTCGAGTCAAAAAGTTTGCCCATCCCTGATATAGACCATGATACAAAAATGAATCTTTTCAAATACAAAAGTGTCAACCATTAATTAAAGTACCCTGTAACCAAAGCCTATAAAAATTATCAATCTTTATATATACCAAGGATATAAAGAACCTCAGTAAGAAAAAAAATAATCTCTGGAGAAGAAGATTTAGCCAAGCAACTAAAAATTTGGTGAATAGGGATCATTCCTAACAAGAGGCTATGGAAGAGCAAGCGCAAGATGGTGATGAAGGGATGAATAGACAAATTAGAGAGCCAATTATTAATTTAGGCCTTATATGAACACTTTTATTTCCCTTTCTGCTTTAAGCATACCCACATGTGGAGCATACAGTGTGCATGCATGTATGCATAATTAATTTGGGCATTTTTACCTGCTTGTTTTAATCAATTTTGTTTATCTTAGCATTCAACTATGCCATGCTACCTATTTACTGGAAATGTCTATTTTGTATTTATGTAGCTTCTATATTAAGTGGACTGAAAGTGAAGTCATGATATGTAGAATTTTCTTTTTTTATTAGAATAGGACAAAATTAGGTAGTAATTTGTACTTTAAAAGCTAATTTTTGCAATTCTGGAGAATTTTTGAGAAGTTGTTTTTCAAATAAAAATTAGTTGCTATTTTCTCTAAATGGTGTATATTTTAAATGTGTTTTTTTTAAAATATATTTTATTGATTCTTTACAGAGAGGAAGGGAGAGAGACAGAGAGTCAGAAACATCGATGAGAGAAAAACACCGATCAGCTGCCCCCCGCACATCTCCCACTGGGGACGTGCCCGCAACCAAGGCATATGCCCTTGAATCGATGTGATAGAGACACATCAATTGGTTGCCTCCCACACACACCAACCCCACACTGGGGATCAAGCCTGCAACCAAGGTATATGCGCTGACTGGAAATCAAACTGTGACCTCTTGGTTCATAGCTTGACGCTCAATCACTGAGCCACGCCAGCAGGGTAGTATTTTAAAATGTGTATGAGGTTGAAGCAAAAGTTGGAAGACTGTCCAGGAATGTTATATCAAAGTAAAATTTCAGGAAAACTCATAGTTCATCTATGAGTTACAGTGGGATATTTGTTTAAAATACCAAATTTTATTTTTACAAATAAATAGTTCAACCTAAATGCTTTTATTATATTTTCATAGTAAATATTTATGCTGTATAGGCACAAGGTTACTTATTTACAGTATTGTACAATTAAATGTAGATTTATATATTTATTATCATTTTCTTTAAAGTGGTATGTCTTTTGTGTCTATGTGAATTGCTCCTTAAACAATTTTTTAAGATGGTGGGGTTACCTTAGGGATGGTACTTCTATGTGAAGCTGCTACATCTGACATGGATATTGGAAAGCGAAAGAGTAAGTCATATCATATGCCAATCTGCCTTTAATACAGGAAAAAAGCATGTCCTCTAATCATTTTCCCTCTTGTTTATAAGTATATCATTTTGCTTCTTTACTATTTTAAAAGTAATTATAGAAAATGTGGGGTGAAATAGGAGTATGAAACATTTGGGCAGAGAGTTATCCATTATTACACCAATAAAAACAAGTAATTTTAATGTTGTAATATAGTTCTATCCATTTGTAAAACATTTTTTAAATTGTAGTATCAAATTTTGAATCTTGTACTCCCCCTTTTTAACTGGAGTTAAATAATTCACTAATAAATATTTTCCTCTACATAATTTTAAATTTATGCTCCATACTGTAATTTACTTAACCATTCTGATTTTTTGCTTACATTTAGTTTTTCTCTTTGATTATGATAAAGTCTTTTTTAGTGAATATCATGGTATATTAAGCTTTATCCTCATACTAATATATAAAAAGCCAGGGGCTGTCACGACTGAAACAACCAGATGGAAGACCGAACAGCAGGATGCATGGGGTGACCAAACGACTAAACAGCAGGCTTCATGGGGCGACCAGGCTGGCAAGGGGGGCAGTAAGGGGCGACCAGGCTGGCGGGTGGGGGGGAGAAGTTAGGGGCGACCAGGCCAGGAGGGGGAGC
>NW_006284834.1:185656-190312 GCF_000327345.1 Myotis davidii | reverse complement strand
TAGTCAAATTGTTCCTTTGGGAGTGAGACCAGGAGTTCAATCGCTCACTATGATGTGCACTGACCACCAGGGGGTGGCGCGGAACGAAGGGAGGCCCCAGCTGGCGGCTGGAAGGCCCCAATCAGCCCTGATTGCCAGCCAGGCCTAGGGACCCTACCCATGCACAAATTTCGTGCACCAGGCCTCTAGTTTCATATTAATATCTTAAGGTAGGGGGAGAAAGGGGTTCTAATATATGTGACAAGAGATTTGACTTTGAGTGGTGAGCACATGGTGCAATATACAGATCTTGTAACATAGAAACCCACACCTAAAACCTATATGTTCAAGTTGTCCAGTTTCACCCCCCCCCCCAAAAAAAAAACCTAAAAAAAAACAACCTATAGCATACGGTAGATTTCCTAGAAGTAGAATGTGTGGTTCTGTGTATGAGTAGTTTCAGTTCTATTGATGTTTTAAACTGATGGTGCCAACTTCTTTTCCCAAATGTTACGATAATTTAGATTCCTACTAGCAGTATTTAGGAATGCTTCTTTCGCTGTAACTTCATCAGTATTAGGTAACCTTAACAAAGCATGTGTTCATGTGTGTTTATTGTCTAATCAGATAAGGGGGAGATGTTAATATTATTTTGTACTTCTTTGGTTATTAGTGAAATTGAATATTTTCCTAAATGCTTATTAGCTGTTTGTGCTTTTCTTTCTGTAAAACATCTTTTTGTCTTTTTGCCATTTATCTATTAGAGTCTTAGTCCTTTTCTTATTGGTTTGCATGGGCTTTTTATATATTAGAATATTAACACATTGGTATTTGTTGCAAAGAAATGCTAACAATATAGTTTTATTTTACTTACAAGAAATCAATTTAAGTGCGAGTTTTCCTTTTACGGTTAAAAGTTAAATGTCATCAAAATTAACCTAGCTAAATCTACTCACTTTTTCTTCTAAAAAATGATGATGACATTGGATTTCAAATTTGAAAGATACTTATTTTGCTACATTAAAGTGAATTTTTACATATTAGGAAAACATAACGTATCAATTTTTTATTCAGTTAATATACATCTTTTAATTGCTTGACTTTTTAAAAATTGTCTATTTCTGTATTCATTACTGGAAAAAGGCCATCTGGGTACTATACTGCTGGCATGAATTTAAGTTGTAAAGCATTTTGGAGACATTAAAATAATCATAATTTTTTTTTTAAATATATTTTATTGATTTTTTTACAGAGCGGAAGTGAGAGGGATAGAGAGTCAGAAACATTGATGAGAGAGACACATCGATCAGCTGCCTCCTGCACAATCCCCACTGGGGATATGCCCGCAACCAAGGTACATGCCCTTGACTGGAACCGAACCTGACACTCTTCAGTCCACAGGTCGATGCTCTATCCACTGAGCCAAACCAGTCAGGGCAAAATAATCATAATTTGATCTACTTCTAAGATTCTAACCTAATGAAATAATCACAAATAATAATAAAAATTTCATTAGCACTTACTGTGTACCAGGAACTGCCCTAAGTACTTTTAGATATGTTCTGTGAAAAAAGTAGAATACAACATATAGAGTGATACTGTATATATAGGGTATCCCAAAAAATGTATACACACTTTGAAAATGTAATCGAATCAGCTGTTATATGTATTTTACATATGTTTAACTTTTACATTTTAGCCCCTAATCGTATTGTGTGAAAATTAAAAAGGGAAAAAGAATTATTCTAATATAAGAAAACTAAAATTTGTTTTTATTATTGGCCAATAAGTATATTTCACTCAAGCTTCTACTGCTGTAGCACACATGCTTTCCCACATCCCTACCTTTATGCTTCGTAGCTAGTCTTAGTCCAGGGACTCAAAGAGTCTCAAGTTATGGGAATCATACTTGAGCATTGTGGGATCAGTATCTGGAGTTAAAGTCATTAACTGCTATGCTAAACCAGAGCATATGAGATTAATGCAAAGAATTTAAGAATCAGGTTTCCCCCCCACCCCTCATTTAAATGAGGCATCCATGTTGAATGAGCTCCTTAAACTGCTTTAGTTAACTTTTGGCCATATGATTTATCTTACACAAAGGTGGTAGTGGGGCGTTGGTTCTGACCAGGTGTTCCTGCATATGCCTGGTAATAGTTACTTATGCAGGGTACTTTCCAGTGAGACTGTTAAAATGTGATCAGATGTCTTTAAGTCAGTATTTATCAATAAAACCATATTTAAGGGTTTAAAAGGAGTTTAATAAGTAATTTTCTTGTTAATAATAAAACTTTTTAACACTAAATTCTTGATTATCATGGCATTAAAAGAATTCATTAATTCATACAGTTAAATTGCACAACTATGTAAATGAAGCTACTCCATTATATTGTAATAGAACAAATTAAAGCAAAAGGCAGAATCCTGAAGAGAAAAGAATGGGGATGGAAAGTTGAGATTTACCAATAAGTTATAGCTCTTGTTTTTTCACTCTTGAAAGTGTAGACTAAAATGTATGCCCTGGTTTGTCATTACACTTAACATGCTCATTTTACTCTGCTTTTGTTTTTCTACAGTAATGTGTGTGGCTGGTATTGGACTCGTTGTATTATTCTTCAGTTGGTTGCTCTCTATTTTCAGATCTAAATATCATGGATATCCATATAGGTATGATTTACATAGTGATTACCTATATTTACAAAGATCAGAGCTCATGTTGCTTTATAATACTTTTTTTTTTGCTTCTAGCTTGTAAAGCAAAGAGATAGGCTTTAACTTAATTTAGGTTTATATCATATAAAATTAGTTTAATTATATAATGGACAATGATATTTGATTTCTCAGGAGCATCTTTCAGGGTTATTCTAACATCACCTAATTTAATCTAAAATCTATAAAACAATAATTAGAACATTTTATGCCATATCTACCCACACAATTCCTTGTGTGCATGCAATACTACCTCTTGAGGGGGAAATTATTATTGTTTTTAATCTTCACCTGAGGATACTTTTAGGAGGGAGGAGGAGGAGGAGAGAGAAACATCAATTGGTTGCCTCCCACATGCAACCAAGGTACGTGCCCTTGACCAGGAATCAAACCTGTGGCCCTTCGATCTGAGAGCTGATGCTCTAAGCACTGAGCAAAACAGGCCAGGGCAAGGGGATAATTATTTTTAAATGTTTTTGAAGACTTTTTACCTCTACTTTTCAGGGCTCTTTATGCCATAAACAGAACATTTGATGAAAATCCAGTTTGTAGACTGTGTATGGAAGAGTGTGTAAGAACATCTTGAAATCTTCATAGAGCTCTCTCAGGCTCAGGAAGGAAATTACTCTCCTGGTTATAAGTTCTAGATTTTACTCTGTTAATAGCCAAGAGAAATGTACATAATTAGGGTTGTTGTAATTTAGTTTAATTTTATAACCTGAGTGCCAGTTACTATAATTCCTATTCTTTTAATACAACATTTTCATGTTGTATAAATGATTATGAACACTAAAGGTAAAGTATATCAAATGATATTTTTAAACCTAAATTCAATCTTTATATTTTAATTCAACTTTTTAGTATATAATTTTGAACAACTCCCTAGTTGATTCATTATATTGTGACATTCTTAGATGTCTTTTAATCAATGAACAACATAAATTAATCTTGCATTTTTTTCTTGCAAACTTATTTAAGACTAAAACCTATTAGGTCTTTGGGTTTTTTTTAAAATATATTTTATTGATTTTTTACAGAGAGGAAGGAAGAGAGATAGTTAGAAACATCGATGAGAGAGAAACATCAATCAGCTGCCTCCTGCACACTCCCTACTGGGTATGTGCTCGCAACCAAGGCACATGCCCTTTACCAGAATCAAACCTGGGATCCTTCAGTCTGCAGGCCGATGCTCTATCCACTGAGCAAACTGGTCAGGGCAGGTCTTTGATTCTTGACTTATAACCTCCCAACTTTATACTTTCATTGTTCTGTGTAAGTATATTTTAAAATAATTTCTACTCTGTAGAATACTAACTGGGATACAAGGGTAATTTTGCTGGGACTTCTGTTACTTATTTGATCATCATGATTAATTCAATTATTAATTGGTGTCTATCTTCAGGATATATTTTTAAAAATATTTTTATTGATTTCAGAGAGGAAGGGAGAGAGAGATAGAAACATCAATGATGAGAGAGAATTACCAATCGGCTGCCTTCTGCACACCCCACACTGGGGTTCACACGCCCTACACTGGAGATTTAGCCATGACCTTCTGGTTCATAGGTTGACGCTCAACCACTGAGCCACGCCGGCCGGGCTCTTCAGGAGATATTTTAATTTGAAGTTATATCTATTACATTTTCTCCTAAGACTACCTCAGTATCTGAGGGTTTCTCACTTTTTGTTATCGATACTCAAAGTTTATTATCCATACACCCAAACATTCTTTGCTCTGTTAAAATCAAGATATTTAAGCCTACTTTTATTTCAGAGACTAATAGATTGGTATATATTTTTGTTTCAGCTTTCTGATGAGCTAAAAAGGATCCCAGAGATATGTAGACACTGGAGTAATGGAAATTGAAAAATGAAAAAGTGTATGAAAAGAAGAATGCAATTTGTGTATTTGTATTACCTCTTTTTTTTCAAGTGATTTATTTAATCATTTAACCAAAGAAGATGTGT
>NW_006284834.1:180701-184482 GCF_000327345.1 Myotis davidii | reverse complement strand
TCTCTTCTTTTACTTGTCTCAGGCCAAATAAATTCATGCTGTGATTTCTATGAGACTTGTATTAAGATGCCCTGATTTGTATAGACTGACCAGGAGAATACTACTGCCATGTAATCTGTATAGCTCCAGATACTTTGCCATGAGCATTGAAATAATGACAGTTTTGTTGTATTTGTTTTATCTCCCTTAAGGGCACATTCTTTTTTTGTGAGGAGAAAAGTTGCATTCGGTTAAAATCTGTAGAAAGCAGGTTTACTACACTTAGAATAGTGTTAACTTTGTGAAAATTTTGAAGTTAGCTTTCATCTGAAGTGCCTTAGGCTCTTTACTTTTCTAGTAATGGTTTAAATATTATTTGTTATACATTTTAAAAATACTATTCAAAATGACACATTGTAGTGGCAAAGATAACCAAATGTCTGGCTGTTTGCTTTTTGACCATATCAATAAACTTTTACAATCTAAATTCTGAGTTTTTTTATGAACATCGAAAGAGGGGTGAATTTAAAACTCTAAACTAGTATTGTAATATTAGGATATTCCATTTTGAAAATACAGTTAACTTTCTTATTGTCCTAAGGACAAGTGAATTTGATGGCCAAAGGAAATTCTAGGTTGAGTTGCATTCTTCTAGGATTCCATATATTATCCTTCATTAGTGTTGTCACCCATTGGATTAGTCAAAACAGCCAAGGTAAGTAGATGAATAGCTGTTTTCAACGGTTGATCTAGCTTTTGTCCCAGTCGGTAAACACTGTGACTAGCTAATTCCCTTTTGGTACTAAATAATTGATTTGAAACAGTTACCCAGACAGATTATCAAGTTATATGATACTGGACAACATTTGCAAACATGGGGTAGAAACACTGGACAGGAAATAAACAGACGTGGCTTTTAAATAACTTTTAGTCTTTACTCTGTTTCTGTCTAGGTATGTGACCATAGGCAAATCACTTGAACCTCCCTGGACCTATTTATTTATTAATATTTTTTAAAATATGTTTTTATTGATTTCAGAGAGTAAGGGAGAAGGAGAGAGAGAGATAGAAACATCCATGATGAGAGAGAATCATGGATTGGCTGCCTCCTGCACGCCCCACACTGGGGAGTGAGCCTACAGGCCGATGCTCTAGCCACTGAGCCAAACTGGCTTGGGCAAGGACCTATTTATTTTAATGTGAGTGCAGTGGACTAAATCACTTCAGTGTTTCTTCTAACACTGATGTTCTGTGATGCAAAATATTAAAGATGTATTTAAATTTTGAATAGATATCATTGGTGATTTTCACGTTTGGTGTTGAATTTAATCAATTGAAATGTAGGATGTTTTATAGTCAGATTTATGAGGAAGCTGAAATGCTTGTGGAGGCCATTAAACTGTAAATTGTTTAATAATATGCATTGAAATATGTTTTAGAAAGGATGCACTTGAAACCAATATATTAATGTCACATCTAGATTTAAATGGTTTCTGACAAATTGTAAGCAAGAATAAAATTAAGAGGGAATAAAGGGGGGAGGACATCTGTAATACTCTCAGCAATAAAGATAATTTTTTTAAAAGGGGTAAGATCAAAAACTATAATAGTATGCTATTACTATTACATATTTTAATGTTATAGAAAGTTAAATCCAAAGGGACTTTGATACTATTTAATCAGCCCCTTCATTTTGACTGCTAAAGAAAACCTGCCCTAGAGAGGGGAAACAATTTACTGAAAGTTATTCTAAGGAATGCCTACAGGTTTCCCATTTACTGCAAATTCCCTATGGATTAGGTTTCACTTAGAAATATAAATTATTCCCTAAAGACATGGAAACCATAGTTAGTTTACCTTGATTGCTTCCTCACATCTAGATTGCTGGGAGAAGGGTCCTAATGAGAGAAGCATTACCCAACAGGGACTGATGCAGGCTTCAGAAGGGAGTTTCTAGTATGACTCTCTTTAAACCGTGAAAGTGGAATTTAATTGGGGACACAAAAAGGCTTTTATTCAGAAGGGAGGCAGGAACAGTAGCCTAGAGATTACTCTTCAGAATTTTGTCTTGTACATTCCTTTTGGTCTGTGTTCTCAACTTTTCCTGGGTGTAATTATGGAGGAAAATACCAATGACTGTCATAAGAGAAATGCAAATCAAATCCACAATGAGATATCACCTCACACCCCCTGGGATAACTACTATAAAAAAAAAAAAAACCCACACAACAGAAAATAAGTATTGGCAATGATGTAGAGAAATTGGTAACCTTGTATAATATTGGGTAGTTGGAATCTGAAATGGTGCAGCCACTACAGAAAACAGTATGGAGGTTCCTCAAGAAATTTAAAATAGAAGTACCATATGATCCAGCAATTCCCACTTCTGGATACATATCCAAAAGAATTAGAAGCAGAACCTCAAAGAGATACTTTCATACTTATATCTATAGCAGCATTATTCTGACTAGTCAAAAAGTAGAACCAATCAAGTGTTCATGGATGGGTGAATAGAAAAACAAAATGTGGTATATACATACAATAATATTATTCAGACTTAAAGAGGAAGGAAAGTCTGACACATAACACAAATAAACCTTTTTTGGACATTATGCTAAGTGAAATAAAGCAGTCATAAAAGACAAATACTGGCCTGGCCAGTGTCACTCAGTGGTTGAGTGTCGACCTATGAACCAGGAGGTCACGGTTCATTCCCCATCAAGGAGCATGCCTGGGTTTCAGGCTCAATCCCCAGTATGGAGCTTGTAGGAGGCAGCCGATTGATGATTCTCTCTCATCATTGATGTTTCTATCTCTCCCTCTCCCTTCCTCTCTGTAATCAATAAATAAAAAGGTAATATGCAAATTGACCCTAACAGTGAAACGATCGGTCGCTAGGATGTGCACTGACCACCAGGGGGCAGAAGCTCAATGCAGGAGCTGCCCCTAGTGGTCAGTGCTCTCCCAGAGGGGGAACTCTGCTCAGCCACAAGCTGGGCTGATGGCTGCAAGCACAGTGGTGGTGGCTCCCGGGCTGCCAGAGGGATGTCTGACTACCAGCTTTGGCCCAATTGCCCGGGGAGCAGGACTAAGCTGTCAGTTGAACATCCCCCAAGGGCTCCCGTGCTGCCAGAGGGATGTCTGACTGCCAACTTAGGCCTGATCCCCTGGGGAGCAGGCCTAATCCATCAGTTGGACGTCCCCTGAGGGGTCCCGGACTGCGAGAGGGTAGCAAAAACACCTAGCCTTGCAAAACCCAAGATAGTGATGGCCTTCACTGATCACTCCATTTGTCAGAGGCCCAAAAAGAACTTGCAGCATGATTACCTACCGGCTGAACTTTCACTCTAAGCAGCAAACTTTAAGGAGTCAAAGAGGAGACTCCCATGGGCAAGGGAAAGAAGAAACATGTTAACTCTAAACTTCAAAGACAGTATATGGTACACAACCCACATTCAAACCCCAGAGAGGTGGGCAAATCCCCCAAAGTAGTTGTTAGATTTTTTTTACTGTAGTCAAAGAGGAGACTCCCATGGGCAAGGGAAAGAAGAAACATGTTAACTCTAAACTTCAAAGACAGTATATGGTACACAACCCACATTCAAACCCCAGAGAGGTGGGCAAATCCCCCAAAGTAGTTGTTAGATTTTTTTTACTCTTTTTTTTCTTTTTTAATTAAATCTTTATTGTTCAGATTATTACAGTTGTTCCTCTTTTTCCCCCCCATAACTCCCCTCCTCCCACCCGCCCCACCACCCTCCTCCCTCACTCCCCACCCACTGTCCTCATCCATAGGTGCACG
>NW_006284834.1:173178-177158 GCF_000327345.1 Myotis davidii | reverse complement strand
TCCTCCCCCTCCCCTCCTCTCTTTCTAAAATCAATAAAATGATATCTTCAGGTGAGGATTTTAAAAAGTTCCTCGTTTACAGTTAATGTTAGGACAGCTATTATTTTATCACTAACCAACTTTGTTATTTGGAGGAACTGCCTTGTATTGCTGGCTTTACAGTCTTATTTGAACTTTTCATCAACATGTACTATACCGATAGAAAAATGCACAAATCATATGTGCACATGTCAATTTTGCACAAACTGAACATACAGCAGCAGATTAAGAAACAAACCATTACTGTAGCCCAATGCCATCACCTTGTGTGCCTTTACAGCCGTTACTCCTCTCCAAACTAACCACTCTCCTGATGCAAACAGTACAGATAAGTTTTGCCTGTTTTTGAACTTTATGTGAGTGAAATCATACATATGCCATCATTTGAATCCGGTTTCTTTTGCTCCACATTTTCTTCTCTGAGATTCACACATAAAAAAAATAAAAAAAAAAAAATAAAGTACAGGAAAACTTCCTGAATAATCAACAAAACACTTACTGGAGAGAAATCTGATACCTGATACCCAAGAATGGAATGTGGAGACTGCACAGAGACTGGTAAGAGGGATGGACGCACAAAAGGGCTGGCTGAGCTCCCACATTCAGCAACTGAAGTTCTGAAGAGATATGTCAGCCGTGGGCGGTTGCCTCTCAGAATTCTGGGGTCTAATCCCCAAGCTGAGCCTCCCAGCAGAGAGCATCAGAACTGAGAAGGGTCCCCACATAACATCTGTCTGTGGAAAGCAGCAGAGTTGCTGTCTGCCAGGGATAGATGACTGGAAATTCTGGCACCCTCTTTTTAAAAAATATATTGATTTTTACAGAGAGGAAAGAAAAGGGATAGAAACATCGATGTGAGAGAAATATGCATCAGCTACCACCTGCACACCCCCTACTGGGGATCGAGCCTGAAACCAAGATTAATGCCCTTGACCAGAATTGAACCCAGGACTCTTCAGTCCATAGACCAATGCTCTATCCACTAGGCCAAACCAGTTAGGACCAGGCACCCTCTTAAAGGGCCAATGCACAAAATTCCCTGTAGAGCCACCACTTTGTGCTCCTGCAGAGGGATGGCAGAGTGGACTGTGTGAGAAGAAGCCAGGATTCAGAGCTCTGGGGTTAGAGCCCAGAAGGCAGACACCTCAGTTTCCTGTGCTGAATCAATTCCTCACACAGTGGAGGACATCTTTCCCACACAGACATTTACTATACAGATGGCCTTGACTGGGGAGAAGGCAGTTGATCCACCCTATTGGAAAACACATTGCCCCATCATGTGGAACTCCCGAGGCCACTTGAGAGACTAAAAATGAAAATTAGCCTCCAGGCAGAAGCAACTGCCTCACCCTGTTGAAAAAAATCTCTCCCCATACCTGAGGACAATTGCCTGAGAGCAATCCAAGTCCTAATCCTATCAGTCTAGAGCAGTGGTTCTCAACCTTCCTTATGCCGCGACCCTTTAATACAGTTCCTCATGTTGTGATGACCCGCAATTTCACTGTTACAAATTGAACATAATTAAAGCATAGTGATTAATCACAAAAAACAATATGTAATTATATATGTGTTTTCTGATGGTCTTATGCGACCCCTGTGAAAGGGTCGTTTGACCCCCAAAGGGGTCGCGACCCACAGGTTGAGAACCGCTGGTCTGGAGGCTTTGAGCCTTTACCTGATCTAATTAGTCAGAAACAGCATTTAACACTGTCCTACACTAAGGATTGAGAAGCATAGCAGATATATCTAGTACATAGTTACAAACACAAACAGGCAGCCAATATGAAGAGAGAGAAAACCACAAATGACAGAACCAGAGAATTCTCCAGAAGAACAGATAAATGAAACAGATAAGAAATTTATCTGAAACAGAGTTCAGAGTAATGATGGTAAAGATGATCAACAGCATGAAAAAAACATGATCAACAGCATATAGTAACTATGACAAAATGAACCCTCTGAAATAAAGAATGACAACACAAATAAAGAACACATTGGAAGGAATATACAGTAGATTAGAGGAAGCTAAGGATTGAATCAGTGAATTAAGAACACAGGGTTGAAAAAAATTACTCAATCAGAGAATCAAAAAGAAAAAACAAATAACAGGATGACAGCTTAAGGGAGCTGTGGGACAATGTGAAACAAAAGAATATGAAAACATCCCTAACCTGGTAAAGGAAAAAGTCATGCAAGTTCAGGAGGCACAGAAAACCCCAAGCAAGAAGAACCCAAACAGGACCACACCCAGACACATCATAATTAAAATGCCAAAAAATAAAACAAAGAGAGAATCTTAAAGGCAACAAGAGAAAAGCAAACTGTTAACTACAAAGGAGCTTCCATAAGGCTTATACCTGATTTCTCAATAGAACTTCTACAGGCCAGAAAGGTATGGCATGAAGTACTCAACATAATAAAAAGCAAGGATCTGAAACCAGTATTCCTCTATCTAGAAAGGCTGTCATTGAAAATAGATGGTCAAATAAAGAGCTTCATGGGAAAAAAAGGCTAAAGGAGTACATCACTACCAAGCCAGCAGTACAAGAAATGCTAAAATGACTGCTGTAATGACAAGAAGCAACAGAGAGATACCTAGGCATACAGAATTAAAACAGCAGTAAATAAGTACCTATCAATAATAACCCTAAGGGTAAATGGATTCAATGCTCCAATCAAAAGGCATAGGGTAGCTGAATGGATATAAAAACATAACCCAACTATATGCTGTCTACAAGAGAGCCACCTCAGAACAAAAGACACATACAGGATGAGAGTGAAGGAATGGAAATTTTTTTTCCATGAAAATGGAAAAGAAAAAAAAAAAACGTGGAGTAGCAATATTCATCCTATATAATAAAGGGGGGATATGCAAATTGACCATCACTCTGCCACAAAGATGGCAGCGCCTACAGTGGGGGCGGGGGTTTCCATAACACAGAATGGCTGCACCCACAGCAGAGGAGGGGTTTCTGTAACACAAGATGGCTGCACCCACAATGGAGGCCGAATTCCTGTAACGAGCCTTAATGAGCAATCAGCAGGGACCTGAAGCTGTGCAATACCCCCATGGGGCTTGATAGGGGACCTCAGGCCACATCCCCACCACTCTGATGCCAGGCAGGGGGACCTAGGCCATGCCCCACACTTGGCAGGGCTTGATGGGGGACCTGAGGCCACGCCCCGGCCTTGGTGCCAGGCCAGGGGACCTCAGGCCATGCCCCCTGCCCAGCGGGGCTTGATGGGGAACCTCAGGCCACACACCCCCACCTGATGGGGCTTGACAGGGGACCTCAGGCCACGCCCTCTACCCTAGCACCAGGCCGGGTTACCTCAGGCCATTCCCCCCACCCAGCAGGGCTTGACAGGGTACCTCAGGCTGTGCCCCCCGCCTGGCAGGCTATGACTGGGGACCTCAGGCTGTGCCCTCCACCCCAGCACCAGGCCAGAAGACCTGAGGCCGCACCCCCCACCCGGTGGATCTTGATAGGGGACCTCAACGTGTGCCTCTGCCCCGGTGCTGGGCCGGGGGACCTCAGGCCACACCCCCTGCCCCAGCACCTGGCCAGGCCACCTGAGGCCGCACCCCCTGCACTGGCACTGGACCAGGGGTCCTGAGGCCACACTCCCTGCCTGGCGGGGCTTGACAGGGGTCCTGAGGCCATGACCACCACCCCAGTCCTGGGTGGGGGATCTCATGCTGCTCCCCGCACCCCGATGCCAGGCCAGGGGACCTCAGGCCGTGCCCCACACCTGGCGAGGCTGGACTGGGGACCTTAGGGTGTGCCCCTGCCCTGGCCCACACTAGGGGACCTCAGACAGTGCCCCCCTCCCCAGAACCAAGTCAGGGGATCTGAGGCTGCACCCCCCCCCGCCCAGCGGGGCTTGACAAGGGTGGGACTGGCCAAATCTGGATCTAGCCCAATGGGGGGGCCAGCTGG
>NW_006284834.1:171137-172413 GCF_000327345.1 Myotis davidii | reverse complement strand
CACAATGTCATACAATTAGAAATAAACTACAACAAAAAACAATAAAAAACAATCAAACACATGGAGGCTAAATAGCATGTTATTAAACAATGAATAGGTTACCAAAGAGATCAAGAAAGAAATCAAAAAACTTCCTGGCAACAAATGAAAATGAACACACAACAACCCAAAATCTCTGGGACACAGCAAAAGCAGTACTGAGAGGAAAGTTCATAGCACTACAGGCCTACCATAAAAAAACAAACAAGAAAAGTCAACAATAAACTACTTAATGCTACAACTTAAAGCATTGGAAGAAGGAAGGAAGGAAGGAATTAATAAAGATTAGAGCAGAGAAGGAACCAAGATGGCGGCATAGTTACATACTTGTACTTGCTGCCTCACACAACCACATCAAAATTACAACTAAAAGACAAAAACGGATATCATCTAGAAGCATGGGAAGGCTGGCTTAGTGAAAATTCTACAACTGGAAGGAAAGAGAAAAGCATATTGAAACTGGTAGGAGGTGCAGAGATGGGGAAGTGCAGAAGTACGGAGGCGCGCATGGAACGGGCTGGCAACTGGGTACGCTGTGGACTTTTTCAATTGGGAAGGAAATACAAGCTCCCAATTGCTGTGAACTCCAGTTCTGGGTGAGAATTTGGGGACTCAGACTCATATGCGGAGAAATTGGACAGTGTGGCATCGGGCCAGAACACGAGGGCAGCTTTCTCACAGAGTTGCTTATGAAGCATAGTAGCATTAATCTTGGGTAAAAACTGCTGTTTAAATGTTAACCCTGCTATTCTGGCTTCTGTAATCATTTGCTTGCTAAAATAATAGAGAAGTTATTTTGATCTCCTAAACTTATGTAAATCACCCCCTTCGGTTGTATACCCCAAAGACATTCTACTGTACCTGAGAAACAGAACTGGAAAAAAATTGCTTTAATTGCTTCAGTGGCTCCAGGAATGTTTACCGTTGACTCAGTGGCTCCAAGAACTAACACTATAATTACTTTTTTTTCGGAGTTACATTAGGGTTTTTCTTTTTCTTTCTTTTTTCTTTTTTTTAAATTGTTGTATTGATTAAAGTATTACAAAGAGTATTACATATGTCTCCTTTTTTCCCCGACCCTTAACAATCCCCCAGCCTCCCCTTCCCCCAGTGTCATATGTCCATTGGTTATGCTTATATACAAGTCCTTCGGTTGATCTCTTACCCCCCCCTCCCGCCCCTCAACCCTCCCCGGCTTTCCCACTGTAGTTTAACACTCTGTTCGAAGAAGCTCTGC
>NW_006284834.1:166570-166982 GCF_000327345.1 Myotis davidii | reverse complement strand
AATGATACATGTGATAAAGCATTAATATCCAAATATACAAGGAACTCATACAACTTAACAAAGACTATCCTATATAATAATCCTATATAATAAAAAGGTAATATGCAAATTGACCAAACGGCAGAATGATTGGTCACTATGATGCATACTGACCTCCAGGGGGCAAACACTCAATGCAGGAGTTTCCCCCTGGTGGTCAGTGCACTCCTACAGGGAGAGTGTTGCTCAGCCACAAGCTGGGCTGATGGCTGTTGAGCGCAGCGTTGGTAGCAGGAGCCTCTCCCCACTCCACGGCAGTGCTAAGGATGTCCAACTGACAATTTAGACATGGGCTCCCGGACTGCTAAAGGACACCCCCTCCCCCAGTGCATGAATGTCATGCACCAGGACTCTAGTATAGTATATTGAAATC
>NW_006284834.1:158249-165179 GCF_000327345.1 Myotis davidii | reverse complement strand
GATGTTGGTATGTGGGAAGTTGTCCCAGAGGCTCCTTGCACTATCTTAATATTTTTGTATTCTTCTTCCTTTTTGCTTTTGTGGTCGGGTGTTTTTTGCTTCTTTGTATTTGAACTCTTTGACTTAATTCTTGGGATCCTCTAGTCTGCTGTTTGATCTCTGTATATTATTCTTCATTTCA
This sequence comes from Myotis davidii, assembly GCF_000327345.1. Taxonomy (NCBI): domain Eukaryota; kingdom Metazoa; phylum Chordata; class Mammalia; order Chiroptera; family Vespertilionidae; genus Myotis; species Myotis davidii. The sequence continues at coordinate 164,998 of NW_006284834.1, read as the reverse complement.
GTCAGCGTAATGCTTAGTTTCTAATTGGTCCTTTTTCATATCCTTGGGGGTCTCACTATATTTCTCGGAGGTTTCTAGAAAATTCTTGAGTAACCTTATAACCGTGGTTTTGAACTCTATATCCAGTAGTTTGCTTTCCTCTCTTTCTTTTATTTGTAACCTGTTTCTTTGTCTTCCCATCTTGGCTGCTTTCCTGTGTTGATAGAGTGGCTTTGTTTGCTAGGTGTCCTATAGGAACCAGTGGCTTAGCCTCCCTAATTACCTGAGATAGACACCCTTGGTGCACCACTTTGTGGGCTGTGTGCACAGTCTTGTTGTAGTTAAGCCTTGATTGCTGTTGGTATCACTGATAGGAATTGATCTCCAGGCCAATTGGCTGTGAGGACCAGTTTTGTCTACAATGAGAGAACTTCTGTGCTGGAGACACCCTTATGTGGCAGGACTTGCTTCAGTGGGGCTTTGGTGCTCACTGAGTCTGCCCCCTGAGTGTGTCTCTTATGGATGTGAAGAGTTGTAATCTGGATGTTCTCACTCTGACCACTGGGTACACTGGCTCTTGGATCTCCAAGGGGGTGCAAAATCACCCACTGCCTGAGGCCACCCAGCAGGGGCTACAGAGAGATATGCAAATTCTTCCTCTTTGTTTTCGGTTTGGAGGTGCGCTGATGAGTTGCAGCTGTGAAGTAATGCAGGCTGCTGAGGAGCCTTAGGCCTTCTTTTGGAAGCTCTGGGTTTCTCTGACCCAGCTGCAGTTTGACAGATTTTTAGGCAGAGAAAGGCCAGGCCTTTAGTATGCAAAAGCCTCTGCTCACAGCTTGGGTGGTGTTGTAAATTGGGTGGGGCCGGGTCTCAGGGAGTCACTGGGTGGTGTAATCAGCAATGGTTGCAGTAGGCCCTCCCCCATAGGTCCTTGGGTCTCCGTGTCCCTCGGCCCCAGGCAGGAACAATGAACGCTGCAAGCACCTCTGCAAGAAAGTCGCCCTCACGGTCCGGCCCAATGCCAGACAGTACAGTTTCTCTCTGTATGAGTCTGGGTCCCCAGATTCTCTCCCAGAACTGGATTTGAGAGCAGATGGGAGCTTGTATCTCCCTCCCGGTTGAAAAAGACAACGGTGTACCCAGCTGCCAGCCCATTTCTCGAGCACCACTGTGCCTCTGTACCTCCACACTTCCACACCTCTGCACCTCCTACCAGACTCAATGCGCTTTTTTCTTTCCTTCTAGTTGTAGAATTTCCACTCAGTCAGCCTTCCCGTGGTTCTGGATGCTATTCGTTTTGTCTTTTAGTTGTAGTTTTTTAAAATATATACCGGCTGCAAGTTCAGGTGTTTACCTATGCTGCCATCTTGGTTGTCCTATAAGCCCAGAATTTTATTATTGAATTTGGTAGATTTATCCTACATTTCAATAAATATAATTCAAAGAAACAGAATATAGAAAAAACTTAATTCAAAAAAGTATATGTTGTTCTTTAAAAATACACACATAGTTCAATTCATAGGGTTCCTCTGACACTTATAACTTTTTAGTCATTTTCCAGTCATAACAATCAAAATTTAGAAGTAAAATAGTGATTCCCCATATTAAATGTATTTTTATACTGAGAACACTGTGTATATCTCGCCCCTAACTGCTTCTGCCTGCCAGCCTGATCACCCCCTAACCACTCCCCTGCCAGTCTGACCGACGCCTAACTGCTCTCCTGCTGGCCTGATTGCACCCAACTACCCTCTCCTGCTGGCCTGGTTGCCCACAACTGCCCTCTTATGCTGGCCATCTTGTGACCACATGGGGATAGCCATCTTGTGCAAGGGCATGGTGGCCAATTTGCATATTACCTCTTTATTATATAGGGTTATTTTTAATATATTTTTATTGATTTCAGAGAGAAAGGGAGAGGGAGAGAGAGATGGAAACATCGATGATGAGAGAGAATCACTGATTGGCTGCCTCCTGCACGACCCCTACTGGGGATCATGCTCACAACCCAGGCATGTGCCCTTGGCTGGAATCGAACCTGGGACCCTTTAGTCCGTAGGCCAACTCTCTATCCACTGAGCCAAAGCAGCTAGGGCCCTAGTATTTCATTTTTTAAGGCTGCATAATATTCTATTGTATATATAGATCATATTTGCTTTATTCATTGATCTGTTGATAGAATTAGGGTTGCTTCCATGTATGGCTCTTGTAAATAATGCTATAATGGACATCAGTGTAAAAACACATATTTGAGACCCTACTTTCAATTGTTTTGGGTATATATCCAGAATTGGAACTGTTGGATCATAAAGTAGTTCTATTTTTAATTTTGTGAGGAACTGCCATACTATTTTCCATAAGAGCTGAATCATTTTATATTCTCACCAAAGGTGCACAAGAGTTCCCTTTACTTCACACCCTGGCCAACACTTGTTATCTCTTGTCTTTTTTTTTACATTCACATATAGTAATGTTTTATTGCCTATTCAATTTCTTTCATAAATTAGAACAAGTTACTTTTGTCAGATGTATACAAGATATGAATATCTTAAACTTTGTATAACTATCCATTAAAAATAATAAAATATAAGGACACATTTGTAATACCTTAACTAATAATAAAAAAATGGAAAAAAAAACAAAAACAAACACAAACAAAAAATAATAATAAAATAAAATAAAATGGTGCTGTTCTTACAGTAATTTATAATCCAAGATCTTGAACATTTCAAAATATCCAACAATAAAGAGAACAAGTTAACTAAAATAAAGTAGTACTTTGTAACAGAATATCATACATATATTAAGTTTTTAGCAACATGAAATTATTTGTTATGTGGGACAAGGAAAGCATGATTTAAAAGTAATCCATGTACAATATAACCACAACTTTCAAAACAACAGGTTCAAAGAGAGAAAACACATCAAAACTTCGCCAGTAGTCATACCCACAAAAATTTGTTTAAAATATATTTTTTGAACAAAGACATTCACCTAAAATGGTTTTTCAGTTAAGCATAAAAGACCACAAGAACATTAAAGGTACAATGATAAAAAGATCTAGTCAAGTCAGCTAGACTTCATATTCTTTTTTTTAGACTTCATATTCTAATTTCAAGAAATCCTTACTTGTACTCTGCTAATGTTTTATGTTTTTTAATTTTTTTAAATTGATTTCAGAGATGAAGGGAAAGGTAGAGAGAGATAGAAACATCAATGATGAGAGAGAATCATTGATCAGCTGCTTCCTGCACACCCCACACTGGTGATCGAGCCCATAACTCAGGCATGTTCCCTGACCAGGAATCAACCTCCTGGTTCATAGGTCAATGTTCAATGTATGAGCCATGCTGGTCGGGCCCATGCTAATGTTTTAGAATTAGAGGGAATTTTGTTCCTGAATAATTGGTGACTGAGGGAATATTAATTACACAATAAGCTTTAAAAAAACTGGCTGAGTCCTGGCTGGTTTGGTTCAGTGGATAGAGTGTCAGCCTGCAGACTGAGGGTCCCGAGTTCGATTTTGGTCAAGTACACATGCCAGGGTTGCGGGCTTGGTCCCCAGTGCGCATAAGCCCTGCTAGTGTGGCTCAGTGGTTAAGCATCCTATCCTGTTTCTATCCCTCTCTTCCTCTCCCTTCCTCTCTGCAATCAATCAAAAAAAAACTTATTTAAAAAAGTCTCACATAAGAAAGGTCAACAGTGATCGCACTTAAAGCATAGCTCACTTTAGGGAACAATGCTGTTCAATGAATCCACAGGGAGAAATGCCATCACCTCAAGTGATCTTACATGAACCATGAAACTAAGAAAAAGTACAGCTTTGTGCTAAAATCACAGCATAAAACCATTGTAAACAAGAGCCATAATAATTGTTTAAAATATGTCTTTATTGATTTCAGAGAGGAATGGAGAGAGATAGAAACATCAATGATGAGAGAGAACCATTGATTGGCTGCCTTCTGCACCCCCCTACTGGGGATTGAGCCCACAACCAGGCATGTGCCCTTGACTAGAATCAAACCCAGGATCCTTCAGTCTACAGGCCCACACTCTATCCACTGAGCCACACTGGTTAGGGCTGGGTCTTATTTTTTTGTCTTCCCATTTTGGTTGACTCCCACGGTTCCTCCCCCCAGCCGGCCAGCCCCAATCGGCCCCAATGGGGACTGGGCGAGATGGCCCCAATTGCCAGCCACGCCGAGGAATCCCACCCATGCACAAATTCATGCACCGGGCCTCTAGTTTTTTAATAATGATACGAGTTACTTATCATACCAGTTACTACATCTATTCATCATATACTTTGTATACTCAACAATTTCAAATGGTAACCTGAGAGATTTCAGAAATGAAAATTGCAAAAATAACAATATTCACAGCCCCCCATAAGGATTACTTTCAAACACCCAGCAGTGACTTTTATTCTTCTGATTAGTCTCTATTTGCTGCTTGTGGAGGGATTAGCTGGATATATGATTTGTGAGTAAAATCTATAGGCATTCTGTATTAGACACGTACTCGATTTCTGTTATACATGGTAACGAATTAACTAATGGGAAGCGCAAAGCTAGGTCTCATAACTTTATTTCTAGCAGTGATGGAGTCTCAAAGAACTATGCAAGCAATGCATTTCAAATTCTCATGAAGGTATTTCAAAACATAGTGTATCTCTTGACTTTTTGATACTAGCCATTCTAACAGGCATGAGTTAACATTTCATTCTGTGCTCTTGATTGGAATTTCTCTTATGATTAGTGGTGTCAAACATCTCATATGCTTGTTAGCCATTTGTATATCTTCTTTGGAGAACTGTCTATTCAAGTCATGCCATTTTCAAATATGGTTATTCGTTTTTTTGGTCGAATTGTAGAAGTTCCTTATATATTCTGGATATAATCCCTTACCAGATATATGATTTGGAAATATCTTTCCCATTTTGTAGGTGGCCTTTTTACTGTTGATAGTTTCCTTTAATCTGCAGAAGTTTTAAAGTTTGATACAGTCCCATTTGCCTATTTTACTTTTGTTGCCTGTGCTTTTGGTGCCACATCCAAGAAAGAATTGCCAAATCCAATTTCCTGAAGCTTCCCCCCTATGCTTTCTTCTAGAAATTTTATAGATTTAGTTCTTTAATCCATTTTAAGATAATTTTTATATATGGTATAAGTTAATGGTCCAAATTCACTCTTTTGCCTGTGGATATCCAGTTTTCTCAGCATGATAATTGAAGAGACTGTCCTTTTCCCGTTGTGTAGTCTTTGGCACCTTGTTGAAAATCATGTCAACTGAAGCTCATCATCATCAGTTAGATGCCAACAGGAATCCCTAGTTTGGGGTGTGGTGAAGGAGGAAATTTTATTCAGTGAAAGTAGCTCAATTTTGAAAAAGCTCTGCTTTGGAATAATACGGCTCTGAGACAGCTCAGGTGTGAAACAGGAGGGCCAAAATGGAGTGGTTTTGGGTGAGGTGGCTCAAGGGCAAAGCCCCTCCAGTGGTGCAACTCCAGTCTTGTAGTTCTGGTGTCACAGCTTCAGTCAATGTGGTAGCTCCAGCTGGGGAAGCACATCTTCTATGGAAACCAAAGACAGAGGTGAAGCTGGTTTATATAAAGAAGAGTTCCTGCCCCCTGGTCCCTGATCAGTCCATTCTCATGCAAATGAGGACTCCAAATCCTCACAGTCTGATTAAAAAAAAAAAAAGCACGGTCCTAATTTATTGGACTAGAGCTGCTCTGATTGGTTGGTAAAGATGCAAATGATGCCAAAACCGGTTTGGCTCAGTGGATGGAGCGTTGGCCTGCGGACTGAAAGGTCCCAGGTTCGATTCCGGCCGGGGGCATGTGCCTGGGTTGCGGGCACATCCCCACTGGGAGATGTGCAGGAGGCGGCTGATAGATGTTTCCCTCTCATCGATGTTTCTGACTATCTCTCTCCCTTCCTCTCTGTGAAAAATCAATAAAACATATTTTTAGAAAAAGATGCAAATGAATGATGATACAGCTGTGAAACTCCCATTGGCTGTTGCAGCCCATTGGTTGGTTTAGGAGTCTAAGACCTCCTTATAAAAGTTGAATCAGGTGGCAGAAACACAGTATAGGAGGCAGGCATTTCAGTGCAGTTTTTCCTGAAGTGTAGCAAGCATATAAGGTCCCTGTTTAGCAAATAGCTGCTAGACTCTGTTTAAAAATTTGAGCTCAATTATCAGAAGTTCTCAATAGGCACATTCATTCTTCGATTTGACAGCCATATATGCCAGTGTTTATTTCTGGGCTCTCTTTTGCATTCCATTGATCTGCATACCACACTGACTTCCTTACTATTGCTTTGTAGTATATGTGTGTTTTTACTAGTTGTACTCTTTATTAGGGGGTGTAGTATGTTTTGAAATCAGAAAATGTGTGGTCTCCAACTTTGGTCTTCCTTTTCAATATTGTGTTGGCTTGGAAATGGACAGGAACCATATGATTTTACTCATATGTGGAATATAAAACAAAAAGGAACTTAAAAATAAAAGCCCCAAACAGCCCTAGCCAGTTTGGCTCAGTGAATAGAGCATCGGCCTGTGGACTGAAGGGTCCTGGGTTTGATTCTGGTCAAGGGCACATGCCCGGGTTGTGGGCTCGATCCCCAGTAGGGCACGTGCAGGAGGCAGCCGATCAATGATTCTCTCTCATCATTGATGTTTCTATCTCTCTTCCTCTCGCTTCCCCCTCTGAAATAAATAAAATTTTAAAAAATAAATAAAGTAGGCAGCTGGGCTTTTGGTAG
>NW_006284834.1:142584-158234 GCF_000327345.1 Myotis davidii | reverse complement strand
GTTCGATTCCGGTCAAGGGCATGTACCTGGGTTGCGGGCACATCCCCAGTGGGAGATGTGCAGGAGGCAGCTGATCGATGTTTCTCTCCCATCGATGTTTCTAACTCTCTATCTCTCTCTCCCTTTCTCTCTGTAAAAAATCAATAAAATATATTAAAAAAAAAAACACCAAACAAACTCATAGACACACATAACAGAATGGTGGCTTCCAGAAGGGAAAAGGGGTAGGGGGAGAATGAAGTGGTTAAAGGGGATCAAAATATGGCAATGAAAGGAGACTAGACTCTGTGGGTGACACAGATGTTGAATTACAATCTTGTACACACAAAAATCATATAATGTTATTAACTAATGCTACCTTTATAAATTTAATTTTAAAGAAGCAGACCCCCCCCAAAAAAAAGCAGCAAAGATTGTGTTGGTTATTCAGGATCCCTTGAGCTTCCATGTGGATTTTAAGATTTTCTATTTCTGCAAAGAATGCCATTGGAATTTCATTGAATCTGGAGGTCCCTATGGATAGTCTGACATTTTATTTATTTATAACTCTTAATTGTTGAAAGAATTACATATGTCCCCCTTTTCCCCCTATTGGCCCCTTCTAGCCCAACCCCAACCCTCTGCCCCAGGCCTTCAGCACCCTATTGTCTGTGTCCATGGATTCTGCATATGGTATACATACAAGATTTTTATGAAGGGTTAAAGGATGTTGAGCTGTCGCCTGGGTATTAGAACATACAGAAGTTAAACATGGAAACCTCCAGAGATAGTTTGTACTGCTGAGCTTGTTTCAAAGGGGAAATCAATTTCACTCCTACATAGAGGACACAGTATGATAAAAGGTGGCTCTGTAAATGCTTATGGTTGGTAGGATTCAAATAAAGTAGATGTGTATAGGTTTAGTTGGAGTACTGTTGGAGAACTTAGATAAAAAAATCCTTGAAGGTGCAAATGGTGGAGGAGAATGGGGCATAACTAACATTGATGAGGCACTTAACTGGGAGGCTCCCAAATTCCTATTGTCTAACATACAAAGATAACCTGACCCGTGGTTTCTTTTATTATTTTAATCTTTATTGAAATGATTATATATGGCTTCCTTTTCCCCTCATTAATCCCATGCAGTCCACCCCACCCTCCCGCCTCAGGCTTTCACCACCCAATTGTCCATATCCATGGGTTATACATATATATACATACAAGATCTTTGGTTGATTACCTCCCACCCACCCTCCCTCCCCCACTTCCCTCTGAGATTCTGTGCTCTGTTCCATGCTTCCTGTCTCTGGATCCACTCGTTCATCAGTTCATGTTGTTAATTGCACATATGAGTGAGATCATCTGATACTTGTCTTTCTCTGACTGACTTATTTCACTTAGCATGATACACTCCAGGTCCCTCCATGCTGTCTCAAAGGGTAAGAGATTCTTTTTTACTGCTGCATAATATTGCATGGTATAAATGTACCACACCTTTTTTATCATCTACTTAGGGGCAGGTGCGCTGTTTCCAGATCTTAGCTATTGTAAATTGTCCTGCTATGAACACAGAGGTGCATACATTCTTTCTGATTGGTGCTTCGGGTTTCTTAGGGATATATTCCTAAAAGTGGGATCACTGGGTCAAATGGCAGTTCCATATTTAATTTTTTTTGTGAAAACTCCATATGGTTTTCTATAATGATTGCACCAGTCTGAATTTCCAGCCGTTCCTCCCTGGCGGACGCTGATTTTCACAGCCAGATGTTATGTGGGTACCCTTCTCAGTTCTGGTGCTCTCTGCTGGGGGGCCCAGCTTGGGGATTAGAACCCAGAGTTCTCAGTGGCAACCTCCCACAACTGAGATATCTATCTCTCCAGAACTTCAGTTGCTGTCTGTGGGCACCTGCCCAGCCCGCTCTCACCTCCGCCCCTCCTACCAGTCTGTATACAGTCTCCACTTTCAGTCCTCGGGTATCAGGGTTTTCTCCAGCGATTCTACCATTGATTATTCTTTTTTTATAAGTTTAACTTCTTTTTTACTATATTTTTATTGATGTCAGAGAGGAAGGGAGAGTGAAAGAGAGATAGAAACATCAATGATGAGAGAGAATCATTAATTGGCTGCCTCTTGCATGCCCCCCACTGGGGACCGAGCCCACAACCTGGGCATATGCCCTGACCAGGAATCGAACCCTCGACCTCTTGGTTCCTGGGTCGACGCTCAACCACTGAGCTATACCCGGCTGGGCTCTACCATTGATTATTAAAGAAGTTTTTTTTGTATTTTAGTTGTAATTCCAGTTTGTTCTTGGGAGCGTGTCTGTGCAGCATCCACTTACTCTGCTGCCATTTTTAATCTTGGATAGTATGACTTTTTAACAGCATTAAAATCTTCTATTCCATGAGGATGGGATGTCTTTCCATTCATTTGTCTTTTTTAAAAAAATATATTTTATTGACTTTTCACAGAGAGGAAGGGAGAGAGACAGCCAGCCAGAAACATCGATGAGAGAGAAACATCGATCAGCCGCCTCCTGCACATCCCCCACTGGGGATATGCCCGCAACCCAGGCACATGCCTTTGACTGGAATCGAACCCGGGACCCCTCAGTCCGCAGGCCGACGCTCTATCCACTGAGCCAAAGCAGTTTCGACTCCATTCATTTGCATTTTCTTTCATTTCTTTTAGCAATGTTTTGTAGATTTCAGTGTGCAATTCTTTCACCTTTTTGGTTAAGTTTATTCCCAAGTATTTCACCCTTTTTGATGCTACAGTAAAGGGGACTGTTTTATTTTTTATTTTATATCATCTACAAAGTAAAAGTTTTTTCCGTAACTTAAAAATTGAACCACTATAGACAGTGATCACTTCAGCAAACTTGATTTATATATAGAAGTCCATTAGTGTAATGTAAGAATTTATTGAACCTTTGTCAAATTTAGTAAAGGAGCTTAGGATTGTTTTCTTAATTTCCTTTTTGGATTGGTCATTGTTAGTGCATAGAAATGGGATTTTTTAAAAATAATATATTTTTTATTGTTGATAATATTCCAGATATGTCCCATTTCCCACCTCTTCACCTCCTGCCCCTACCGACCCCCCCAGGTCTTCATTACCTTATTGCCCGTGTCCATGGGCTATGCATATAAGTATGTAAGTTCTTTGGTTTATCTCTTCTCATACCCCCAACCCTATGTTCAATTTTATCCAAATGAAAAATATGCAAAACGACTATAGAAAAGTATAAATCCTTAGTTGCTTTCCTATCTTCTCTAAATCTTTATTTTTTTTTGTTTTTTTTTAAAACATATTTTATTGATTTTTTACAGAGAGGAAGGGAGAGAGATAGAGAGTTAGAAACATCGATGAGAGAGAAACATCGATCAGCTGCCTCCTGCACATCTCCTACTGGGGATGTGTGCGCAACCCAGGTACATGCCCTTGACCGGAATCGAACCTGGGACCTTTGAGTCCGCAGGCCGACGCTCTATCCACTGAGCCAAACCGGTTTCGGCTTCTCTAACTCTTTAAAATGCCCACAGAACACTTCTCATTTTAGTTGGAAATCTTTTAAATTAAAATAAAAAGAATACTAATATAAATTTCTTTGGAGTTGATTTCAGCTAAGTGTCTCTTCAACAGTTTAGTTGACTAGCTCCCTACCTGGTCTAACTTTCTGAATAAGACTAAAACTAAAACACTCAGTTCACTGGAGAATAACTTTACTAATAACTGGCTTAGGAAGAAATATCCCTCACATTTTTCTAACTTTTATCTGGGAAGATAATTCTAGAAAACCATCATTATAGAAAATACATTACTAAATCTGTCAGAGGTTCTCTTATAAACACTGTAAAATCCTATATAATAAAAGTCTAATATGCAAATCGACCAAACGGAGGAACAACTGGTCACTATGACGTGCACTGACCACCAGGGGGCAGATGCTCAACGCAGGAGCTGCCCCCTGGTGGTCAGTGTGTTCCCATAGGGGGAGCGCTGCTCAACCAGCAACTGGGCTCATGGCTGGCGAGCACAGTGGCGGTGGTGGAAGCCTCTACTGCCTCTGTGGCAGCACTAAGGAGCAGTGAGCTCAGTGGTAAGTAGTGAGCAGGCAGGCGATAAGGAGCAAGAGGTCCCAGACTGCGAGAGGGATGTTCGACTTCTGGTCAGCCAAGTGGCGCTCCCACTGTGGTAGCGCACTGAACACCAGGGAGCAGCTCCTGCATTGAGTGTCTGCCCCCTGGTGGTCAGCGCACGTCATAGCGACTGGTCAATCGGTTGTTCTGGTTGTTCCACCTATTGGTCACTGAGCTTTTATTATATAGGATGAAATGTCCAGAAGAGACAAATCCACAAGGACTAGTGGTTGCTCCGGACTGGAGAGAGGGGGAATGGAGAGTGATTGCTAATGTATTTGGTTTCTTTTTGCAGTGATCAAAACGTTCTGTAATCAGATAGTGGTGATGGTTGCACAATTTTGTGAAAATACTAAAAACCACTGAATTATACACTTTGAAAGGATGAAATTTATGTGAATTATTTCTCAAAAATTTTTTTAAAGAGAAGGAGGAGGCTTAATGAGAGGTTTGGCATGAAAATAAATTGCTGTAAGGGCCTAAGAAAGGCATGGAATTTGGTATTTATGTCAAGGCAAACACAAAGAGAGGGGGAAAAAAAGACTCAGGAGTTAATAGGGGGAAGAGAAGGTGGACATCTGTAATACTTTCAACAATAAAGATACATTTTAAAAATACCCAATAATTACATCCTTAGAGTCTAAACATTTAAAAAAAGGTTTTAATTACCTTGTTTATATCGTGGGACAAGTCATTTTTGCCCTTTAAATACTAAAAAAATCGCCTGCATCCATTCTTATTTCTTAGTCTATGAACTGTGCCACAGTCTCACCTGCAATAGAAATGGGGATTTTGGAAACAAATTTATATAAAAAAGCTTTATGGTATTTTTGTATGGATATAATAATTTATTTAACCACTCCCCAATTGAGGAACATCTATGTCACTTTGATGTGACAATGCTTCAGTGAATAGTCTTTCAGACATCTCAGTTTTCACTTGTAGAGGGTACATCCCTGTTAGTTAAATTTCTGAATTAAGAATTTATACATTTAAACATTTCATAGATGTTTCCATAGCATTGTGATTTGGACATAAAATAGAACTTGTGATGGTGTTTATTTAAAAAATATGAGAGGATCTAGTTCTCATCCAACTTGTTCTCTTAAAGGTAATTTACCTTCTCTTTCTTCTAAAGCAAATAAGCAAATTAACAAATTACACACTTATGGTCAAGAATCCTATTAGGTTTGATAGGAAGAAAGGGTTCTAAGTTGATTTCTGTGGCAATTTGATAAAAATTGTGGAAGAGATGTGTAACATTGAATTTTTTCTAAAATACAGCTGAATGAAACTAATTGAGAAGCATCTATTGAAAGTAATATAACTATATCAGTAAAACTTTGTTAGTCATCCTTTAAAAGCATAGAAATACTCTTTCTTATAATAAACAAATATAGTGAATTATTGTGTATTTTTAAAATTCTATGATTAAAATGTTGTTATTCTCTATTTGTGGGATGTCATTTAAAGCTCTTTAGTGTTTCTTTGTCACCAAGATATGTTTTAAAAGTTGTGTGCTTTCTGTAATGAAGTGGATCTCCTTTCAAGCTAATTAGTTAATTGCATTTACCAGGGAGGAAAATAAAACTTCTGTAAGTTGTATATTTAAGTGATGCTTAATGTACCACAAGAAGAAAATCAGTATAGTGGATACAGAAAGCTGGTTTCTACAGTTGGCAATGGTGCCTAAATATTTGAAAGATGACTTGAAATGTGTACAAGCTTCTTTTGATTAAAAAGTTGCCTGAGTCTATCAGATTATCAAAGTATTCCATTTAAAAAAGGCTCATCACTTGATATTCCAATAGAAAGCAGCAACCCTGCAACCTAAACACAACAGGAGTTCTTGCAGATTTCAAGAAAAACAAATAGAATTAACTAAAACATGTATTGCAGAATAATTTTGGATAAAAAATTGAAACTATTCAATTTTAGAGAACTGATTTGTGACTTGCAGAGATTACCAATGGACCATTAAATTATAGAACATGAAAGCAGAGATCATCCGCCATACCTCTGTAATGAGGAAACAGATCTAGATTGGTTCGTTTATGAGCTACACATCACATCAGATTGGGTAAATGGTGTGTGTGTGTGTGTGTGTTTTCCAAGCAGCAGTGTAGAGTTTATTCAATATTGAAAGAATTGTATGCAGGTTTCAAGTTGGTCTTATGTCATATATATATATGACATGCTGAATATTATACATAAAACATCCGGAAAAGGAAAGCACTTCATGATAACCTGGAATTTTGGAAAGAACATTTAGGATCTAAGTTTAGATTGGTGTTTAAGAGTGTGGTGTCTGGCCTGAATTTCGGCTTCACTACTGTGGGATTTTGTGCCTTGGTTTCCTCATCTGGAAAAATGTAGGTAATAATAGTGTGTATACCCTCAAGGGTATGAGGATTACATGAAATAGTCCTGTTAAAGATTAGTATACTGGTGGGTATATAGTAAGCTCTCAATAAATGTAAGTTGTTGTTATTAGTTTGCGAATATGTCAAGAAAAGAGGATGCATCAAAAAGCATTTTGGAATAAAGTCAAAATAGTCACTAGCACTTTCAGGTCAATGGGACTAAATTGGTGCGAACCTCTACAAAAAGGTGGAGAGGATCAAATGACTCAGACCGCCTTAGCAACAGGCCCCCAAAGAATGTGAATTTCAGTAGCCAATCAGCGTCCGAACTGAGGAGGAGTTAGCCAATGGAGGAAGGAAAGAGGAAGAGGGAGGACGCGCCAATTCTCCTGCCTAAGCCTCGGCCCAACAAAATGGCGGCGGCGGCGGCGTCGCTTTGTTTCCGCGGCTTCTGCAGTGGTGGCAGTAGTCGCGGCCTTTGAGCTGTGGGCAGCTTCCAGCAGCAGCTATCGTGACGACTGAGTGCAGTGCATTTCTGTCGTAGCCGGGCGCCAGGAAGCGCGGAGCGACGCCCTACGGTAGCTGAAGCCCATAAGGCTTTGAAGCGAAAACATGACTGCTGAGCCCATGAGGTAAAACACAACCCGGTCTCACGGGTCCTAACGATCTTGGCCTACGCGCTTTCTGAGTCTGGGAAAGCTTTGGCTTGGTGGCTCAGACCTGTCTGTTGCTTAGCTGAAAGAGGCATCGTTTTCTCTTTAGGCATGTTGGGCGCATGCTTTAACGTTCCCTAACCAGTGAAGCTTAGTTGGCCTCCTCTTGTTTATTTGATGCCTGTGCACTGAGACCGCTGAAGTCGGAGGCAGTTGTTGCAATCCCCGTCATTCTTCCTAATCTTTGGGCCTAGAAACTGCGTTGGGGAAGAAGCTGGTGGGAGGGTAGAAAAGGGGGAGGTGGTAGGGTGGGAAGAAGGCGGGTGAGAGGGTGGGAAGAGGGGGAAGGGCGTGCGTGCAGGAGGATGTGAGATCCTGGGACGACTTAGTGGCCTTAAGACGGCTGGAGACCGGAAGTACCCAGGCCTTGCAGATTTTTGTTTTTGTAGCCCTTGGGGATAAGTCCCTTTCTGGGGGTGAATGGATGGATCTTGCCAAGTATTTACATCCCTTTTCTACTTCAGATCCTCAAGGGTATCCTTGGACTTACCTCTAGGCAAGGGGAAAGTAACATGAGGTTTTGCTTCCGAAGGGCATACTTTTTTGTGAAGTCCAGCTTTTATGGTTGGTAAGGCAGATCTCAAATGTTTTCCCACTTTCTGAGCAAATTTCGAGCAAAAGTAATTAGACCCTATTTTTGTTTATTTATTCCATGAGGGATGGGGAGCAGGTAAACGTGGGTTGATGGGAAGTAAGATTTATTGCAAGGGAAGCTATGCCTAGCAGGCTGCCTCTTACCAATCAAGCACGTTTATTAGATTCAGGCTTTTTTCCCTTTGTGCTTCTGATTTGCCTCTTGATAGTGTCTAAAAATATGGGTTAATATGAAATGTATACCACTTTTAGACAGGTGGCCGGCTTGCTTCTCTGGCAGTTTGACATTGGACATTTCATCCCTTGTGAATTAATAATTTTTTTTACTCTGAGATGTGTTTTTTTTTAACTTAGCTTTCCCTTTTCTTAATATATTTTTACTGATTTCAGAGAGGAAAGGAGAGGGAGAGAGAGAAACATCAATTATGAGTGATGGAAGTGCCTCCTGCTATATTTTTACTGATATCAGAGAGGAAAGGAGAGGGAGAGAGAGAAACATCAATTATGAGTGATGGAAGGCTGCCTCCTGCATGCCTACCACTGGGGATCTAGCCCACAACTCAGGCTTGTGCCCTGACCGGTGGGATTAAAACGGTGACCTCCTGGTTCATAGGTGGATGCTCAACCACTGAACCACACTGGCCAGCCAACTGAGATGTATTCTTGGCGCCTAGTGGCAAGCTAAAGGAAAAAACAGGGAGCATGGATCAGAATTGTATTCGTAGTTGGTGAAATGTGCCTTTGAGTAACTACTAGGATGTTATGTGTTTATGGGGCTCTTTAGCTAGTATATAGATTTTGGGAATGAGACTATGATACCTATGCTTATTTTTCTGCATTAACCACCAGTAGATAGATGATATCCTTCCCTCGAGAAAAAAAAATACACTTTAGTTCTTAGATTATAGATTCCTAGTTGTGAAAACATTGTGGCTTTGGTTTCTGAATTTGTGCTTATTGTCTCAAGGATAGTAAACCTTTATATATAGGGTATTGGACCCATAGAGGTCCGTACCAGTACAACTTGGTTGGTTATTATCAGGTGCTCATGTTCATCATGGAGGGTGTACTTTATTGTATCTCACAAAGTTGGCATTTAAAACTGTAGGGTTTTCTGAATTTGGATTTCTTCCTTTCTTTAGAGTGAGTGAATAACCATGTATACACTTTCTGAATAGAATTATTCATTTTATGCCAGGGTTGATTCTCCTTATGGTTCTTGAATTTTTGTAGAACCTGGTGGTAAGAGTAAGAATTCTACCTTTACCTGTATAATCTTTTTAATTTTGTATTTTGTTACTAGAGACTTGGTGCATGAAATTCATGCAGGGGTCCCTAGGCCTGGCCAGAGATCAGGGCTGATTGGGGCCTTCCTTCCCCGAGCTGCCGGCTGCCAGCTGCTGGCTGGGACTTTCCTTCATTCCACGCTGCCCCCTGGTGGTCAGCACACGTCATAACAAGCGGTTGAACTCCCATTCAGTTGAACTCCTGAGGGGACAAATTGCATATTAGCTTTTATTATATAGGATTATTTTTTGTTAATCCTCACCTGAGGATATTTTTCCCATTGATTTTTAGAGAGAGTGGAAGGGAGGGGGAGAGCCAGAGAGAGAAACTTCATTTTTTAAATTAAGTATCTTTTTTTGACTTTTCTTTATTGATTAAGGTATTGCATATGTGTCCTTATCCCCCATTGCCCCATCCTCCCATGCCCTCACCACCCCTGGTGTCTGTATTCATTAGTTATGCTTATATGCATGCATACAAGTCCTTTGGTTGATCTCCCCTACCTTCCCTCTGAGGTTTGAGCATCTGATGGATGCTTCTCTGTCTCTGGATCTGTTTTGTTCATCAGTTTATGTTGTTCATTGTAATCCACAAATGAGTGAGATCATGTGCTATTTATCTTTCTCTGACTGGCTTTTTGGCTTATCATAATGCTTTCCACTCTATCCATGCTGTTGCAAATGGTAGGAGATCCTTCCTTTTTACAGCAGCATAGTAACTTCAGTGTGAGAGAGAGACATTGATTGGTTGCCTCCCCATGTGCCCCAACTGGGGCAGGGATGGAGCCTGCAACTGAGGTACATGCCCTTGACTAGAATCAAACCAGTGACCCTTCAGTCCTGGGCTGACCCTCTTACCACTGAGCAAAACCAGCTAAGGCTACCTGTATAATCTTGATTAATTCTTGAAACAATCCTATGGGGTAGGTACTTGGTATTTCTCATTTTGCAGATGAGAAGGAAACTGAGGCATAAGTTCTTTGAGATCAAAGAACTTGATCAAAAGTTAATACTGCTTATAATTAGTGATGCTGGAATTGAACCCAGTCTTGACTCCAGAGCTTATGTTCTTAACCATAGGCATTAATGATTCTTTAAGCTGCCAGATCTAATATGATTATGACCACTTTAGCCCAAGTATTATAAGAAACACAATTTAGCTACTATTGTGGTCATTTGTTGCAGCTTTGAGTTTTAGCTGTTAACAATATTTTATCTTTAAGTATAGATGAGATAGTGGGATAAAGGAAACAATTCCAGGAGAGTCTTTAAGTTATGTGAAAAGCCCTTGTAAAGAATCACATATATACTAGTAAATGTAGAGAATTACTTTTAAAAAGCATGATGCTCCCTGATTATTTGCTATGAAAGAGCTTCAAGTGAATGTTCAGAAGAACTGTCTCAGGCTGAAGTGTCATTCATCACAAGCCATAATCAGTTGAAGGATGATCTGACAGGTAATGCTTGAGTGAGTTGAACCCACAACACCAAATCACTCTTGATTATCTTCTAATGTGAGACATAATATGAACAATTAATGCATTACCATTAATTTTGTTACACAGTAGTTCCAGATTTTTTTCTTTGTCAGATCTTCTCTTGAGCACTTGATTAGGTCTGATTTTTACTTGTGTTTATATAAAAAAGAAATTTTCTAGGATAGTATGGTGAAAAAATAGCGAGTAGCCCTGGCCGGCTTGGCTCAGTGGATAGAGCATCGGCCTGTGGACTGAAGGGTCCTAGGTTCGATTCCAGCCAAGGGCACATACTGGCGTTGCGGGCTCGATTCCCCATGGGGGGCGTGCAGGAGGCAGCTGATCAGTGTTTCTCTCTCATCATTGATGTTTCTATCTCTTTCTCTTCCCTTCCTCTCTGAAATCAATAAAGAAATATATTTTAAAAAAAGCGAGTAGGCAAGAGGGAAGAAAATAAACTGATGACCTGGCAAAATCATACATTGAAAAGTCAGTTATTTAAAAGTGATCCTTCTTTTTTGAGTATCAGTAATTCTTAAATTTTATTGCCTTTTTTGGGGGTAGGGAGAAGAGTAGTGATGAGAAGTTTCTTTATTCATTGCATGCATATCTTTTTTTGCCTTAAAAGTTATATGGTTAGGAAATAAATGTTTTGTTGCTAATATAATCTGTCATATCATGTACACATACTTGTGCAAACACTTATTGGAAAAGAAAAAATATTTGCATGGGAAGTTTGTTAATAATTATTGTGGCTCAGGACATGCTCTATTTGGGAGAATACTATATTCAGTTGTATTAGATTTGTGCTCTTTTATGATTGGAGATACTTCTGAAAATACCTATATTAGTTCTAGCCAATTGTGATTTTTGTCCTGGGAAAATATTCTGTGAATTTTGCCCCGTAGCCCCTATTCCTTTTCTTTTTTTATGTGATGTTTTTAAATTAGGCCTTGTAATAACCCTTTGAGGTAGTAATTCTTTTTTATTGATTTTTAGAGAGAGAGGGAGGGAGAGATAGAAACATGAATGAGAGAGAAACATCAATGAACTGCTTCCTGAATGCCCCCTACTGGGGATCAATTCCTGTAACCCGGGCATGTGCCCTTATCAAAAATCAAACCTGCAACTTCTTGGTGCATGGGGCAATGCCCAACCTAATGAGCAACACTGGCCTGGCTGAGGTAGTAATGCTTTATCCCTACGTTACAGATGAGGAAACTGAGACTTTAGGAGGTTAAGTAATACGCTCCAGGGCTCCCAGTGAATGAGCAACAGACTGAATTTGGACCCCATGTCTCTGTGACTCCAGGCTTCTGCTTGGCACCCATGGCTGTGTGGCTTCCCTTGGTGTCATAGAACCCTTTGTCCAGTTTGGGAGCCAATGCTGTGCAGGTATTTCAGTTGACATTGGAGAGAACTTTTACTGATGTGACTGGCCCAGAATCTGTTGGATGTGCACCACTATTTTCTGATACTATCTCTGAGACTTTGTCTTTCGGTTTTGGCTTGAAGTAGCCATTCTTGTTATCTATAGTTCAGTTTTCATGTTAACTGTTCCATTCAATATTTGTTTAAATATTTGTATGGCAGTGATATATATATATATTTTTCTATGTTCCATTTTTAGGGGAATGCTTTATTGTTGATTAATTACATTAGTATCAACTAGGGGGCAGGCACTGTGCTAGGGTTTGCAAAGGTTGACAAGGTGGAATCTTCTGTGAGTCTCCTGCCAATCTCCTCTCAACCCCTCTCCCCCCAGCACCTGCCTCAGTGCAATACTCCCATCCCTAATGTGGTCTGGGAAAGGAAGGGGGCCAAAGGAGTTAGGAGGGGTTAATTATTTGCATTTAAAAAGGCACTTCCCGGGTGTGGAAGATTCACTTAGTTTTTTTTTTTTTTGTTTTTTTTTTTAATTAACTGCAGTTCAGCCTTTGCCAGCCACAAACAAAAGAAGTTTATGTCCCTGGAATAGTAGGTGCTTTTTAAGATCACCACCTTACCTGCTTTTAGGTTGAGTGGTTTTTAAGTGGAGTGTTCCTTAAGGTAAATATCACCAAGGAAACGAAGGTGAATTTCGCTCTTCACAAAATTCATGCCTACTTAATTAAGGCATTCTTCATTTAGCAACGGAGTTAGTAAGTAAATAAGCAGTCACAAAGTGCTAAAATGGAGGTATATTGGTTGTGCTATGGATCAGAAATGAAGGAAAGCCTAATTTGGGGATTGTCTAAGAAAAGTTTTGCAGAGGAGATGGTATCTCTATTGGGTCTTGAAGATGAGTTAGCAGTTAAGGGTTGGCTATGAAAAAGGGCAGTCCAGGCAGAGGGATTTACTATGGCTAATGATTAGTCTTACTTCCCACATAGCAGAGGAAATAAGCCATATACACAAATAGTTTTGCAGCAGGATATAAAATGATAAATGTTGCATTGGGTAAAAACTAAGTTGCTGTGGGAGTTCAGGGTAGAAAGACATTTCTGAAAGGGTCCATGGAAGGTTTTATAGAGTGCATTTGAATCTGGCGCTTGGACGGTGGGTATAGTTTTGACAGAGAAGACTGGGGGAGGATTCCATAGCATCTTGAGTAAAAGAATGTTGTATATATTAGTGTTTTCTATTTGGGAAAAGGTTAACTTAGAATTTTTAACTAAACTGCTGGACAAATATTGTATGACCATTGTGCAATTAGCATGGTTTTCTTTCTAGCTTTATTGAGATGTAATTGACATATAATGTTGTGTAGTTTAAGGTGTACAATGTGATGATTTGATATATGTATTTACTTAAAAATTACTACCACAATAAGATTAGTTAACATAATTACCTTTTTTTTTTGCTGCTGTGGTGAGAATAGTTAAGATCTGCTTATATAGCAGCTTTCAAGGGTATATTATGGTATTAACTATAGTCACCATGCTGTACATTAGATATCCAGAACTTATTCATGTTATATTGCAGTTTCTGGGTTAACTTTTTTTTAATCCTCACCTGAGGATATTTTTCCCATTGTTTTTTTTTTTTTTTGTGAGAGTGGAAGGGAGTCAGGAAGGGAGAGAGAGAGAGAGAGAGAGAGAGAGAGAGAGAGAGAGAAACATCCATGTAAAAGAGCCATATCTCTTGGTTGCTTCCCGCATGCTCTGACTGGGGCCAAGGATCGAGCTTGCAACCGAGGTATGTGTCCTTGACCAGGAATTGAACCCGAAACTCTTTGGTCCGCAGGCTGATACTCTAACCATTGAGCAATCGGCCAGAGCTCTGGGCTAACTTTTGTAGCTTGATGATCTTGTAAAAGCCACATGTACCTTGTGAGTGAGCCTGATGATTCTAGATCAGGACTGTCAAAAGTATTACCTACTTTCCTTAAAGATTGTGTAGAATTTAATGCACAGATTTTGAATGACTATGATTGTTTTAAGTCTATCCTTAGTTGTCTTTATTTTGGTCATCTGAAGCGGTCTGTTGGCTTTTGTGTGACATTTGATGTATAAAGTCCAAACTCAAAACTAATTTATTTTCAAGTAATACTGGATTTGCTATTTTCTTATTTGAGTTATGTTAGTTACTTTTTTATTTATTTGATAGCATTTCAAACCTAGTTCTGATATAATGCTTGTTTTGAAAATGTGAATTTGTTCCAACAAGGGGACAATTTGAACATAAAAATTTTCATTTGTTTATGTAATATTTTGTCTGCAAAGTTGGGGTCAACAAGCTATGGCCACTAACCAGTGGCCTATTTTTGTAAATAAAGTTCTATTGGAACACGTCCAAGCCCATTTGTTTACATTGTCTGTGGCTGCTTTTGTACTACAATCTCAGAGTTGAATAGTTACAACAGAGACCTAATGGCTCACAAAGCTTAAAATATTTATTATCTGACCCTTTATAGAGTTTGCAGGAAACTGCACCAAGCTTAACTGAGCTGCATTAAAATATTTGCATATACATACACACACTTCAGACATCTACCAGTTATCGCAGTTCATCCCTTATGTTATGGGTCTTACCCATCCACATCTGTTACAATTTTCCATCCGATTTCAGATAGCTCTCCTTCCATCACTTCACAATAATTCATAAGCTGCAACCCTTCAGATGCCCACTTCCACAAGCAAACTTAAGGTCTTTTTCAAGGTAAAGTGCCATGTTTATTGGTCTATTTGTGTATTTCTTAATCACTTAACATTTGTACGCCATAAGCGTCTATAGACGCAAGTGGCTTACCTTTTTAAATTAAATTGAAAATATCATGGCAGTTAACTGGTTAATATGTGTAAAGTTATGCTACCATTTTTATTAGGTTTTTCTTTTTAAAAAATATATCACTGATGATACTTTAAAAGATTTGTTTTTTAATCCTCACCTGAGGATATGTTTATTGATTTTAGAGAGAGGAAGGGAGAGAAAGAGAAAGAAAGGGAAAGAAACATCGATTAGTTGCCTCTCATAGGTGCCCCAACCAGGACTGAACTTGCAACCTATGTATATTCCCTGACTGGTGATTGAACCCACAGCCTTTCGGTGTAGGAGATGAGATGATGCTCTAAAACAACTGAACTATAGCGGCCAGGGCTATGTGTGTTTTTTTTTTTAATTCCTCATCCAAGGATATGTTTTTATTGATTTTTAGAGAGAGAGGAAGGGGGGAGAGACAGAGAGAGAGAGGGAGAGAGAGAGAAAGAGTGAGAGAAATATTGATGTGAAAGAGAAACATTAATCCGTTGCCTCCTGTACATGCCCCTACTGGTAATCGAACCCAAAATTTTTTTGTGTAAGGGAGGACACTCCAACCAACTGAATCACCTGGCCAGGGCTGGGGGATGTTTCTAGCTATCAACTAAAGAGGTTGAGTTAATTACAAACTTTAAAAAAGTAGTTTTAGTTACTTATACCATTGTTCTTTTTATTTTATAATATAGCTCCAAGTTACACTTGTAGTATCCTTTCACTTCAGGCTGGTGGACTCCCTTTAGCATTTCTTGTAGGGCAGGTATATTAGCAACAAATTCCCTCAGCTTTTGTTTTCTGTCACATTTCTTCTTCCTTATCCAAGGATACATTACTACATGTAGAATTAATTGTTGGTTAACA
>NW_006284834.1:132083-142540 GCF_000327345.1 Myotis davidii | reverse complement strand
CTTTAAATATGTTATGTATCTGGTCTTGAAGGTGTTCAGCTGTTAATTTAAGGAGGGCCCTTTGTACTGGTTACTTCTGTTGGTTTCAAAATTTTCTTTAGTTTTTGACAGTTTACTTATATTTTGATTCAGTGTGGATCTCTATCCTACTTAGAGTTCGTTGAGTTTCTTAGATATGAAGAATCGTGTATTTTATGAAATTTGGGAAGTTTTAGGTTACAGTTTCTTCAAATATTCTTTCTGTTTCTTTTTTTCTATCCTTTTGAAACTGTCATTATGTGTCTGTTGGTATGCTTGATGGTGTCTATCCTGATGCTCTATTCATTTTTCTTCATTATTTTTTCTTTCTGCTTATGCTGGTTAATCTTAGTTCACTGATTATTTCTTCCTGTTCAACAGATTTTCTGTTGAACCTTGATAGTGGATTTTAAATTTCTGTTATTGCACTTTCCTATTCCAAAATTTTATTTGGTTTCTTTTTATAATTTCTTTACTGGATAGTCTTACCGTGTTTAAAACATCCTGGTTTCCTTTATTTCTTTGTCCATGATTTCCTTATCATCACTTTGAGTGTATTTAAGACAGTTGATTTTATTTTATTTTATTATTTTTTTTTACTATATTTTATTGATTTTTCACAGAGAGGAAGGGAGAGAGATAGAGAGTTAGAAACATCGATGAGAGAGAAACATCGATCAGCCGCCTCCTGAACATCCCCCACTGGGGAAGTGCCCGCAACCCAGGTACACGCCCCTGACCGGAATCGAACCCGGGACCCTTCAGTCCGCAGGCCGACGCTCTATCCACTGAGCCAAACCGGTTTCGGCAAGACAGTTGATTTTAAAGTCTTATCTCCTAATGCCAGTGTCTGGGCTTCTTTGTGGACAGTCCTCTTAATTTCCTTTTTTTTCTAGTGAATGGGCCATACTCTGTTGTTTCTTTGCATGTATGTAACTTTTTTTGAAATGGACGTTTTGAATATAGTCATATGCTGCATAATGGCATTTTGGTTAGATGGACTGCATATATGATGGTGGTCCCATAAGACCAGCTCCCAAGGAAAGTGACAGTGAATGTTTTAGCAGGAACTTTTTTTTAAAAAAAATATGTTTATTGATTTCAGAGAGGAAGGAAGGGAAAGGAAAAGAGAAACATCAGTGATGAGAGAGACTCATATCAATGATGAGAGAGAATCATTGATCGGCTGCCTCTTGCACGCCCCCTACTGGGGATCGAGCCTGCAACCTGGGCATGTGCCCTTGACCAGAATCGAACCTGGGATTCTTCAGTTCACAGGCTGACATTCTATCCACTGAGCCAAACCAGCTAGGGCTTAGCAGAAGCTTTTGCGGACCTCAGTAAGCTGCTTAAAATGTTTGAAAACATGGACCCCCAACAATGAAAGGTTTCCATTATAGTGAGGAATGTTCATACTGCATTATCTGCTTACAAGCAAATCTTTGATGAAAAAAAGAAACAAGCCAAGCAAAACTACCATGGACATATTTCTGAATAGAGTTATTTCACCTTGGGAAGAGCCTCAGGCAGTTCCACCAGGAAGTATTCCAGAAGAAGGCGTTGTTATCACAGGAGATATAGGAGATGATAGCTTCATGCATGTTATTCTCTTTGAAGGCCTTCCAGTGGGTCAAGATGTGAAGGTGAAACATGGTGATATTCATCATATTCATCATCATGATCTTGTGTAGATCTATACTAATGTATGTGTGTGTGTGTTTGTGTTTTCTTTTTGTTTGTTTTTTAGTCTTCAACCCAGGATATTTTTTCCATTGAGTGGAAGGGAAGGGAGTGAGGGAGATACAGAGAAGCCTCCATGTGTCTAGAGCAGCCGTGGGCAAACTACGGCCCGCGGGCCGGATCCCGGCCCGTTTGAAATAAATGAAACTAAAAAAAAAAAAGACCGTACCCTTTTATGTAATGATGTTTACTTTGAATTTATATTAGTTCACACAAACACTCCATCCATGCTTTTGTTCCGGCCCTCTGGTCCAGTTTAAGAACCCATTGTGGCCCTCGAGTCAAAAAGTTTGCCCACCCCTGGTCTAGAGACACAACAATTGGTTGCCTCTCACACTTGCCCCAACCAGGGCCGGGGAGCGAACCCAGATATGTACCCTTGACTGGGAATCGAACCTGTGACCTTTGGTGTGTGGGCCAACGCTCTAACCAAATAGCCACACCGGCCAGGCTTGTAGCTTAGTTTTTGACAAAAAAACTACACTGCAATAAAAAAGAACTCTGCCATTTGCAACAGCATGGATGGACCTGGAGAGTATTATGCTGAGCGAAATAAGCCAATCAGAGAAAGATAAGTACCACATGATCTCACACATATGTGGGATCTAATGAACCAAATAAACTGATGATCAAAAATAGACCCAGAGACATAGAAACATGAACAGACTATTGAACCTCAGAGGGAAGGCAGGGGAGGGTGGGTAGGAAGAGATCAACCAGTGAACTTCTATGCATATTAACATAACCTGTGAACACAGACAGTGAGGTGATGAGGCACATGGGAGTGGGCTGGAGGTAGTTAATGGGAAGAAAAAGGAGGATTTATGTAGTACTTTCAACAATAAAGATTAAAAAACAAAAAAGAAAGAAAATAATTTTGTACAGCTCTACAATTGGTTTGTGTTTTAAGCTAACTGTTATTACAAAAGTCAAAAAGCTAAAAATTTAGCCGAAACCGGTTTGGCTCAGTGGATAGAGTGTCAGCCTTTGGACTGAGAGGTCCCGGGTTCGATTCCGGTCAAGGGCATGTACCTGGGTTGCGGGCACATCCCCGGTGGGGGCTGTGCAGGAGGCAGCTGATCGCTGTTTCTCTCTCATCGATGTTTCTAACTCTCTCTCTCTCTCTCCCTTCCTCTCTGTGAAAAATCAATAAAATATATTTAAAAAAAAAGCTAAAAATTTAAAAGTTCATAAAGTACAAAAAATACAGTAAACTAAGGTTAACTTGTTGAAGAAAAAATTTATTTTTATAAATTGAGTATAGCCTAAATGTGCAATGTTTATAAAGGTTACGGTAGTGCAGTAATATCCTAGCCCTTCACATTCACTCACCACTCACTGACTCACCCAGAGTTACTTCCATTCCTGCAAGCTCTATTCTTGGTAGGTGCCCTATACAGGTAACCATTTTTTAATCTTTTATACCATATTTTACTGTACCTTTTTTATGTTTAGATGTATTTAGATATACACATTACCATTGTGTTACCATTGCCTATAGTATTCAGTACAGAACATGCTGTATAGTTTTGTAGCCCTGGAGTAATAGGCTATACCATATAGCCTAGGTGTGTAGTAGATTCTACCACAGTGATGGCGAACCTATGACACACTTGTCAGAGGTGACACACGAACTCATCTTTTTGGTTGATTTTCCTTTGTTAAATGGCATTTAAATATATAAAATAAATATCAAAAATATAAATCTTTGTCTTACTATGGTTGCAAATATGAGAAAACTTCTATATGTGACACGGCACCAGAGTTAAGTTAGGGTTTTTCAAAATGCTGACACGCCGAGCTCAAAAGGTTTGCCATCACTGTTCTACCATCTAAGTTTGCATAAGTGTACTCTGACTTTTCGCACAATGACAAAATCACCTAATGATGTATTTCTCAGAACATATTCTGGTTGCTAAGTGAGGCATGACAGTATTTAATGTAACCTTGGGAAATTTTATTCCTCCTCCCAAGGATTTGTTGTTACTGTTTGTTTTGGGTTGTAATTTTTGTTTAATGAATTTTCTAACCTATTTTCATAAAGACTATAGTTTTTGTCATGTATAGACACTGAAGTGCTTGTTCTGGTAGTTTATTGGTATGTTGTGGTTTGACAGAACTTTCCTTAAATGCCTAGAAGCAAACCTAACAAAACAACTCTCAATTTTTGCAGATTGTCTCAGTTTTGGGGTACTTTATCAGTGTTTAGCCAGGTCATTTACAACTCTTCTCTAGCCTTCACTTCCTGATTGAGTGGAGGCTAAGGGGTCAGCCAGAGGTCAAAGCTTATGGCTTTTTCATGTCTTTTCTGAGCATGTGTCCAGCCCTGGGCATGTGAGTGTCCTTCCAAATACCCTAGCCCGTGGTCGGCAAACTGCGGCTCGCGAGCCTCATGCGGCTCTTTGGCCCCTTGAGTGTGGCTCTTCCTAAGCCTTAGGAGTACCCTAATTAAGTTAATAACAATGTACCTACCTATATAATTTAAGTTTAAAAAATTTGGCTCTCAAAAGAAATTTCAATTGTTGTACTGTTGATATTTGGCTCTGTTGACTAATGAGTTTGCTGACCACTGCCCTAGGCCCATGGTTGGCAAACTGTGGCTCATGAGCCACATGCGGCTCTTTGGCCCCTTGAGTATGGGTCTTCCACAAAATACCACGTGTGGGCCCGCATGTACAGTGCGATTGAAACTTCGTGGCCCATGCGCAGAAGTTGGTATTTTGTGAAAGAGCCGCACTCAAGGGGCCAAAGAGCCGCATGTGGCTCTCGAGCCGCAGTTTTCCAACCATAGCCCTAGGCTATGCAGGAGCTTTTTAGAGACGTTATTTCCTCATGATTTCTTTCTGCAGCTTCTTCCTGTGCTTTTACGTTTGTCCAGTGCCTGACCCACTTATTATCCCTTGTCCCAGGTAGCTGTGGATAGTAATATTTGCCTTTAAATGTCTCGGACAAACCCCCCACTCATCTCAGGAACTTGCTTTTCCTGAGAAAGTTCTGAGTTGGTGAAAGAAAGGCAGACCCCTGACAGAATTCATCAGATAACGATTGAACAGGTCAAAACACACAATGACAATTCTTTAAGAATGAGGTCCATAGCCTTAGCTGGTTTGGCTCAGTGGATAGAGCGTCGGCTTGCGGAGCGGGGGGGGGGGGTAGTCAAGGGCACCTTCCTCTGTTGCAGGCTCCTCCGCAAGCTGGCCCTGGTCGGGGGCACGTGCAGGAGGCAACCAGTCCATGTGTTTCTCTCACATCGATGTTTCTCTCTGTCTTTCCCTCTCTCTTCCACTCTCTTGAAAAAATCAATGGAAAAGTATCCTTGGGAGTGGATTAATAAAACAAAACAAAACAGAAAGAATAAGGTTCATATTACTTCCTTTGGCATCTGCAAGCTGAGCCAGGAATGTGGACCACTGTCTTTGTGGCTGCTACCTAAGCCAGGGAGTGGGGCATGGTTGGTGCATAAGTTTAAACACTACAGTGCTCTCATACCAAAGTTCAGCAGCTTTTTCTCTTAAGTGTTCCCTTGATAGTTGTAAGTTTTGATTAGATTTTAGAGTTTCAAAAAGTTGATTTTGACCACTTTTATCAGTGTAATTGTTGCCTTAATGTGGGAATGCAATTTTGGAGTTACCTGCTTCACCATTGTGAATGATGTCATTCCTGGTATGTTTGTTTTAATCCCCATGCCACTGCCACATTTTTGTAATAACTATAGCTTTTTATGAAGTCTTGATATCTGCTAGGGCATGAATGCTCATGTTCTTTGTACTGTCTTGGCTATTCTTCATCCTGTATTGTTCCATAGTATATATCCCTTCTTATGTTTTTAAATTCTTGGATAAATGTTTTATTCTATTTTGATAAATCTTTAAACGCCTAATGTGAGCCAAGTATTGTTTTAGATAAAAGTTTCTTAACTGCATTACATAGACATTTTGGTCCAGATAATTTTTTGTTGTGGGAGGCTGTGTGTTTATGCGTTGTATCCCTGGCTTCTACACAGTAGATAGGTACCAGTAGCAACCTTCCCTCAGTTGTGACAGCCAAAAATGTCTAAGTACATTATTAGATGGTCCTTGTGGGTGGTGGGAGTTTGGGGGTGGTACAGTTCTCCCATTTGAGAACTATTAACCTAGATTATGGGGATTCACATATGTTTAATACTGAGGAAGTGGAGGAGTAAATGGCTGAAATGCCTTGTGATGGAGTCAAGTACAGTTACAGAGATACAAATCAAGAAATGTGGAAGAAGAGCAAAAAATTGCCTTGGAGAATTGGTGGCAAGTATTCTCTAAAACAGAGAGATGGTGTTTTTGAGTTGGGTCTTAAGCAAGTGGGTAGAGTTGATTAGGAGGGGAATGTTCTAGATGGTGGAAAGGGGAAGCCTAGATACTTGCTAAAATGGGGGCCTTATGTGTTTTGAGAATACCAAGACATTAAGTGTGATTTGAGAGGATTTGAGTTGAAAAAAAGGAAGATAAAGGGTGTCCCAAAATTCACACAAGAAGTAATTTTGATAGAAAACACAGGTTTATAATTAAAAATTGTAAATTTTTTATTGATTCATAAAGTATACAGTATAGGGTTATGTATGGAATAACATATCGGGTAATGGATTATCATGTCACGGTAGCGAGCACCATTAACTGTTATTGCCTGAGCAGCCGCATTTTCAAAGAAGAATGGTCCGATCTTGCCTCCAGCCCAAAATCCGCACCAAACGGTGATGCATTTGTTTCTCAACAATCACTCGTGGATTTTCTGAACCCAAATGTGACAATTTTGTCGATTAACCAAGCCATCAAGATGAAAATGAGCCTCATCGAAATTCAGCCACATTTATGCAAAATGGTCATGGAAAATTTCAACAAAAGAGTGCATATGTGCCAGCAAAGCCATGGAGGCCATTTACCCGATATCCTATTCCATACATAACCCTATACTGTATACTTTATGAATCAATAAAAAATTTACAATTTTTAATTATAAACCTGTGTTTTCTATCAAAATTACTTCTTGTGTGAATTTTGGGACACCCTTTAGTTGGAGTCAGATTTGAAAAGTCTATGCTGTGCTAAGATGTTTAATTTTTTTTGCCTTTTCATTATAGAAAACTAATAAATACTTTAAAAGTCTTAGAGTGATATGATCAACTTTTTCTAAAGAACAATAAAGATAGTAAATGATAAATAAACATGAACATTCAATTCAAGAAGATAAATCTAGATTATAAAGTAGGAAAATAAAGAAGGGGGATGGAGATTTATAAGAAACTAAAACTAGATCTCAGCGATTACTCTGACATCACTCTGTAGACTTTTTTCATCTATATTTGTCAAAATCCTTAGATATTATACACACTAATAATGATTCTTGATATTTCAGAGCAGGATTGAAGTGGCAAATGTACAAAGTTTTTATATTTTTTTCAAGCAAAATTATCAAAGATATATTTTAACTGGCATCTGCTTTCTTGGATTGGACATGTAGTCAGATAAACTGAAACTGGACTCAATAGTTCTGTGTCCTGAGAAAAAGAAGATATTTGAATAAGAGTTTAAATGCTACAGATTTTTTGTAATTTTAATTTTGATACTATTTCCTACTTATAGAAGAGTTATAGGACCTGTAAAAAAACTACTCACCTTTTTTTAAAAAATATATTTTTATTGATTTTTTACAGAGAGAAAGGGAGAGAGATAGAGAGCTAGAAACATCGATGAGAGAGAAACATCGATCAGCTGCCTCCTGCACATCTTCCTACTGGGGATGTGCCCGCAACCCAGGTACATGCCCTTGACCGGAATCGAACCTGGGACCTTTCAGTCCGCAGGCCGACGCTCTATCCACTGAGCCAAACCGATTTCGGCACTACTCACCTTTTATCTAGAGTCACCATTGTTAATATTTTGTCCCCAATACTTTATCATTTTCATTTTCTCTTGTTATACTCATTTTTGTTTCTGAACCATTTGAGAGTAAGTTGTGGACATCATGCTCCCTTTTCCATTAAAGCTTCATCTATTTTCAAAGGACAAAGTTATTCTTTTACACAATTGCAGGGTAATGATCAAATAATTTTAATACATATGATACTCTTATCTAATACAAAATCCATATTCAAATTTTCTAATTGCCCTAATAATACCCTTTGTTTTGGGAGTTCTTTGTGTCTCATTGTTTTTCCTGACCTTGATATCTTTGAAGAGAGCTGGTCAATTAGTTTTTGAATGTCCTTTGTGTGATGCCTCCTTATGATTAGATTTATGGATTTTTGGCAGGAATAAAACAGAAGTGATGGTGCATTCTTTTTTTTAATTAAAAGTTTATTGTTGAAAGTATTACATATGTCCCCTTTTACCCCTATTGACCCCTTCTAGCCTGCCCCCTTCCTCTACCCCAGGCCTTCACCACCCTATTGTCTGTGTTCATGTGTTATGCATATATGCATACAAGTTCTTTGGTTGATGTCTTCCCAACAACCACTCTTCCCCAACTTCCTTCTGAAATTTCCACAGTCTGTTTCATGCTTCTATGTCTCTGCTCCTATTTGGTTAATCAGTTTATTTTGTTCATTAGATTCCACATATGAGTGAGATCATGTGATACTTGTCTTTCTCTGACTGGCTTATTTCGCTTAGCATAATAATAGACAAGTCCCTCCATGCTGTCTCAAAGGGTAAGAGATTCTTCTTTTTACTGCTGTATAGTAGTATTCCATGGTGTAAATGTACCACAGCTTTTTTATCCACTCATCTATTGATGGACACTTGGGCTATTTCCATTCTTAGCTATTATAAATTGCACTGCTGTAAACATAGAGGTGCATACATACTTTCTGATTTGTGTTTTAGGTTTCTTAGGATATATTCCTAGAAGTGGGATCACTGGGTCAAATGGCAGTTCCATATTTAATTTTTTGAGGAAACTCCATACTGTTTTCCATAATGGCTGCACCACTCTGCATTCCCTCCAGCAGTGTACTAGGGTTTCCTTTTCTCCACATCCTCGCCAGCATTTTTCATTTGTTGATATGTTAATGGTAGCCATTCTGACAGGTGTGAGGTGATACCTCAATGTCAATTTAATTTGCATCTCTCTGATGATCCTTGAGCACTTTTTCTTATATCTCTTGGCCTTCTATATGTCCGCTTTAGACAAGTGTCTATTTAGGTCCTTTGCCCATTTGCTAATTGTATTGTTTGTCTTCCTTTTGTTAAGTTGTATGAGTTCCTTATATATTTTGGATGTTAACCTCTTAATTTATGTATCATTGACAAATACTAGAATGTTGTCCTATACAGTGGGCACCCTTTTCAATTTGTTGATGGTTTCTTTTGCTGTGCAGAAGCTTTTTATTTTGATGTAGTCCCATTTGTTTATTTTCTCCTTTGTTTCCTTTACCCTAGGACTGTGGTAGGCAAACTGCGGCTCGTGAGCCACACGCAGCTCTTTGGCCCCTTGAGTGTGGCTCTTCAAGGTACATCCCCCTGCCCGGAATCGAACCCGGGACCCTTCAGTCCACAGGCCAACGCTCTATCCACTGAGCCAAACCAGGGAGGGCTATATTTTGGATATTAACCCTTTGTCAGATGTATCTTTGCCAAATATGTTCTCCGATACAATAGGCTCCCTTTTCGTTTTATTGATGGTTTCTTTGCTGTGCAGAAGCTTTTTATCAGATGTAGTCTCATTTGTTTATTTCCTCCTTAGTTTCCTTTGCTCAGGAGATATAGCCACAAACATGTTACTACGAGAGATGTCTTAGATTTTGCTGCCTAGGGATTCTTCTAGGATTTTTATGTTTTTCTGACTTACATTTAAGTCTTTTATACATTTTGAGTTTATTCTTGTGTATGGTCTACTTTCATTTTTTTGCATGTATCTGTCCAATTTTCTCAATACCACTTATCAAAGTTACTGTCTTGACTCCACTGTTCTTGCCTCCTTATCAAATATTAATTGAGTATAATGGCTTGGGTCGATTTCTGGGGTCTGTGTTCTGTTCCATTGATCTATATCACTGTTGTGCTAGTACCAGGCTGTTTTGGTTATAATGGCTTTGTAGTAAAACTTGATATCTGGTATTGTGATCCCTCCCACTTTGTTCTTCTTTCTCAAGATTGCTGTGGCTATTTGGAGTCTATTTTGGTTCCATATACTATTTTGGATTAATTGTTTTAGATCTGTGAAATATCCCATTGGTATTTTTATAAGGATTGTATTGATTTTGAAGATTGCTTTGGGTGGTATAGACATTTTTTAAAAAAATTAAATCTTTATTGTTCAGATTATTACAGTTGTTCCTCTTTTTCCCCCCATAGTTCCCCTCCACCCAGTTCCCACTCCACACCCCTCCGCCATCATCCCCTCTACTGTCCTCATCCATAGGTGCACAATTTTTGTCCAGTCTCTTCCCACATTCCCCACATTCCTTTTCCCCCCAAAAATAGTCAGTCCACTCCCTTTCCATGCCCCTGATTCTATTATATTCACCAGTTTACTCAGTTCATCAGATTATTTATTCACTTGATTTTTAGATTCACTTGTTGATAGATATGTACTTGTTGTCATTTTTTTGTTCATATTTTTTTTTACCTTTACTTTTTCTTCTTCCTCTTCCTAAAGAATACCCTTTTTCTTCTTCCTCTTCCTAAAGAATACCCTTCAGCATTTCATATAATGCTGGTTTGGTGGTA
>NW_006284834.1:128094-131745 GCF_000327345.1 Myotis davidii | reverse complement strand
TCTATCCACTGAGCCAAATCAGCTAGGGCTGGGAAACTATTTCACTATCTATTTGGAATGATAGCCTTGGTGGATATAGTAATCTTGGTTTCAGATTCTTGCTTATTATTCTCTTGAATACTTCATTGCATTCCCTTCTGTCCTGTTGAGTTTCTGATGAGAAATCAGCTCACAGCCTTATGGGACCTCCTTTTTAGTTAAAAAAATTGCTTTTCTCTTACTGCTTTTAAGATTCTCTCTTTGTCTTTAATTTTTCATGTGTCTGGGTGTGTGCCTGTTTGGGTTCTTCTTGATTGGAACTCTGTGCCTTCTGAAGTTGTTTGACCTTTTCCTTCACCAAGTTAGGGAAGTTTTCTGCCATTATTACTTCAGATATGTTCTTTATTCCTTGCTTACTTCCTGGGCCATCTATTATGTGAATACTGTTAAGTTTCATGTTTTCCCACAGCTCCCTTAATATTTTTTCTTTTTTTTTATCCTCACCTGAGGATATTTTTCTATTGATTTTTAGAGAGAGTGCTTGAGAACAGGAAAGACAGAGAAATATTGATGTTGAGAGAAACACAGTGATTGGTTGCCTCCTATATGCTCCCTGACCAGGGCCCGGGCCAGGGAGGAGCCTCTAACTGAGGTACATACTATTTACTGGAATTGAACCTGGGACCCTTTGGTCTGCAGGCACTCTATCCACTGAGCCAAAATGGCTAGGGCTCTTTTTTGGTTCTCTGAGTGATTTTTTCTGCCTTGTCTTCTAATTCGTTGGCCCGTTTCTCTCAGCTTCTCCTAGTCTGCTGTGTATTCCTTCCACTGTGTTCTTTATTCATGCTATGTCAATCTTCATAGTTACTATATCTTTTCTTATGCTGTTGAGTATCTTTGCCATCATTATTCTGAAGTCTATGTTTGATAAATTTCTTATCTCTATTTCATTTAGCTCTTCCTCTGGAGAATTCTTTTGTTCATTCACTTTGGGCTTGGTTTTTTGTTTCCCCATTTTGGCTGCCTGGTTGGGTTTGCATCTGTGTACTAGTGCAGTACAGTGTCAGATCCTCTTTGTGACAGGCCTTGAGTATCATTTGGAGCTATCAGTAATCCACAGCTTGTGGCTCCCTCTGCTGGGGCTGGTTGTCTTTAGAAAGGACCAAGATAATGCACCAGAGTCTGCTTTTCCTAGCCCAGGGCCCAGAAAGTGATCAGGCAAAGACTCAAAGCCCCAAGAGATCCTCCTCTGTCAGAAGTCTGATTGTTGTCAGCCTTGATTAATTTCAAACTATCCACCACAGGGTGGTGGGAGAGGTTTCTACAGGTAGACTGCCCCCCCCCCCCATTAGCAAACTCCTGAGGGAGAAAGATCTCCTCTGCAGCACTCTGAGGCAATGACTCAGCACAGGAACCAGGGTGGCTGCCCTCTGAGCTTCAACCCAAAAGCCTCCAACCCTGGACTCTCCTCACACAGTTCCAGTCCACTCTTCCTTTCCTCTGTTGGAGCCCCAGGTGAGCGGCTGCACACGATATTTTGTGTGTTGGCTCTTTAATAGGGTGCCTGCATTTCCAGCCATCTGTCCCTGGCAGACAGTAAACCTGCTGCTTTTCATAGCCAGATGTTCAGTGGGCACCTTTTTCAGTTCTGGTGCTCTGGGCTGCGGAGCCCAGCTTGGGTATTAGACCCCAGAGTTCTCAGTGGGGACCCCCCGCCCAGCTGAGATATCCCTCCTGGACTTTACCTTCTGTCTGTGGGAGCCTGGCCACTTCTTTCATATCTCCACACTTCCAACCAGTCTCTATGCGGTCTCCACTTTCCATCCTTGGTTATCAGGGTTCTCTCAAACTAGTCCTCAG
This sequence comes from Myotis davidii, assembly GCF_000327345.1. Lineage (NCBI taxonomy): Eukaryota > Metazoa > Chordata > Mammalia > Chiroptera > Vespertilionidae > Myotis > Myotis davidii. The sequence continues at coordinate 129,906 of NW_006284834.1, read as the reverse complement.
TTGATTTTTCAGGGTGGTTTTTCTGTACTTTAGTTGTACTTCCAGTTTGGTCCTGGGAGGGTGTCAGTAACGCTTATACTTACTTTACTGCCATTCAGGAGATGTTTTTAAAATGGAGCTTTTGGCTCCTGGCTGGTCCCATCCTGCTCCCACCAAACACTCACTCTTTTCCTGGTCTCTGGCTAAAACGCAGGCAGGGCCAGACCCAGCGAAAAAGCACTGGGGAGGTGAAGGAGCGGGTGAAACCCCGCATGGTCCCCCACCCCCAGCTATGAAGCCCTAATGACTCTGGAACCCACAGAAACACAAGGTTTGGTGTACATGTTGATGCATTCTTAGGAGACACATGATGTCAGTTGGTTCCATTACTAGCGATAATTTTGATTTCTTGGTTAAAGTGGTATCCACCAGATTTTTCTATGTAAGGTTAATTTTTCTGATTTTAACCAATAAATAATTTGTGGGAAGATCCTTTGAGATGGTGTAAATAATCTTGTTTCTCAAACTTTCATTTACTGGGTTTAGCATTCATTTATTACTATGATTTTTAAAAAATAAATTGGTGATTATCTAATTGCATTTTTTCAGCATTACTAGTTGACGTTTACAATGATGTGTTTGAAGTAAAATTTTTAAAAAGTTACATTATCTTGGAGAAATGATGTAAAAGAGTAATTGGTCTCAAATTTGAAAATTGCTATAATAAAACAAATACGAGTGAGAAACAATAAAGTATAATAGAAAATAATAAACTGTATGGTTAGGCCTATGGAAATTGTGTTAAAGCCTGACAATCCCAGATTTGTTGTGTTTGTTATAATCTGTCTATGAACAGTTTGCAGAGCTCTGTTTGGGTTGCTCAGTTGGTTGGAACATCATTATGTACACTAGTAGGTTGCTGGTTTGATTTCTGGTCAGAGGACATACCTAGTCTGTGGGTTTGATCCCAGGTTGGGACGTAAACGGGAGGCAACTTATCAATGTTTTTCTTGCACATTGATGTTTCTCTCTCAAATCAATAAAGACATCCTTTGGTGAGGATAAAAAAATCAAAACAGAATAGTTTGCAGAAAAACATTCTATCTGTGACCATTTGTTGCTTTTCCCATTATTTTTTCTCCTTTGGTTTCCCACCTGTCTCTTTCTTTGGTGTAAAAATTATGCATTGTGATGGAGGTTTGTAGGGGCAAGAAAAATAGCCCCAAACTCTAACTCTGTAATGGATTTTTATTTACCGTGTAGTCATTAAAAACGATGTAGATACATTAAAATAGAAAGAACTCTCCAGCCCTGAACAGTTTGGCTCAGTGGTTGGAGTGTTGGCCCTTGGACCAAAGGGTCGTGGATTTGATTCCCGGTCAATGGCATGTACTTAGGTTGCAGGTTCCATCCCTGTCCCAGGTTGGGGCATGTATGGGAGGCAACAAATCGATGTGTTTCTCTCACATTTATGTTTCTCTCTCCGCCTCTCCTTTCTCCCTTCCACTCTCCCCCCAAAAATCTCTCAGGTGAGGATTGCCAAAAAAACAAAAACAAAAACAAAAAAACTCCAAGCTTTAAGGCAGGATTTCTTAACAGGATCACTATTGACATTTTGGGTCAGATAATTATTTGTTACTAGGGGCCTGGTGCACGAAATTCGTGCACTTGGTGTGTGTGTGTGGGGCGTGTCCCTCAGCCCAGCCTGCCCCCTCTTACATACTGGGAGCCCTCAGGTGTTGACCCCCATCACCCTCCAATCGCAGGATTGGCCCCTTGCCCAGGCCTGATGCCTCTGGCCCAGGCATCAGGCCTGGGCAGGGGACCCCCAGA
>NW_006284834.1:120930-127586 GCF_000327345.1 Myotis davidii | reverse complement strand
GCATTTGCCTCCCTGCATTTTGCCTACATATGCAAATTAACCGCCATCTTGTTGGCAGTTAACTGCCAATCTTAGTTGGCAGTTAACTGTCAATCTTAATTGGCAGTTAACTGCCAATCTTAGTTGGCAGTTAATTTGCATATAGCCCTGATTAGCCAATGAAAAGGGCATTGGTCGTACGCCAATTACCATTTTTGTCTTTTATTAGATAGGATAGGCGCACTCTGGTGTGCATTGTAAGATGTTTAGCAGTATCCTTCACCCTTTACCCACTATGTACCAGTGATAACCCCATTCACAGTTTTTTTTTTATATTTTATTGATTTTTTACAGAGTGGAAGGGAGAGAGATAGAGAGTTAGAAACATCAATGAGAGAGAAACATCGATCATCTGTCTCCTGCACACCTCCCACTGGGGATGTGCCCGCAACCCAGGTACATGCCCTTGACCAGAATAGAACCCGGGACCCTCCAGTCCACAGGCCAACGCTCTATCCACTGAGCCAAACTGGTTTTGGCCCCATTCACAGTTTTGACAACCAAAATTGTCTCCAGACATTGTCACATGTACCCTGGGGACAAAATTGCCCCCATTGAGAACTGCTGTTTTATAGCAGTGGTTTGCTTCTCCTCCCCCATGGTTCTTTTCATTCCTTGGACATGTATGTATGTAATATTCACATAGTTATAAGTAGTTTTGATTAAATTTGGGAATAATTTTTTTCACTTAAAATGTAGTTTTCATAGTAATTTTACCCTGGATATATTTATTATGGTAAAATATGTATAGCATGTAATTTACCATTTTAAGTATTTTTTTCAATTATAGTTTATAGTCAGTATTATTCTGTATTAGTTTCAGGTGTACAGCATAGTGTTTTGACAAGCATATGCTTTACAAAGTGGTCTCCCTGATATTTCAAGTATGCACCTGGGCCCATAGATAGTTATTAGTACAATATTATTTACTATATTCCCTGTATTGTAATTTACATCCCTGTGACTATTCTGTAACTACAAATTTGTACTTAATCCCTTCAAATTTTTTACCCAAACCCCTCTCCCCTCTGGAGACCATCAGTTTATTCTCTGTATCTATGTGTCTGTTTGTTCTTTAGATTCTACATATAAGTGAAATCATATGGTATTTGAATAATACCCTTTAGGTCCATCCATGCTGTCATAAAAGGTAAGATTTCATTCTTTTTTATGGCTGAGTAGTATTCCATTGTGTATACTGTACCACATCTTTTTTATCCACTTGCCTGTTGATAAGCAGTTGGGTTGCTTCCATATTTTGGCTATTGTAAATAATGCTGCAGTGAACATGGGGGTACATATATCCTTTTAAAAATACATTTTTATTGATTTTAGAGAGAGAGGAAGTGAGAGGGATAGAGAGATAGAAACATGGATGAAAAAGAAACATCAGTTGGATGCCTCATGCATGCCCACCACTGGGGATCTAGCCCTGCATGTCCTGCCCAGGAATTGAACTGGCAACCTCTTGAGGTTCATGGGTTGGTGCTTAACCACTGAACCACACTGGCCGGGCATATTCTTTTCATTTAGTGTTTTGGGTTTCTTCAGGTATATACTCAGTAGTGGAATTGATGGGTTATAAGGCAATTCCATTTTTAAGTTTTGAGGAACCTCCACACTGTTTTCCGTAGTGGTTGCACCAACAGTGCATGAGAGTTCCTTTTTCTTGACATCCTTGCCAACATTTGTATGTCGATTTATTTACTTACTAGAGGCCTGATGCATGAAATTCATGCAAAGGCCTAGGTCCCCGCTGCCACAGCGGCTGCCTCCGCCCCTGCTGCTGCTTGCAGCCGCCTTGGCCTCTGTCGCCAGAAGGTCATCCGGAAGGATGTCTGGTCTAATTAGCATATTATGCTTTTATTATTATAGATGATAGCCATTCTGATACATGTGAGGTGGTTCATTTTAACCATTTTAAAAAATCTTGATACAAGGATATTCTTTGCATTAATTTTTTTTTAGAGATAGTGAAGGGGGGAGGGGGAAAGGGAGAGAAGGGGGGGAGAGAGAGAGAGAGAGAGACAGAGACAGAGACAGAGACAGAGACAGAGACAGACTGATTGCTTCCCGCACGTTCACCAGGCCCAGGGATTGAACCTACAACGGAGGTACATGCCCTTGATTGGGAATCGAACCCAAGACCCTTTGGTCCGAGGGCTAAAGCTGTAACCAATGAGCAAAACCAGCTAGGGCCATTTTAACCATTTATTTTTTTTATTGATTTCAGAGAGGAAAGGAGAGGGAGAGAGAGAGAAACACCAATGGTGAGAGAGAATCACTGATTGGCTGCCTCCTACATGCCTCCTACTGGGGATTGAGCTCGTAACCCAGGCTTGTGCCCTTGATTGAAATCAAACCTGGGACCCTTCAGTCTGCAGGCCGATGCTTTATCCATTGAGCCAAACCAGGTAGGGCTTAAACCACTTTTTAAGTGTACAATTCAGTGCCATTAAGCACATTCACAGTGTTGTATAACTATTATTACAATCTATTTGCAGAACTTTTTCATCACCCCAAAGAGAAACTGTACCCATTTAGCAGTAATTCCCATTTTTAACTTTTTCATCATCCCAAAGAGAAACTGTATCCATTAAACAGGAATTCCCATTTCTTCCTTATCCCATTCCCTGCTAACTTCTATTCTGTTTTGTTTCTTTCATAGCTATTTTTACTTCACTTAGATGTACAATAATTTCCTCAACTATTTTTTTACCGATTCAAGTTCTGATTTTGTTTTTATAATGTGACAACAACTTTATGCTTATAATGTTTTTTAAAATGTATTTTTAAGTTTATATTCCTAAGGGAGTGATTAGTGAATTAAAGGTTATGAATGTTTATGGTTGTTCAATCATTATCAGTTAATTTATTTTTTTAATGTGTTAAATTTTATTTTAGAGAAGCAGGAAGAGGGAGAGAGAGAGAGAGAGAGAGAGAAACATCAGTGTGAGAAACATTGATTGATTGCCTCCTGACACCTGGGACCGAACCTGTAACCCGGGCATGAGTCCTGACCAGGAATTGAACTGGTGACCTTTCAGTGTACAGGACAATGCTCAACTACCAGTTGGGCTTACCAGTTACTTTCTAAATGTTTATACTTATTTACACTGTTAACATAATATATGAGCATACCCATTTCACTGTTCCTTCAATGGGCATTGTTGCTATTCCAGGTATTGTGTGTAAAATCGTAACTTGCTATAAAGAGGGTAATGGCAATTTTACAGCTTTTACTAATGGCATATTTTATGAAAATTGTTTGTTTTTTATTCAAATTAGTATAAAGACAATATTTTCAATTGTGTTTGATATTTTAATAGTATACATATGTTAAGTTTTCATCATATTTGCTGGAGGTTTTTTTCTGGATTTATTTTCCCTTTTATTTAAATTATTATGGTCTTGCCGAAACCGGTTTGGCTCAGTGGATAGAGCGTCGGCCTGCGGACTGAGAGGTCCCGGGTTCGATTCCGGTCAAGGGCATGTACCTGGGTTGCAGGCACATCCCCAGTGGGGAGTGTGCAGGAGGCAGCTGGTCGATGTTTCTCTCTCATCGATGTTTCTGGCTCTCTATCTCTCTCCTTTCCTCTCTGTAAAAACTCAATAAAATATATTTAAAAAAAATAAATTATTATGGTCTTGAAACTTCATTGTAACTTGATTTGCTTAGGTTTTTCAACACAAAAGAAAGATTATAGTGGGCAGAGATGGGGAATGGCATTCAATGGAAAACAGAAGTAGTTTTTATCAGAAGTATAAGGACCATAAATGTTTTATAACATGCTCATAACATCTCATGTGTAAGAATATACTGTTTATACGCTTTTGCTTTATCTTTAACAATTTGAATAGATTTTTCTAACTTGTTTTATTGTTGGTATTATATTTAAATTTGCTGTTCCTTTCTCTAAAACCTAGCTCTGAAATTTTTTATATAATTATGCTCTCAAAGTGAGAATTTTATGGTTTTGAGTACTATTAAATGGTATGAATAGTAGTTTGCCTTTTAAGAAATGGCTGGGACCATATCTATATAGCTACATTTATTTTAATTCCTATCTCTTGTTTACTGTATTTCTGATTTTTAAGAAAATTGTCTGAGAGTGGAGTGTTTCCTGTATGTGGATACTATTCATATTTAATGATATCCTTCTAAGGAAACATTGGTATAGTTCATGTTTCCTGAGTTTTGAGTAGTGTGGCCTAGTTGTGATCCAGTTTTAAGAGTGAGGAGTTCAAAACATGCCCTTCTATTAATAAGTTTGCTTTATTAAAGTTATAAAAATTATTTGTGTAATGATAGTTAATAAATTTTATTTGTTGCATGCACTTTTCTAAAAATTAGGAAACATGAGAGGGGGAAGAAATTTGTCCTTACTCTCAGGCCAGATCTCTGAGGATTGTTGAGTTTCTTGCTTTTGACATATTAAAACTTTAAAAAAAAATGGAATGATGGGCACAGTAGATTTATTATAGTAAATGCAGTAAACCCTTGATTTTGCAGAGCTCAATTTAATATACTTCAGATTTAATGGATAAAATTTCTAGTCGTTCATATGTGAAAATTAACACCGTTTAATTTTAAAATGCTTTTAACTAAGTTTTACTTATAATTAAATTAACATGTTAAAATTCAGTTGTTTTTTTAAAATATATTTTTATTGATTTCAGAGAGGAAGGGAGAGGGAGATAGAAATAGAAACATCAATGATCAGAGAGAATCATTGATCAGCTGCCTCCTGCACGCCCCCTACTGGGGATTGAGCCCGTAACTCCGGGCATGTGCCCTTGACCGGAATTGAACCCTGGTCCCTTCAGTCCGCAGGTCAGTGCTCTATCCACTGAACCAAACCAGCTAGGACTATAGTCCATATATTTAAATCCAAGAGGCAAATGATTAGCACGTGATCACACCAAATTGGCCTAATAATTGGTTCTGTTTTCACGTGGCTTGACTTTCTGCAGCAGTTTATTTTTAAAGAATAGTTTATTAATTTTTGGAGAGAGAGAAAGAGTGGGAGAGAGGGAAGAGAGAGAGAAACATCAATATTGATCAGCTGCCTCCTGCATGTCCCAACTGGGGATTGTGTGACCCATAACCCAGGATTGTGCTTTGACCAGTAATTGAACCAGCAATCTTTCAGTGCCGGGGATGATGCCCAACCAGCTGAGCCACACCAGTCAAGGCATCTGCAGCAGTTTTAAGGCATGCTGACTGATGTCCCAACATGCGCTAAGCCACGTCCTAGCTGTGTGCATTTGTTTGCTCTCAGTGACTGGTGAATGCATGTATTTACTAGACCTATTTAGTATAAATTTAAAATTACTGTGATACATTAGAAAACATTTCTGTGGAATTAAACTTTGCATACATCCTTAATTGTAATTACACAAATGGGTCTACATAAGTAAAAACAGGTTAATGTTAATGTTTTAACATATGAATTCAGAAAACCTACTCTATTATATAATGAAAATGAACTTTTGGCTTTAATGGACACCTCCTTTCCTGAATTAGTTTGTTATATTGAGGTTTTGCTGTATTTCGCATTCAGTGATGATTGCTTGCTTGGTCCACTTAACACTTAAATAGTTGGTGAGGGAATGGAAAAAACTTAGAAACTTTGGGCAATATAAAATAAGTCAAGTTATTTTCAGGTCATGGGACATAGTGTAATAGAATGAAATATTGAAGAAGCACTGGACTAACACCATGCTTTTGTAACTTTTAGTTCTGGGTCTTCTAATAATTGTGTGATCATAGGACTTGTTTTTTCCTTTGTTATCTAGTCCACTCCCACATTTTAATGTGCTTTTAGCTCTAAAATTCTATCCTTATGACCTGGTGGGTTATATAACAATATTGTGACATACTTAGGTAAAAAGAGTCAGGCAGTAGCATTTCAGAAATATAATTTGGGGTTGGATCTCCTTAAAGAGATAGACTCTTCCTTTAGTCCAAGTATGGTGTCAAATAAAATGGAGGAATGTTTGGATCTATCCATTGCAGAGGTAAAGTGAACTATTATTTCTAGGAGTGGATATGCACCTGATTTACTCCTAAAATCAAATATTAGGTTGGATTGATGATCTCTTTCAGAAGCAAATTTAATAGCTGGAAGGTATCTATCTGTAACGGTTACCTAATAAAGTTCTCTCATTTTACAAGTGAGAAAACTGAAGTTACAATTTGCTTAAGGTCAGAGATCTAATTAGTAATTAGGACTAGAACCAAGATTATTTAACTTCTCTCTGTTTAGGGCTATTGGTATTAGTATTATGTTTTTTAAATAGTCTATTAGGATTTTTTCTATATATTTCATAACTTCCATACATTCCATGAGTAACAAAGTAGAGTATTTTTCTATATAGTGTGTCAGAACTCTTGTTTGAGAAAATAAAATACATTTGTTATGTCTTACAGTGATTTTTATATTTTTCTATCACTGCCACAGTGTCAAGGAAGTAGTTCAGCCACAATTCTATTGTGACACTGGATTATTTAGAATTTTATTATTTTTAAATATATATTTTTATTGATTTCAGAGAGGAAGGGAGAGGGAGAAAGATAGAAACATCAATGATGAGAGAGAATCATTGATTGGCTG
>NW_006284834.1:114083-119549 GCF_000327345.1 Myotis davidii | reverse complement strand
TTGTGACCTCCAGGCCAATTGGCTGTGAGAATCAGCTGTGTCTATGGTGGGAGAACTTCTGTGGTGAAGACACCCTTCTGGGGCAAGACTTGCTTCAGTGGGGCTTTGGTGCTCACTGAGTCTGCCCCCTGAGTGTCCCTTATTGCTAATTTAGCCTCTGCCTGAGGCTATGCAGCTGAGGCTGTGGGGAGATCTGCAGGTTCCTCTTCTTTGTTTGGGTTTTGGAGGTGCCCAGATGAGGCCCAGCTGTGAAGCAATGCAAGCTGCTGTGGGGCCTTGGGCCTTCTTTTCCAATCTCAGAGTAGTTCATATGTGCTCCCTGTTGCAATGTGCAATTTTTACTTTGGATTTGCATAGTCCATAATTTTGACCTGTTTTGAATTCAATAACCAGTTTGACAATATGACCATTAGAGGTCAGATTGTGTAGATTACATTTGCTTGGAAGAGTAGTAGTCTTGATGCCTGCTATAGTAGGAGAGTGTCATATGTTTTTATATGTTACTGCAACTTGAATCTCTGTTTCTTTATCTCCTATGATTTTATTATGGTGAGCAATATGGAATAAGTGAGAAGTTGGTTACAGAACAGTTAACCTTCTCTCATATTCTTTGATCAGAGTGGGCAAAGTCCAACAGCTTGGATCAGATTTATGGAACTCATCTCAAGTCCTGGTAACTCTTAATATTTTTCTAGATGCAGTCTATAATAGTAGATCAAGGAACATGTAGGTACCCAGCAGATTTAGAACTAACTGTACATAAACACAAGGATTAGTACCTTTCCACGAGATTATGTTACGGATCAGCCAGGATTAGTTATACTTTTAATATAAAACATTTAAACAGTTTATTTTATTTGCAAAGTAACAAACATCTAAGTATACAAATAAGATACAGACTTTTAATTATTCAGCTTATTCAACAAATAGTTATGAAATGGCTGTTCTGCTAGTTACTGGGGGATAATACAGTGGTGAAGTAGATATTATCCTGTGTCCTTTGAGAATTGTTTTTTTCCTGGTGTCAAATTTATTTGTGGAATTAAAAAATATTTTTATTGATTTCAGAGAGAGAAAGGGAGAGGGAGAGAGCGATAGAAACACTGATGAGAGAGAAGCATTGATTGGCTGCCTCCTGCACGCCCCCTACTGGGGATTGAGCCCACAACCCGGACATATGCCCTGACTGGGAATCAAACCTGCGACCTCAACCTCCGAGTGCATGGGGTAATGCTCAACTAACTGAGCCACACTAGCCAGGCTATTTGTGCAATTTTTTTGTAGTCAATTAGAATATGTTTAAGTATAACCATGGTTGAATTGGTGTAAATTCAGTACATAGGACTCAATTGTTTAAAGGTCCCATCTAGTCCTGGCTGGGTGCTTAGTGGTTAGAGCGTCAGCCCATGGACTGAAGGGTCGTGGGTTCGATTCCTGGTCAGGGATATGTATCTGGGTTGCAGGTTTGATCTCTGGCCCTGGTCAGGGCCGGGCCCATTTGGGAAGCAACCAGTTGATGTGTCTTTCACATGGATGTTTCTCTCTGTCCCCCTCCTCCGTCCCTTCCACTCTCTCTCCAAAGACCAATGAAAAAAATATCCTTGGGTGAGGATAAAAAAAAGAAGAATAAAGGCTCTATGCAGTTCAAATATTGCAAACGTTTTTCCTGAGTTCTTAAAAATATGTTTTTCTAGTCTTTACTAACTATATTAAAAAGCAAACCTTTACTCTTTAAGTACATTGTAATTAAGATCTGGCTAAGGCAGTGATGGCGAACCTGTGACACGCGTGTCAGAGGTGACCCGCGAACTCATTTTTTTGGTTGTTTTTCTTTGTTAAATGGCATTTAAATATATAAAATAAATATAAAAAATATAAGTCTTTGTTTTACTATAGTTGCAAATATCAAAAAATTTCTATATGTGACACGGCACCAGAGTTAAGTTAGGATTTTTCAAAATGCTGACACGCCAAGCTCAAAAGGTTTGTCATCACTGGGCTAAGGTATAATTTGGGAGTTATCAGCTGGATTTATAGATCTTGGCTCCACAATTAATTTGCATTGAGACTTTGTGCAAGTTACCTAACCCTGTGGCCGGCAAACTGCTGCTCGTGAGCCACATGCGGCTCTTTGGCCCCTTGAGTGTGGCTCTTCCACAAAATACTACAGTGCGATTGAAACTTTGTGGCCCATGTGCAGAAGTCGGTTTTGAAGAAGTACTGTTGATATTTGGCTCTGTTGACTAATGAGTTTGCCAACCACCTGTTTTGTACCTGAATTTGCACATCTGTAAAATGTGGATAATTATAGTAGCTATGTTACAGGTTAGTTCTGAGTATTAAATGAGATAATGTACATTAAGCACTTAGAACAGTGCTGGTCATATATTAAATATTTAGTAAATGTTAGCTATGATTTTTATTTTTATCAGTTTGTGTATATATTGCTTGTGATTGAGTCTTCTGTAGGAACACCCAATGAGGGCTAAGGTCAAGGGACACTTAAGTGAGTGACTTGGATGTGTTTATGAAATGAATTCACAAATAAGCATTAATCCATGTTTAATTGAATTTAACAATAGGGTGTGAGTTTAAACTCTAGATTTTAAAAAATATATTTTATTGATTTTTTACAGAGAGGAAGGGAGAGGGATAGAGAGTTAGAGACATCGATGGGAGAGAAACATCGATCAGCTGCCTCCTGCACACCCCCTTACTGGGGATGTGCCCGCAACCAAGGTACATGCCCTTGACCAGAATCGAACCTGGGACCCTTCAGTCCGCAGGCCGACGCTCTATCCACTGAGCCAAACCTGTTAGGGCGATTTTTTTATGTTAAGTGCTTATTTATAACACAGTTGAGTGCCTACAGGTCACTATTCTAGGATATAAACACTGAACTAGGTATTAAAATAATACTCTGTATATTCAGCTTTTTTATTCTGGAAAATTACAGATTCAAAAAGAAGAAAATAGAACACTACAAATACCTATCACTAAGCTTCAACAATTACCATCTTGTAATTAGTAGAATTTCATGTATATTTACCCAAGTCTCCCTCACTGAATTATTTTGAAACAAATTTCAGACATATTATCATATTGAAGTTTTTTTTTTTTAAATATATTTTATTCATTTTTTACAGAGAGGAAGGGAGAGAGATAGAGAGTTAGAAACATTGAGGAGAGAGAAACATTGATCAGCTGCCTCCTGCACATCTCCTACTGGGGATGTGCCCGCAACCCAGGTACATGCCCTTGACCAGAATCGACCCTGGGCCCCTTCAGTCCGCAGGCTAACACTCCATCCACTGAGCCAAACCGGTTTCGGCTCATATTGAAGTTTTAAAAATAAACTTAGCCCTAGCCGGTATGGCTCAGTGGATGGAGTGTTAGCCTGCGGACTGAAGGGTCCCTGGTTCCATTCCGGTCAAGGGCACTTGCCCAGGTTGCGGGCTTGACCCGCAGTAGGGGGCATGCAGGAGGCAGCCAATTGATGACTCTCATCATTGATGTTTTTATTTCTCTCTCCCTCTCCCTTCCTCTCTGAAATAAATAAAAATATATTAAATAAATAAACTTGCTATACTAAGGGAAGTTTGCCTAAAATGAACTACACTATATTTGCAAAAATACAAGTTTTTTTTTTTCCTTTGTTGCCAGTACAAAAAACAGGTTGCCCTCTTGATTAAAAAAAAAAAAAAATTATTTCAGAGAGGAAGGGAGAGGGAGAGATAGAAACATCAGTGATGAGAGAGAATCATTGATCAGCTGCCTCCTGCATGCCCCACACTGGGGATTGAGTCCATGACCCAGGCATGTACTCTGACTGGGAATTGAACCTGGGGCCCTTCAGTCCTCAGGTCGATGCTCTATCCACTGGGCCACGCTGGCTGGGCTTGATTTCTTTTAAGTGATAGTGTTTTTGGTGTATGGCGTTTATTATATTTTGTAGTTTAGAAGCTACTATACTTTCACATTATTGAAATATAAAATTTTTAACACTCTATTCTAAAAATTTTCAAACTTATACCAAAGTTGAAAGAATTTTACATATACTTACCACCTATCTTCTACCTTTAAGATTTTACTGTGCCTATTTTATCACATATTTAGCCATCTATCCAATTCTCCATCGGTGTAGCAATCCATCCTATTGTGTTTTTTAAAAGAAATATATATTGATTTGATTTGAGAGAGAGGAAGGAGGGGAGAGAGAGAGAGAGAGAGAGAAAGAGAGAACGATATGAGAAAGAACATCAATCATTTGTCTTCTGTATATGCCCCTACCGAGAATTATACAGCTGAGCCACTTCTGCTGGGCTAAGTGAATATACTAGTAAAATAAGTGTTAACTTATTTTTTCTCAGTTAAACTTTTATAATAGCCAGTGCACACAGTAGCCCTTAGTTGCTGTACTTGTGGTCTGAATAAATAAAAATTCATTTTAAAGTGTAACAGTCATTCTAAGTATATCCTTTTACTTTATTTATTTATTTATTTGAATGCAAAAACCACATATTTATTAAACACATGATTAACTTAAAAACACCAAACCAGTTTGTTTTAAAGTGCTCCTCATCCAAGACCTTGGACAAAACCATCACTCTAAAGTGAATTTAGAAAAACAGTTTAAAAGGCAAACAATGACAATAGATATGGACAGGAACTACTAAAAAAATGCTATTCTTTAATTAAATAATGCTATTCTCAAGTGTTGTAGAGCAGTTGCCTTAACAGAATTCCTTTTTTGTATAAATATTCATAAATTAAAAAATGTCTCTAGATATCTGAAGAGCTGCAAACATTAATACCTTAAAACAGCAGCTTAATGTCTATTTTAGGAAAAAAGCACTAAAATCTTCTTCCATTGAAAGCTGTTTATTTCTCTGGTAGAAGTGAGCAAGGTCACTACAACATTAGCCTCTTTCCCAGAACAGTGTAAATAACAATGTATACACATCTTAAATTTGGTAGGTCATTTTTGATGCAACAGAAAAATAAATAAAAATTAAATACTTTTAACCCAACATTTGGTTTTGACAAATCAGTAGTGTCAATTTCACATATGAAGGACAGCACTGTCTGGTTTGTAAATAAAATCCTCAATGTCATGGCATTTGGGCTAAAAATATTTAAGATTATTAAATGTTTCCTTTTGCTTAAAAGAATACAGTACAATCACCATCAAGCTGCTATGGTAACTCATTTTCAGTTGGGGTAAAGTGACCATTTGGTCCATGGCTCAAGTTACATATGTCACACTTCTGTCCAACGGAAACCTTATGTTTATAAGATTTCATATTTATAAGCTACAATACACAGACTAAGCTGTCGGTCACTCACAGTTTTTTAGAAAAATATCTACATTTGTCCTTAGGGATGTCAAAATGTTATACCATAATTTGTTTAAAAAGAAAAAAATATACACATTCATACTATGAAGTTATTAGGAAAATACTCTTG
>NW_006284834.1:111059-113539 GCF_000327345.1 Myotis davidii | reverse complement strand
CGCTGGCAAGTGGACATCCCCCGAGGGCTGCCAGGCTGCCAGAGGGATGTCTGACTGCCAGCTTAGGCCCAATCCCCCGAGGAGCAGGCCTAAGCCAGCAGGTGGTCATCCCCTGAGGGGTCCCAGACTGCGAGAGGGCACAGGCCAGGCTGAGGGTCCCCCCCTCCCCCAGTGCAAAAATTTTTTTGCACCGGGCCTCTAGTATAAAGATAAAATACACTTCAAAGGTATGCGGGTTTTTTTTGTTTGTTTTACAATATTCTATAAAGTGCACAGAAATCCTAAGGGAAAAACTACTCCCTATGACATAGTTTAATTACAGCAGCTTTTGCATAGCAGTACTTAGAGGTAGTTGAACATTTTTGTTTCCTCATGAACAAAGGATGAAAGAGGATCTTCCAATTCAGATTTTTTTTTTTTTTGGCCATAAGTCTGCTTTCTTCAGGAATGGTTGCTGATGCCAAATCCCCATTAAGTGTATTTCTTGTACAGTGAACAGAAGACCCTATCTGGGTCTTCAAGAGGGATATCATTACAAGAGTCTGTATCTGAGTAGGTTCTTCGGCATCACTGGGAGAGCCGGTAAAGTGTAAACACTGGTTCTTTTATAGAGTGGCTACTCCTCTCTGAACTGCAAAGACCAGGGTGGCTGACAGAACGCTTCATCATTTGAACAGGAGAAGGTGACACAGGAGAAACTAAGGGATCCAGATGGGACAGCTGAAACATTTCAGGTTTAAACTTAGCATTTGCTATCTTCACACATTCTTCAAGCATTGTGATGAATGTATTACATGTGACACTAATTAGTGAAGAGGCTTCGTTCATGTTCTCTATGCTGGGAGATGAATGATTCTCATGGTGAACAAATTCTTGAATCGTATGAACTTGCTGCATTAAAAGGTCATAGTAGAGGCGAAGTTCAGACATTTTGGTTTTAGAGATTCTCTGGTTTCACTTATTTCTTTTTCTTTTTTAGTCCTAGTGTCAGTCAAACAGGCTTTGGAGCTCCCCAGAGCAACCAGCCACCTCTGTCTCAGCTGAATTGACCGCCTTCATGTAGAAATGCTGCTCTTCTGGAATGATTATTTCCATTCTTGTGTTGTCTGCTGAATGGATTTTAATTTCACAAACTGCTGTCTTTATACTTCCTTTGCTGCCTTTGCAAACATCATCTTGTGAATCATAGTAGGACAATATTCCATTATCTAAAACAAACCAACGAGGCTGCCAACCTGTGAGATAGTTGGTCCACTTGTACAGAACCCCCTCCATGCTTCAGAGCCCGGTGCTGCTCATCCTCCTGACCCGCCGGCCTAGGTGCGCAGCCGGGCAGCGCAGCAGCACCGAGCCCCTCAGCCCGGGCGCGCCGGTACGTGGCGGCCCTCTGAGGCCTGGGCGACGGCTGCTGCATGGAGCTCGGCCCCGCGAGGCTCATGCTCAGACATCCCTGGGTGAGCCTGGCAACGATGGTAACTGCGGCCTGCCTCCTGCTCGCATCTCACGCCCTGGCTGCACCCTCTGCGCCACCTAAGTATACCCTTTTAGTAGGCAACTGCAATTCTTGCAACAGATGCATACAGGTTTTTAGGTGCTCTTAGCTTGAAAAAAAAAGCTTATGTCATCTTTATCAGATGAATACTGTGCTGCCATTAAAAATTATGTTTTAGCGCTGATCAGTGTGGCTCAGTTGGTGAGTGTCATCCCATGTGCCCAAAGGTCACAGGTTTGATTCCTGGTCAGGGCACATGCCCAGGTTTGGGGTTCAGTCCCCAGTGAGGGGTCCTGGAGTGTGAGAGGGCACTCTGCAAAGTTGATGTCGTACAGGGTATGGAACACAAACGCAAGTGTGAGGAAACCAGATTCGGGGCTGACAGTACCCCAGCAACAACATAACCTACTGCCAAAGGTGGAATTGCACTCCCTCACGAGGAATCGGTGTCCCTCCTCTCTGGTTTTAGGGTGCGTCACCCAAGAACCGCTGCTGCCAAGTCACTGCAGCTCGGCAGCGCCTGCCCCCTAGTGGTCAGTGCACGTCATAACGACCGGTTCGATGGTAGGAGGGACACTTAGCATATTAGCCTTTTATATACACACACATGCGCACGTAGATGATTTGTTTTTCTTATTGTTGCTGCATTCAATGTGAGAGAGACACTGATTTGTTGCCTCCATCATGCCTGATGGGCTGGGGTCAAGCCTGCAACCGAGGTATGTGCCCTTGACCAGAATTGAACCCAGCACCCTTCAGTACAAGGGCTGACACTTTATCCACCGAGTCAAACCGTCCAGGGCAATATTTAATTTTTTTTTAATATATTTTATTGATTTTTCACAGAGAGGAAGGGAGAGAGATAGAGAGTTAGAAACATCG
This sequence comes from Myotis davidii, assembly GCF_000327345.1. Classification (NCBI taxonomy): domain Eukaryota; kingdom Metazoa; phylum Chordata; class Mammalia; order Chiroptera; family Vespertilionidae; genus Myotis; species Myotis davidii. The sequence goes on along the minus strand of NW_006284834.1, from coordinate 111,165 downwards.
ATGAGAGAGAAACATCGATCAGCTGCCTCCTGCACATCTCCCACTGGGGATGTGCCCGCAACCCAGGTATATGCCCTTGACCGGAATCGAACCTGGGACCTTTGAG
>NW_006284834.1:102438-110980 GCF_000327345.1 Myotis davidii | reverse complement strand
GTTGTTGTTAATCCTCACCCGAGGATATTTTTCCATTGATCCTTTAGAGAGAGTGGAGTAGAGAGGGAAAGACAGAGAGAAACATCAATGTGAGAGAAACACATCGATTGATTGCCTCCTGCATGCACCCCAACCAGGGCCCGGGCTGGGGTGGAGCCTGCAACCAAGGTACGTGCTCTTGACCGGAATTGAACCCGGAACCCTGTGGTTCTCAAGCTAACGCTCTGTTCACTGAGCCAAACCTGCTAGGGCTGGAATTGTTTTCTTAATTTTATTTTTGGATTGTTCATTGTTAATATATAGAAATGCAGTTGATTTTTACATATTGATGTTGTATCCATCAACTTTTTTAAAAATATATTTTATTGATTTTTTACAGAGAGAAAGGAAGAGAGATAGAGAGTTAGAAACATCGATGAGAGAGAAACATCGATCAGCTGCCCCCTGCACATCTCCTACTGGGGATGTGCCCGCAACCCAGGTACATGCCCTTGATCGGAATCGAGCCTGGGACCCTTCAGTCCGCAGGCTGATGCTCTATCCACTGAGCCAAACCAGTTTCGGCCATCAACTTTATTGAATTCGTTTATTAACTAAGGTTTTTTTTGGTGTGATATTGTTTTTTTTTTAATCTTTGCTCATTATAAAATGCCATTTTAAACAATCAGGAAGTGAACAAAAATTTAAATTAATTACCATTATTTTTTTATAAAAACATTTTGGTCAATATATTCATGATTATATAGCCAAATTTCAGAGACTCTTGTGTCGTTCATTGTTATGTCATAAAGATAGCAGCCCATTTGTGGCAGCAGGTATGCATGCGTGAAAATGAGAGGTAGTTTTATAAGATGTTACCATATGGAAAACGGGGTAACGGATATACAGGCTAATTCAACTGCATGTGAATCTGCAGTTGTCTCAAAATGAAAGGTATAATTTGAAAAAAGACTAGTTCCTCTACACATATAATTCTCTAAAATAATAGTGCAAAAAAGGTGTAACACTAATAATTTTTGGAACTCCACAGTTCCTCATGGAAAATATGTAAATCAGTAAAACATTCAAGGGAGAGAAAGAACATGGTTCATAGTTAAAAACATTGACTTTAGGGCTCAAAACTTGTCTGAAATTTAGTCATTTATTATATGGTTAGCTTGCTTATGTTAAGAATTTAGATTTTTGGGGGTTCCACTTGTCAGATAGGCAGATCAGATCTCACATCTGCATCGAACTCATGCTTTAATTGTGTGGCCATGAGCATGATTGCTGAATATGTTCTTCTTCAGTGGAGATTTTTAACCACTCTTAAAAGGGCCATTTCAACGTCTTTTACCTAGCACCTAGAGTTAACTAATATGTAGTGCTGGTTTAGTCAGCTTTACATTTTGGTAGAGGGAGAAGAGAGTGACAACCATGTCTGGATTAAAAAAAAAATAACTTCTAACAGTTCACAGTTGTAAAACTCATCACTTAATATGTGCAGTTTTGCCTAACAAAAGATTCTTCAATTTACAAAATGATTAATAAGTGCTGCCTTTTATACAGTTGGTTTGGTGTGTGTAAAATACCATTTTCACAAATCAGACGTAAACAATTCTAAGGACCATGTCTAGTGTGTGAGTCTAGAAATGAGGTAGATTTTTAACTGAAATCAGAACTTTATATGAAATGAGTATTTCCATTCTAAGTACTTATCCTGGGAGGCCACAGTGATAGCAATGATAATGTCATTCCTGAGGACATTTTTTCTCCCCACTTAATCACTATATTGTTTAAGAATAGATACACATATGGTAAAAACAACAAATAAAAGCAAAGGTGAGATTAACCACAATTCAGGGTAGAGGTTACTTCTATGGAGGATTGGGAGATTTGATCAGAGAGGGGAGCTCAAAGGCTTCAGATGTATTAATTAGTATCTACTTTTTCTCAAGTGACATAAAAGGGTAGGTAAGTTTAATTATTCTTTAAATTGCATACATGGGAAATAATACTTTTTGCATTGTATAACAGATCATAAAAGTAGAAAATAAACTAATGAAGTTCGTCCATTCTTCTGTGCTACTTAGAACTCAAGCCAAAAACCTGGGAGTCATCCTTGACCACGTCCTCAACCAAATCCCATTAATTATCACTCCTAAATCTTTCTAATCTTCCACTTCCACTAGTCTAAGCCTTTAACTGTCACCCGAAGCCCTGAAATCCCTTCTTCTCAAGGAAGTCAAAGAAACCATTTTTTAAAATGTGATTATCATTTTAGTTTGAATCTAATCTTGCCCACTTGCTATCAGAAGCAACAGAGATAAGTAAATTGCCCAGGAAATGGCAGGATTCAAAATGTACTAGTCTTACTTGAGAACCCACTGTCTTTTCCACCCTTGTGTTGAACAAGATAATACTGGGAAAGGCTTAGCCTACCCTGGCATACATAGTGTAATCACATAGTTTGATTTCTTCTCCTATCACCCCCTCACCATTGAAGAGTCCTAGTGCCCAGGTGGGAATAAAAGAGATTTTTGGTGTTGGAAACCTGAGTCCTTGGGGCGAGTAATTGGGTCACAAATGTGCACCTTCTTGTCCCTACTTAAAAAAAAAAAATCATATCCACTCCCCTTGCTTGGAATTTGGATGGAGGACCTTAGAGGCCTGGCCCAGGTACATTGGGGTCATTAGAACAGACCAAGGTGGCATGCAGTACAGAGTTAGGGTTGGGGTGAGAGGACAGGCATAGCTAAGGTTCTGGGACATTCCCAGTTGCTCAGAATAAGTTTGAACTTGCAGAGGTTCAGCTCTTTGCCTTGGCAGCACTTTCAGAATTGTCCATTACTTTTCTGCCCTACAGCAGGCTCCATCATGTTCTGAGTTTTTAGTGTCTAGCACCAAGCATGACCAAGGGTAAAAGTCCAGAAAATGGCAAGTCTGGCTAAGCCCCATGAGCTTATCAGGTCTGACTTGGGCACCTCCTTGAGAAGTCTTTTCTTCCCTGACACACTGTATCCATGCCATCCACCATGAATCCCCACAGCTGTGATGCTTTCTGAATTGTGGGCTTCAAAATATTTGCTGAGCCTGGCCAGTGTGGCTCAGTTGGCTGAGCATGGTCCTGTGCGCCGAAAAGCTGCTGGTTTGATTCCCAATCCGGGCACGTACCCAAGGTTGTGAGCTCAACCCCTTGTCAGGGTGCATATGCCTTTCTGATATTCCCGTTTAGGTGCTCCTCTTCTCCATGGTCACTGCACCTAGGTGGACCTCTGTCTCTAGATCAAATGGTTCCTGGACTACAGGAACCAGTCCTGATTCGTCTCACTGTGGCATCATCTGGCAGTACTTGGTGTCAGACTAGGCCAGTGATGGCAAACCTATGACACGCGTGTCAGAGGTGACACGCAAAGTATAAGTCTTTGTTTTACTATGGTTGCAAATATCAAAAAATTCCTATATGTGACACGGCACCAGAGTTAAGTTAGGGTTTTTCAAAATGCTGACACGCCGAGCTCAAAAGGTTCGCCATCACTGGACTAGGCACAGGCAACATCTGTAGGAGGCATCATATTTTAGTGAAGAGATGTACCTCTGGAGTAGACAGATCCTGGTTGGGATCCCAGCTCTGCCACTTGAAAGTTCACTGGAGAGCGTGGGTAAACTCCTTTCTATTAGTTTGCTGATCAGACAAATGGCTGGCTGAGAAGCTCAGAAATGAGGTTTTGAACTACCTGTTTGAGTTGTCAGGATAGCCATTATGCCCTCAATCCAAGGGGAGAGGGAAGAACAGGCCTTTTAATACTTGGTATCTGGTACCTGAGTTCTGTAAGGAGGAGGCAAAGTTACAGTGGGGTTTTGTCCTTCTCTGCCCCAGTATAATATCCTCCACCCCCAAGTCACCTAGAAAACAGAGCCTAAAATAAGAACCAAGTGCCAATATTTTATTTGGATGGCGTAAACTCAAGGCACTGAAGAGTGAGAAGAGAAACAAGGCGGGAGGATGGAAGGTAATGCAAGGTGATAGCAGATGGGGCCCTGCTTCACGACAAGCCTTGAAGCACAGCAGGTGTGTTCACTGGCTACTTGGGAGCACCGAAATACTCCCCATTGGCTCTACTGTTTGGAGAAACAGTGCCTTGCCGCAATTCAGAGACGGGAGGGAAGAACAGGGAATTTTTCTGCCTGGGTTTCTCTGAACTCCCATTAGTTGAATGTTACCCAAGAGGATTAACTCCCCCAGGCTTCTGTGTTACTAGTGGCTACTTAAGATGCCAGATCCCATGCCCTGCGGTGGGGCATTTCATCCAAGTCTGGAAGTGGTGGGAGGAGACAGAAGCTCTGGGCATGTGGCTGTTGAATTATGGACAGAATCTGATTGATGTGTCCCAAACAGTCTAATAGTGTTTTTCTCATCAGAAAACCTTTCCCAAGGTCACATGGCTAACAAGTGGTAAAGTCAGGATTTGAACATAGCCTGGCTCTGGAAACTGGAAGACCAAGATAAGGAACTTGGATTTTTTGTAGCAGGTAAAGGACAGTCACTGAAGGGTTTCAAGTTGGGAAGTGACATAAAGAGCTTTTTAATAAAGATCCCAATCTCTACTTTGCTTCATCTTTCCATGTAGCTAAACTCAGTGAAAGTAGATGGACCCAAAGAGGTAAGGGCATCCAAGATAGTTTTTGAAGAGTACCTGACAGGGTCCTACTCATATGGGCTTCATTCAACACTACCTCATACTCTTTCTCTGACTGCATTTAAGTCTAAACCTACTAAAGAGACTAGCTGGTCAGAGGCAGGCAGGATCTGAGTGGAGAAGCCAAAATGAGGCTCTCTGTTCATTGTTGGCCTGTGGATTGGGGGATCCTGGCACCCAAAGATGAGTTCTTTGGTGTTGCCTGAGATGGTCAGATCTCAAGAATTTTTGGACGCACTGATCATATATATGTAGCTGGTATCTGGTATGTATCCATATATCTCGTCCAAGCTGATTAGAACGGAAGAATGGCCATGTACAACCTTCCCACTCACATTTATAGGGCCTCTCACCTGTGTGTGCGTTGGTGACTCAGGAGGTGGAAGAGCTTAGTGTAAGCTTTTTCACAGTTCTCATACTGGCAGCATTAAGGACTTCCAACTGGGGCTCTCCTCATGGGAGCCCTTTCTAGAGCCCTGCACTTCTGCTCTGCTCTTTGTGGAGCAGGTATGGGCCGCTCAGGTAGTAAGGTGTCTTTCTGGGAGGCTGGCTGGCTAACAAAAGAGTCCTGCGATTCTAAAGTCAGCAATGATGGGGACTCATCTGGGAGCATTCCACACTTGTGGGGATCTCTAAGGGACAACATCTGAGCCAAAGAAAGGAGTCTTGCCTGGCACCCAGCAGAAGGTATAGTTAGAGGCAATAACATTTTAGGTACTATAGGGTGGCCAGAATAATGCATTGTTGGTGTCCTCATGTGGGACACTGTGACTGGTGTGGCCCATGGAGGGCATCTTTAGATTCCCGTTGAAAGTCATGGCCATTCCTGGAATATTGGACTTTCCTAAGGACATCATCTGGGGCCCCTTGAAAATCATCATTCCTAGTAGAGAGGGAGGCATTCCCTGACAGTAAATCATTTGGGAAGGAGGGAGAGTCACTTGGGGCTAATAGTTCACACCAGGCTGAGGCAGCAACACACTGTGGCCCCATTTCATTTGCATTCTGCCTGGGCGCCTGAGCAGAAACCAAGGGGATCCTCTCCAGCTGTGGGCACTGAAGGATGTGTTGAATGCCTTATGAACTATGGTTCCAATAGGTATGCACTCCTCTGCTTCCGGGAGATGGAGACATGTCCAAGATTTATTTTGACTTCTCAGCATTCTCTGCCATCTGGTGCTGAGCTGCCTGCTACTGGTTCAGCACCTCATCCTCTTGCTCCATCTCAGTCTGGGATCCGCTGCACCTTGGGACTGTGTGCCAGTCCAGACCACATCAGAGTAGAGCTGAGCCCTGCTGGCTTGGCGTCGGGTGTTGCGTACCTGCACCTCACAATTGCACTGGGGGTGCAGGGCCAAGGGCTGCACCCACTTCTCCCACTGACCCATCTAGCAGCTGCTGCCCTACCCCGCCCAGCCGCCTGCATAGATGCTGCAGGGCCATAACCTCAGACCTTCACTGCTTCTGAGGACATTTTGAGAACTCTATTTTTGTAACCAATTTAGAAGTCATACAAGAAAAATTTTCAGGAATACTTCAGATTTTGGCAAAAACTGATTTACCCTAGTTGATAATCTTGCATTATTCACCATATTTGACTCTACATGACATTTGGCTATTTTCAAAAATCACATCTGTCCTCAGATTTCTCAAATAAATGAACACAGTTTTTTAAGTACTTAACAATTTTTTCACCTTTGGGCTCCTACCTGGACTCATAATATAATACAAACATATTTATACCTAAAAATGCTGTCCTTCAGAGAGGAAGGACATTCTACTGATTGTATTGTTTTTATTTTTGTGTGTGGTGGCACTAATAATGGCCTGCACTGCTTCATTCATAGTCCTGACCTTGGTAAGCTATAGCATGAATTCATGTGATAACTAAGCTGACTTTGTGGTTGGATTGCTGTCAGTTCTAGGAATGAGTGGATAGTTATCATTTTGCTGATTTTTTTTTTTTTTTTGGTTAAACCTTACCCCAAGATATTTTTTTTCCACTGATTTTTAGAGAGAGTAGAATGGAGGTGGAGAGACAGAGAGAGTGAAACATCCATTGGTTGCCTTCAGCACCGGCCAACCAGGGACAGGATTGAGCCTGCAATGAAGGTAGTGCCCTTGACCGGAATTGATCCCAAAACCCTTCAGTCCGGAGGCTGATGCTCTAACCATTGAGCAAAGCTGCTAGGGCTAATTTTGCTGATTTGCTATACTCTTCATTTCTAATGAATAACTTTTTGCTCTTTGGCAGGATTCAAAATCTAGTCTTGAGAACCCACTGTCTTTCACTCTTGTGTTGAACAAGATAATACTGGGAAAGGCTTAGCCCAACCTGGCATACATAGTGTAATCACTGGTCCCAGATTGGAGAGGGTGCATGCCGGGCTGAGGGAACCACCCCCATCCCGTGCATGAATTTCGTGCTCCAGACCTCTATAATAATAAAAGCGTAATACGCTAATTAGTACAGATGTCCTTCCAGATGAAGCTGGGGCTATGAGAGAAGCCTAGGTTCCAGGTGCCTGCCAGCGTCTGGAGGGAAGCCTGGGTCCAGGGTGCCAGAGGGAAGCTGGTGCCTGCACTTGGGGGAAGGAAGGCCTACTCTTACATGAATTACATGCATTGGGCCTCTAGTAACTAATAATCTTGAGCATTTATGTGCTTGTTATCCATTTGTATATCTTTGGGGTAAATTTAACCTAAGCCCTTTGCCAATTTTTAAATTGGTTTCTTTTTTATTAATTATAAGAATACTTTGTATTATTATAACTTTAAAAGGATATATATTATTAAAAAGGGCTATTAATACTTTTTCAGATATATTTGAAAAGTTTCCTCTAGTTCTATGGGTTGCCTTTTCACTTTCTTGGTTGTAACTTTTGATACACACAAGTTTTGAATTTGGATGAAGTCAATTTTATCTATTTTCCTAATTGCTTTTAAGTTTAGGAAATATTTTATTAGAAACTAGAGACTCAGTGCATGAATTTCATGCACGGGTAGGGTCCTTAGGCCTAGGTAGGGTATATATTTATTTTCTGCATTTGAAACTAACTTTTTATGTCCCTTTTGAGTTACATAACTTAAAAGGATATGCTATAATATCCTGTTATAGTGTGCGGACCCAGTGCACGAATCTGTGCACCTTGAAAGGAACTGTGGGCTGCGAGGCTGCAGTGGGCATAGGGGCGGGGTTTGGCCCATCCTCATCCTCTGCGCTCCCACCTGGCGCCTCCCACCATGGCCCCAGTCCACTGTCTTCCAGCATCCTCTCTCCCGCTGCTGCCGCTGCTCCCATGTGCTGATTGCACCAGCCTCGCTCACACCAACTGCGTTGAGCATTGATGACCGCCTCTTTCCTACAGGCGCCTGGGTCTGCCCTGGTCCCAGGCGGCAGGGGTACACTGGGGTGTTGCTCTGCTGACCCAGATGCTGGGAAGATGCCAAGCATCAACAAGATGCTGAAGGATCATGAAGCAGGTCTTGGGGCCAGCAGCTGCCACTTGCACCTGCTGATGGTGTCGAGCAATCGGGACCTGCACTAGGTGCCAGCAGCGGATGTGAGCGGGGCTGGCACTGACAGTGGGTGCGAGTGGTGGCTCAGGTGCTGGCAGCAGGTGTAAGCGCTGGGCGGAACGCATGCAGGAGCAAAGAATTTTCAGTACCATCAGAGGCTTGTCCTGAGGACAGTGACTGGCGCCCCGCCTTGGTCTGGCGCCCCCGCTCACCTGCTCCACCATACTGCCACGGCTGACGCCTGCTGCCGACGCCTGCTGTGTTCCGCACGTGCTCCCTGATGGTCAGCGCACATCTTAGCGACCGGTTGTTCGGTTGTTCAGTTCTTCTGCTGTTCAGTCTGT
>NW_006284834.1:97539-102347 GCF_000327345.1 Myotis davidii | reverse complement strand
TTCCCTGGGAATCTCTGAGGTCTTCGAAGTCCTGTTCTATCTTTTATTTGTAAGTCATTTATTCAATGATTCTGTGCCAAGGAGGATTGAGTAATAATCAAAAAAAGACTACTGAAGCCTTTCAGAGAGTAAGTGCTCAGTAAATATATTTGATATATTACTGAATCATTATTTTAAATGATATAAAGCAAAATCTCATAATATCAGCATTTTACATAAATAATATTTTGATCCTAGGAAACTGTACAGTAGGTTGTGTTACTCATATTTTTATATCCCTAGAGGAATAAAATTTATTTTCTTTATGTTTTAGTTTGAATATGCATTCTTTCAGACAACTTACCCTATAGATATAGTTTCATTTTGTTAGAACTTTACATTTAATTAAATTCATGACAGGCTAATTAAGGAAATTCTTTAAATTTTGTTTTGATAGTGAAAGCAAGTTGAATACATTGGTGCAGAAACTTCATGATTTTCTGGCACATTCATCTGAAGAATCTGAAGAAACAAGTTCTCCTCCAAGACCTATGATGAGCCAAAGCACAGGTAAATTGAAAAAGAATGTGCAGTATCTTCTAGACTACATTCCATTTATTGTTTTATGGTGGGGTAGCTATTAAAGGATTTGATAGCCTCTCTGTATCTAGTATTTAGCTAATATATTGGAGATGTTAACTTAGATATGTGAAAATATAAGTTTTTATAGTTATAGATTCTTAGAGAACGATGTACTTTTGGTTTTATGTGTAATGGAAATATCTTATACAGGGGTTGATGAATCTTGACTGTGAAAAATAGGTAGTATTAGAAGAGGTAGGAACAGTACAGAAATATATAATTCTTGCAGTTATTCATGTATTATTATGAGTTAAAATTTTAAAACTACTAAGTTAAATTTAATGTAAATTAATTCTACCTCTGAGTATATTTTGTATATATTTTTTTGTTTGTGTGTATTCACCTGATTAGTCAGTGCATATGTTTTTCGTTTTGGATAATCCTCACCCAAGGATATTTTCCCTATTGATTTTTAGAGGGAGTGAAGGGGGAGAGAGAGAAAAACATCACACATGGACTGGTTGTCACCCACATGCCCCTGACCCAGGGGCCAGGGATCGAGCCTGCAACCAAGGTTTGTGTCTTTGACCGGGAAACAAACCTGAGACCTTTTAGTCCATGGGCTGGTGCTCTAACCACTGAGAAACTGGCCAGGGCAGTGCATGCGTTTTTTTAAATTAAAAAACACTTTAACACCACCTCTCTAGACCCCTTCAGTTTTTTTTTTTCTTATGGAGAACATCTGATCTTTTTTTTCCCAATTTTTTTTGTTAATCCTCATCTGAGGATATTTTTACCATTGATTTTTTTTTTACAGAGAATGGCAGAGAGGGAAGTAGTGGGGAGGAGAGAAAGAGAATTATCAAAGTGCGAGAGACACATTGACTGATTGCCTTCCACATGTGCTCTGACCAGAGCTGGGGCTTGAACCTCCAACCCAGGTACATGCCCTTGACCCATGAATTGAACCTGCAACCCTTTGTTGCATGGGCTGATGTTCTAACCACTGAGTAACACTGGCCAGGGTGAATATCTAATCTTTTAAAAAAATGTTGTTGTTATTTTAGAGAGAGAGGAAGGGAGGGAGAGAAAGAGAGAGAGAGATGGGAACATCGATGAGTGAGAAAGATCATTGATTGGCTCCTTCCTGCACACCCTGTACTGGGGATCAATGAGCCAAAGGCATGTGCCCTGACTGGAAATCAAACCAGCGACCTTTTGGTTCCTGGGTCGATGCTCAACCATTGGGAAACAGTGGCCAGGCCTGATCTTTTTTAAAAAAAAATATTTTTTAAAATTTATTAGGGTGACATTGGTTAATGATATTATATAGGTATCAAATGTACAGTTCTATGATACATCATTTGTATATTACATTGTGTGCCCACCACCCAAAGTCACCATATATTTGACTTCATTTACCCTTTACTACCTACCCCCTTACCTCCCATTCTGTCTGATAACCACCAGACTGTTGTCTGTGTCTATGAAATTTTGTTTGTTTGTCTTGTTTGTTCATTTGTTGCTTTGAGTTTTATATCCCACATATGAGTGAAATCTTATTGATCTTGCCTTTTTCTGTTTGACTTACTTTGCTTAGCATGATATTCTTATTTTGCTTAGCATGGTATCCATTCATGTTGTCACAGATGACAGTATTTCATCTTTCCTTATGGCTGAGTAGTATTCCATTGTCTATATGTACTACATCATCTTTATCCAATCATCTGTGGAGGGACACTTTTGTTGTTTCCATGTCTTGGCCACCATGCATAAGGCTGCAATAAATATATGGCATACATCTATATCTTTGCCAATAAATGTTCTGAAGTTTTTCTGGTAGATACCCAGATAAGGGTTTGCTTGGTCATATGGTAACTTTTAATTTCTCGAGAAATTGCCGTACTCTTTTCCATAATGGCTGTACCAGTTTATATTCCCACCTGTGGTGAAAGAGGGTTTCTTTTTCTCCACAACTTCTCCAAAAGGAGTTACTACTTGTTGTGTTGATAGTAACCATTCTAACAGGTGTGAAGTGGTATTTCATTGTAATTTTGATTGGCATTTCCCTAATAGCTAGTGAAATTGAACAAAGTCTCTTCAGTAAATGGTGCTGGGAAAATTGGAAAGCCACATGGAAAAGAATGAATGAACTAGACTACTGATTGTCCCCATACACAAAAATTAACTCAAAAAGGATAAAAAAAATCTAAATATAAGGCCTGAAACAATAAATTACATAGAAGAAAACATAGGTACTAAGCTTATGGACCTTGATCTTAGATAGGGTTTTGTGAATTTGACCCCAAAGACAAGGAAAGTAAAAAGCAAGAATGGGACTATATCAAACTAAAAAGCTTCTGCACATCAACAAAACAAAGAGGCAACCAACCAAATGGGAAATGACATTTGCAAACAAGAGCTCTGACAAGGGGTTAATACCCAAAATATATAAAGAACTCATACAACTTAAGAGCAAAAAAAGTCAAACAATGACCTGTACCTTTCTCCTAAGAAGGCATACAAATGGCAGACAGATATATGAATAGATGCTTAAATTCCTTTTGCAAAGTATCCTGTATCTTGTGATTACCATCACTTGTTCTGAGGATTTCAAGGATAGCTACATTTTGAGAGCTGAATGTAAACACATACACGCGTGTGTGTGCACACACAAATATGATATGTACAAAAGGTAAAAGGTAGATCACAGTGAAAAGTAAAATAATATGTATAATTAGAGTTTCCAAAAGAGAGGAGATAGAATGTGTCAGAAACTGAATGTGAAGAGATAATTGCCTGAGCATTTTCTAAAAGTAATGAAAAACATCAAGCCGTAGATTCATGAAACTGTGAATCCCAAGCAGAATAGATATAAAGAAAGCTACAGCTATGCATGTCATAATTGAACTCCTAAAGAACAAAAACCAAGAGAAAAATCTTATAAGCAGTCAGAGGAAAAAAGTCATTGATTTAAAAAAAAACCCAGCAATTACATTGATAGTTCATTTGGCAAGAGGAACATCAGAAAACTAGATGATAAGGAAATGACTTCTTTCAAGTGCCACATGAAAATAATTGCCAGCATAGAACTTTATTTTTAGTGAAAATGTTTTTCAAATGTGAAGGTCGGCCCTGGTGTCTCAGTTGCTTGGAGCATTGTTCTGTACATGAAAGGTCGCAGGTTTGATTCCTGGTCAGGGCACATATTCAGGTTTCAGGTTCGATCCCTGGTATGCAAGGGAGGCAACTTATCAATGTTTCCCTCACATCTCTCCCTCTCTTTTCTTCTCTCTAAAATCAATAAAAACATATCCTCAGGTGAGGTTTAAAAAAAAGAAGTGAAGGTGGAATAATGACAAAAAAACCAAGAACCTGATGTCAGCAGAACTACAACAGAGGAAATAGTAAAGAATTTTCTTAAATCAGAAAGAAAATATTTTGAAATGCTGATACCAAAGTACAGGAAATAATGAATAACAATGGGAAGGGTATATAGGAGGGTAAAACTAATAAACAAGTACTGTTATTTAACCCTTCAATTTCTAGTCTTCATTGACAAATTGCCGCAACAATAATTTTATAGGTAAGCCCTCCCACCCCAAGTCCAGGATCTAGTTGAAGATTACATATTACATATAGTTGTCTTGTCTTTTTAATCTTTTAAAATCCAAAACAATTTATCTGTTAGTTGGAAGTATGACATTCGGTGATTCTTCCCTCATTGAGGATTTGTCTGATTAGTTATAATTAGATTTGGGTTATTTTTGGTAAGATTACTGCATAAATGGTATTATGTTCTTGTTAGTTCATCATTTCATAAGGCACATAATTTTCCTCTTTATTGGTGATGTTAACTTCAACTTCTTGATTATGGTTATCCTATCTAATAAAAGAGAAACATGCTAATTGGCGTACGACCACTACCCTTCCCATTGGCTAATCAGGGCAATATGCAAATTAACTGCCAGCCAAGATGGCGGGCAGCCAGGCAGCTTGAAACTAACATGAGGCTTGCTTGCTTCAGTGACAGAGGAAACCAACGTTCCCCGCCTGCCGCTTTCGGCCTCTGAGCTTGCAGTTTGAAACATTGTTACAAATATAGAAGCTAAACAGAACCCCAGAAACCTGCTTTTAGCCAGCCGGGATCTCAGAGCTGGAGTTGAAACAGTGTTTAGATTATAGAACCCAAAAACCAGATACCTGCTTTCAGCAGACCAGGCCTCAGAGCTGGAGCCTAGCCTCAG
>NW_006284834.1:93425-97109 GCF_000327345.1 Myotis davidii | reverse complement strand
TGCAACTTCCCGATCCGCCCTGCTCTGTGCATGGCAGGGGGCGGCACCCCAACTCTCCAATCGGCCCTGCTCTGAGCCCGACCAGGGACTGCACCAAGGGATTGGGCCTGCCCTCTGCCACCCGGGAGCAGGCCTAAGCCAGCAGGTCGTTATCTCCCGAGGGGTCCCAGACTGCGAGAGGGCACAGGCCAGGCTGAGGGACCCCCTCTTCCCCCTGAGTGGACAAATTTTTGTGCACCAGGCCTCTAGTTTTACTATATTAATCCACTATAAAGTTTTGATTTATTCCTTTGTGATTAATAAGTCATTTGTTGAAGATTAGTTTGAAACTCCTTAGGTATTATTTTCATCACAAAAATATTTTTTCACAGAAATAAATGCATACATACAGAGAACAGACTGATGGTTACCGGAGGAGAGGGCAGTTGGGGATGGGTTAAAAAGAGGAAGGGATTAAAAATACAAATTGGTACTTAGAAAATACTAGTAGTTACGGGGTTGTAAAGTACAGCATAGGGAATATAGTCGATAATATTGTGATAACTATATATGGTGCCAGGTTGGTACTGGAAATATCAGAGGGTACACTTTGTAAAGTATATAATTGTTTAACCACTATGCTGTACACCTGAAACTAATCCTATCTAATAAAGAGGTAATATGGAAATTGACTGCCACACCCTCACACAAGATGGCTGCCCCCATGTGGCCACCACAAGATGGCCGGCAGGGGAGGGCAGTTGTGGGATGATCAAGCCAGCAGGGGAGGGCAGCTAGGGGAGATCAGGCCTGCAGGCAGGCGAGTGGTTGGGAGCCAGCAGTCCCGGATTGTGAGAGGGGTGTCCAAGTGATTGGGCCTAAACCAGCAGTTGGACATCCCGTGAGGGCTCCCAGATTGGAGAGGGTGCAGGCTGGGCTGAGGGACACCCCCACCCCCACACGAAATTCATGCACTGGGCCTCTACTATAAAATAATATTGAATGTAAGCTGTAATGGCAATAAAATGTATTTTCTATTGCAAATTACTACAAACTTTGCAGCTTTAAACAACCCAAATGTATTATCTTACTGTATATCAGGAGTCTAGTGGACTTTGTTGAGCTCTATTTAGGGTATCACAAGGCCAAAGTCAAAGTGTCAATAAGACTACATTTCGTTTTGAAGGCTCTGTGGAAAACTCAATTTTTGTGCTCATTCAGGTTGTTGGCAGAATTCAGTTTCTTGTCGTTTTATATTTGAGGTCCACATTTCTTCCTTCTTCTGCCCACTTTTACCATCACCTGGAGAAAATTTTCTACTTTTAAAGACACATGATTACATTAGGTTCCCTTTTCTCTCACTTCTAGTAACCTCCCATTTAGAATTTTTTTCCTTTTTCTTTTCCCTTTATTGATTAAGATATTACAAATGTGTTCTTAACTCCCCAATGTCCCCTCATCCCCCCAATCCTGCCCTCACCCTCACCCTCTATTGTCCACATCCATCACTTATGCCTATATGCATGCATACAAGTCTTTTGGTTGATCTCTCCCCCTCACCCCCACACTCCCCTACCTTCCCCCTGGGTTTTGAGCATCTGATCGATGCCAGGGTCAAAGGGGAGTTCCATGTTTAGTTTTTTGAGGAAACTCCATACTGTCTTCCATAGTGGCTGCACCAGTCTGCATTCCCACCAGCAGTGCACGAGTGTTCCTTTTTCTCCACATCCTTGCCAGCATTTGTCATTTGTTGATTTGTTGATGATAGCCATTCTGACAGGTGTGAGATGGTACCTCGTTGTCGTTTTGATCTGTATCTCTTCGGTAATTAGTGACTTTGAGCATGTTTTCATATGTCTCTCAGCCTTATGTATGTCCTTTTTCAAAAAATGTCTATTTAGGTCCGTTGCCCATTTTTTGATGGGTTGTTTATCTTTCTTTTATTAAGTTGTATGAGTTCCCTGTAAATGTTGGAGATTAAACCTTTATCAGAGTTATCTTTGGCAAATATGTTCTCTTATGCAGAGAACCCAGATATCAACCCAAACCACTATGCTCAATTAATATTTGACAAAGGACGCAAGAACATACAATGGAATCAAGACAGTCTCTTCAATAAATGGTGCTGGGAAATTTGGTCAGACACATGCAAAAAAATGAAACTAGACCACCAACTTACACCATACACAAAAATAAACTCAAATTGGATAAAGGACTTAAATGTAAGACGGGAAACCATAAAAATATTAGAGGAATCCACAGGTAGCAAAATCTCAGATATATGCCGAAGGAATTTCTTCACTGACACAGCTCCTTGGGCAATGGAAACTAAAGGGAAAATAAACAAATGGGACTATATCAAAATAAAAAGCTTCTGCACAGTAAAAAAATTTTTAAAATACATATTTTTATTGATTTCAGAGAGGGAGAGAAATATCAATGATGAGAGAGAATCATTGATTGGCTGCCTCCTTCACACTCCCTACTGGGAATTGAGTCCGCAAAGCAAGCATGTGCCTTTGACTGGAATCGAACCTGGGACCCTTCAGTCTGCAGGCCAACACTTTCCACTGAGCCAAATTGACTATGGCTAATCTCCGATTTTTTAAAGTCAACTGTTCCATTTTACATAGCACAATCATGGGGGTCATATTTCCTCCTATTCACAGGTTCTGGGGATAAGCGTGCTTGAAATCCTGGGGCCATTCCTTTAAATTCTGCCTACTACACAATCCATTCATGATCCTGCCAGAATGGTATAATACAATGATGGGTTCAAAATGGTGATGTTCTAATCTATCATTCATTCTGTGTTTTAGTTGATATATTACTACTAGAGGCCCGATGCACAAAATTTGTGCAAGAGTAGGCCTTCCTTCCCCCGGCTGCTGGCACCAGCCTCCCTCTGGCACCCAGGACCCGGGCTTCCCTTTGGCCACTGGCAGGCATCAGAGATCCGAGCTATCCTCTGGCTGCCGACAGGTAATCCAGATGATGATGATGAAGATGCTATTGTTATAATTTAACTAGAGACCTGATGCACAAAATTTGTGCAAGAGTAGGCCTCCCTTCTCCCGGCCCAGGACCCGGGCTTCCCTTGCAGCCCCGGCTTTGTCCGGAAGGTTGTCCGGAAGGACTTCTGGTCTAATTAGCATATCACGCTTTTATTATTATAGATAAGTAAGGGGTTTTTCCCCCTATGAATATTCTCTTCCTATCATTATTTATTAAAAGCCTCAAATTGTACCAATATTGGCTAGTGGGAACCCCTATTGTATGACTCCTACTGACCTTTTCACAAATCTTCATTAGCCTTGAGCACTATCTTCCTTACTTTCTGTCCTCACAACAGGTTCAGTGTTTACTTTGCAATGTCCTTTCCCCAGCTCTGGAATCAGTTATTTCTCCAAGGAGTTCCAATTCCTTTTAGTTAGATACTAGGGGCCCAGTGCATGAATTTGTGCACCTTGAAAGGAACTATGGACTGCGAGGCTGTGGTAGGCACAGGGGCGGGTCTTGGCCCATCCTCTACACCCCCGCCTGGCCCCTCCTGCCGTGGCCCTTAGTCCCCTATCTGCTGGCAGCTCTGCTCCCACTGCTTCTGCTCCCACATGCTGAGGGCGCCGGCCCCACTTGCACCCACTGATGGCCTGGAGCAGTTGGGGCTGGCCCCAGCAGAGGGTGCTAGTGGGGCCCACATGTCAA
>NW_006284834.1:87570-92981 GCF_000327345.1 Myotis davidii | reverse complement strand
TGCAAGGGGCAGCTGCTGCCTTGATTGCCCCACAGGAGCAGGGGGAGGTGGAGAAGCCCTCGGGGCGATGTGGGCCAGCAGCCCCTGCTCACACCTGCTGATGGTGCTGAGCGATCAGGGCTGGTGCCCCACTCCTGCAGTGGGTGCGAGCAGCAGCTCTGGTGCTGGCAGTGGATTCGAGCGGGGCCAGTGCCCACAGCAGGTACGAGTGCTAGGTGGGACTGCAGTGCGTGGACAATGGCACGCAGGAGCAAAGAATTTTCAGTAAACACCAGAGGCTCAGTGGCACATCCCATTGACAGCAACTGGTGCCCTGCCTTGGTCTGGCACCCCTGCTCACCTGCTCCACCATCCTACCACGGCCAACGCCTGCCAATGTTCTGCACATGCCCCCTGGTGGTCAGCACATGTCATAGCAACCAGTTGTTCGGTTCCACTGTTCAGTCTATTTGCATATTAGCCTTTTATTATATAGGGTAGTACTTAGAAATCAAGATTTTGGTTTGTGATGTGTTCATTGCCATTAGATATATCTGCTTTCAGGACCTTTCACGGAGAAAGCTAATACATGTGTTATATATATATATTTTTTGTAATACATGTGTTATATTTTTATGAGTTGATATTGATAGTTTTAATTCTAATTTGATACCATAGTTTACTCTAGTCTTCTTCATTTCATATTTTAACTTTTTTTCTCTAATAGAAAGAAGCCTGGCTTCTTTATGTCTCATTTGCTCAGTCCTCATTGTATCCACGTAGTTTCAAATTTGCTAACCATATCATCACAATAAAGAAACGTAATGGATTAAATATTTGTTTAAAGTTATTTTTATCTTTAGAATGAAGTTATGGTGTCAGAGTTCTGTGTTTAGTAGTTAGTTGGCGAGTTCTGCTTCTGGTAGTGGCAGATTAGCTTTGTATGGACAAACAGATATCTCCCACAGATACCCATGATAAACTCTGGCCAAAATACCAAAAACAGTGATATGAAGGAACTGGACAATTTTCCAAAAAGCAGACACAATCTGGAGGGGAGTCAGTGCATGGAAAAAGGATATACCAATGGCTGAATTCCCAGTTGTTAAGGCTTTTTTCCATGGGCATGGTGTCAGTTAATTCTTTTGGTAGCATTTAAGACTTGAACAGAAACCCGCATTTTTATTGGATGGGTTATCAAGAAATTTAAGGGACCATAGCATCTTTAGTAAAGTGAGAGGAGAGATCCCATCTACAGATTGGGAGCTCCAAAATCTGCAAAATCTCTTAGCATATCTCTAGTTGAATTGTTGTGTAGTCCATATTGCAGACAGCTAATTTAGGGCTAAAAGAACAGAATAAAGTGCCCAGCCAGTGTGACTCAGTGGTTTAGTGTCAACCTGTGAACCAGAAGGTTGCAGTTTGATTCCAGGTCAGGACGCATGCCCAGTTGCAGGCTCTCTCCCCAATGGGGGGTGTGTAGGAGGCAGCTGATCAATGATTCTCTCTCATCATTGGTGTTTCTCTATTTCTCTTCCTCTCTGAAATCAATAAAAATATCTATTTTTTTAAAAAGAATAAAATTTTTAGCTGCTTCCACTATAGGGTAGAGCATTTGGGGTTTGAGTTCCGCCAAATTAACTATCTGCTATTAACAAGAATATCAACTCTTCGGAGTAACATAATGGCATGCAGTATTTTCACTGTATCTTTTAAAATGTCTGGAATCCAATCTGAAATAGTAGGTAAGTGAAGAAAGAAGAACTGTGACCCATGCACAAAAGGAAAGGCAATCAATAGAGATCAACTGATAGGTGACTTAAATGTTGAGCTTAGCAAACAAGAATTAATATTTATTATGAATGGACAAATAAGAAATCTCAGCAAAGATAGAAATTATAAAAAAGGTACCCATTTGAAATTTCTAGAATTGAAAAATATAATTTCTAAATAAATTATTGTTGATACTTCACAGATTAGAGGTAGCAGTGGAAGTGTTATTGGATTTGATGTTAGACTATTAGAAATTATGCAATCTGAGAATAGAAAACATTAAAAAATTAAAAGAGGCCTTGGCTGTGTGGTTCAGTTGGTTGGGCATTGTCCTGTGCACTGAAAGGTTGCGGGTTTGATTCCTGGTCAAAGCATATGCCCTGGTTTTGGCTAGATCCCTGATAGGGGTCATGCAGGAGGCAGCCAATCCATGTTTCACTTTCACATTCATGTTTCTCTCTCTCTCCCCCCCTCACTTTTTCTCTAAAAATCAATAAAAAATGAAAAAAATTGAAAAGTGTACAGAACACTTGCTCCTTAAATCCTTTCCCCTATGAAACTATATAGTTATCAATCAAATACATGCAAAGAATAAGAATGTTTAGCCCTATTCAGGAAAAAAAAAGGTCAGTGGAAATTCTGAGTGGACCCAGTGTTTTGTAGTTATTCACATACTTATTTTGCACATCTTTTGTTAGATTTTAACCTAAGTGCTTCAGGTTTTGGCGTGCTATTTAAGATTCTCTTGCTTTTAAAATTTCATACATAAAGTCAAGAACTATTTGATTTCACTCGTGGGATATAAAACTGAAAGCAACAAATGAACAAAGACAAAGAGAAAAACCTCATAAATACAGACAACAGTATGGTAGTTACCAGAGGGGAGGGAAGTAGGGCAGTAGTAAAGGGTAAATGGGGCCAAATATATGGTGGTGATAAAAGATTTCACTTTGGGTGGTGGGCACACTGCATTATACAGATGATGTATCATAGAATTGTACACTTGAAACTTATATAATCTTATTAAGCTTGCCGATTCTAGCCAGAGCATGAAGGCAACAGAAAGAAATAAAATGCACCAAGCTTGAAAATGTATTATCTTACTGTAGATAACTATTCTGTATATCAAGAGTCTAGTGGACTTTGCTAAGCTCTGTTTAGGGCAGTGATGGCGAACCTATGACACGCGTGTCAGAGGTGACACGCAAACTCATTTTTTTGGTTGATTTTTCTTTGTTAAATGGCATTTAAATATATAAAATAAATATCAAAAATATAAGTCTTTGTTATATTATGGTGACACGGCACCAGAGTTAAGTTAGGGCTTTTCAAAATGCTGACATGCTGAGCTCAAAAGGTTTGCCATCACTGATTTAGGGTATCACAAGGCCTAAGTCAAAGTGTCAATAAGACTACATTCCGTTCTGAAGGCTCTGTGGGAAACTCAATTTTTGTGCCCTCATATTTTCCCCCATAGATGGGCATGTGAATAAATTATAATTTGTAATGAAAAAAAATAGACATTGTGGCCCAGCTGATGTTGCTCAGTGGTTGAGCATCAACCTAGGAACCAGGAGGTCACAGTTCGAGTCCCGGTCAGGGCACATGCCCAGGGTTGCAGGCTCAGTCCCAGTGGCGGGGGGAGGCATGCAGGAGGCAGCGGATTGATAATTATCACTCGTTTTTGATGTTTCTATCTCTTTCTCCTTCTCCCTTCCTCTCTGAAATCATTAAAAACAAATAGACATTGTGAATAGACCTATAACTGAAGAGTCTGAATTAGACATTTAAAAAAATCTTCCCCTACATAAAGAAAAGCAAAGGTCCATATAACTTTACTCAGAATTATACCAAAACAGTCAAAAAAATCCAGTCCTAGCTGGTTTCACTCAGTGGATAGAGCAGGTCAAAGGGTCCTGGATTAGATCCCAATTAAGGGCACATACCTTGGTTGCAGGCCCCTCCCAGCCCAGACCATAGTCAGAGCTTGTGCAGGAGGCAACCAATCGATGTGTTTTTCTCACATTGATATTTCTCTCTGTCTTTTCCTCTATCTTTCACTCTCTCTAAAAATCAGTGGAAGAATATCCTTGGGTGAGGATTAAAAAAATAAAAATCCAAAACAAAACAGATTTAATACAAATTCCTCATAAACTCTTCCAATAAAAAAGGAACATTTCCCAACTCATTTTATGAGACCAGTGTCATACAAAAATCATAAAAAATACCACAAAAAGAGAAACCTATAGACCAATATAATTTAAATTAATTTCAAAGTAAGGCTTTTAGATCAGACAATTTAACTTTTTTTGGCATCTTTTTTTCACTGTTAAATATATTTTTTATTATTGATAGTATTACAGATATCTCCCATGTGCCCCCCACCCGCCAGATTTTCAATACCCTATTGCCTGTATCCATGGACTGTGCATATCTACAATAATAAAAGTGTAATATGCTAATTAGACCGGATAGCTGGTCGTCCTTCCAGATGACCTTCCGGATGAAGCTGCGGCAGTGGGGGCTGAGGCAGAGACAGCCACCACAGTGGGCAGGGGCTGAGGCAGAGGCGGTTAGGGGCGATCAGGCAGGCAGGTGAGCAGTTGGGGGAGATTAGGCAGGCAGGCGAGCAGTTAGGAGCCAGCAGTCCCAGATTGTGAGAGGGTGCATGCCAGGCTGAGGGACCCCCCCACTCCTGTGCATGAATTTCATGCACCGGGGTCTAGTAAGTATATAAGTTCTTTGGTTTACCTTTTCTTGTTCCCCCAACCCTGCATTGAGGAATATCAGTCTGTTCCATTCCTCCATGCTTTGAGTCTTATTTTCTTGGTCAGTTCATTTTGTTCATTAGTTTCCATGAATAAAGTGAGATCATGTGATAGTTGTCTTTTTCAGTTAGGCTTCTATCACTTAGCATAATATTTTCCAGGTCCATCTATGCCAGTGATAGTGAAACTTTTGAGCTCGGTGTGTCAGCATTTTGAAAAAGCCTAACTTAACTCTGGTGCAGTGTCACATATAGAAATTTTTTGATATTTGCAACCATAGTAAAACAAAGACTTATATTTTTGATATTTATTTTATATATTTAAATGCCACTTAACAAAGAAAAATCAACCAAAAAAATGAGTTCATGTGTCACCTCTGACGCGCATGTCATAGGTTCGCCATCACTGATCTATGCTGTCCCAAAGGGTAAGAGATCCCTCTTTTTTTGACAGCTGCATAGTATTCCATAGTGCAGATGAACCACGATTTTATTTAAGAAAAACAAACTTTATTGTTGAAAGTATTACATATGCCTAACTTTCCCCCATTGACCTCTCCCAGCCTGCCCCGGTCCCCCAGCACAAATCTTCACCCCCTATTGTCTGCATCTATTGATTATGCTTATATGCATGCATACAAGTCCTTTGGTTGATCTCTTACCCTCCCTCCCCTGTCTTCCCTCTGAGGTTTGACGCTCTGTTCGATTCTTCTATGACTCTGATTCTATATTCGTTCATCAGTTCATGTTGTTCATTATATTCCACAAATGAGTGAGATCATGTGATATTTATCTTCCTCTGACTGGCTTATTTTGCTTAGCATAATGCTCTCCAGTTCCATCCATGCTGTTGCAACTGGTAAGAATTCCTTTTTTTTTTTTTAAAGCAGCA
>NW_006284834.1:83871-87551 GCF_000327345.1 Myotis davidii | reverse complement strand
AGAGACTGGCTTATTTCACTTAGCATAATAATCTCCAGGTGGATCCATGCTGTTGCAAGAGTGAGAGCTCCTTCTTTTATACAGCCACATATTACTCCTCTGTGTGAATGTACCACAGCTTTACCCACTCATCTACTGATGGGCATTTGGGCTGTTTCCAGATCTTCACTACTGTGAATAATGCCACTATGAACATGAGGGTGCATATATTCTTTCTGACTCGTGTTTTAGAAACATTAGGATATAGTCCCAGAAGTGGGATTGCTGGATCAAACAGCAGTTCCATTTCCAATGTTTTGAGGAAACTCCATACTGTCTTCCACAATGGCTGCACCAGTCTGCATTCCCAGCAACAGCGTACGAGGGTTCCTTTTTCTCTACATCCTCGCCAGCACTTGTTGTTTGTTGATAATAGCCATTCTGACAGTTGTGAGATGGTACCTTATTGTCATTCAAAAATATTTTTCAAAAGGAATCAGGTTTTAACTCCCCTTCTATCATGCCCAATGTTCACTCTCTCTCAAATCCTGACTGGGCATCCTTGAAACCATCCTTCATAGTATTGCCAGAGATGCAAATAAAATCTGAGAACCTTTTCACATATTTTGCAAAGTATAAAAGGGCTTCTGTAGCCTGTACCTGGTCTGCTTCTTCCAGTCTCATCTCAGTCCCAGCTTCTCCTGTGCCAGTCATACTGAATTCCCTGCCTGCCTTGATCTCCTGCACTCTCTTGTGTCTATACTTGCTGGAATTCTGCTGGAGAATCTCCCTTCTCACTCACCCCACACCCTTTCCTGAGGTTTCCTACTCTTCAAGTCTTAGCTCAAACATTACTTTCTTCCTTAACTAAGTTTTTCCTCGTTCTTCCATGTCGCTTGAGATCAATTCAGCACATCCTATATAATAAAGAGGTAATATGCAAATTGACCATCATGCCCTCTCACAAGATCACCGCCCCCATGTGATCACAAGGTAGCCACAATAAGATGGCCGGCAGGGGAGGGCAGTGAGGGGCGACCAGGCCTGCAGGGGAGGGCGGTTGTGGGCAATCAGGCCAGCAGAGGAGGGCAGTTGGGGGGGGACCAGGCCTGCAGGGGAGGGCAGTTGGGAGCTACTGAGGCTGGAGGAATTTTGTAACCCATTTTTTTTCCTGTGACCTAATTTCAATGCTTCTCCTGATAGACAACCTCAAGCACATTTCTGTGTATCAAGATATAACTGGAAATAGGCAGCTACAGAATTAATGTTACTTGAATAGAGGCTCAGCCTCCGGTGTTGGACAGAGTCTGTGCACAGGCAATGGGGAAGCTAAGTCTTGGGATGAGAAACATCCGAGCAAATACCAATTTGGACGAGATAGATCATCGGATGTTGTCAGAGGGGCTGCCCTCTCTGAGGTAATTAAATCTTTCCAGAGGTTACTCTGGCTAACCAGCATAATACCTGGAGATGGAAAATCGTTCTTTTATTGTCACTGAACATCTGTCAAAAACAACTGATAAGGAGGTGGAGGAAATGAGGGATAATTGGCGCTGGAGGATTTGTGTTGTAAGTTTCAGTGACAGTGTTGGCATTACACTGGAAATCCCTTGTCAGCAAACAGATCTTCCTGCCCACACACCAATCCGTTTGTTTCCTGAGGCCCTCCTCCTCACATGGCCATGGCACTAGGCCAGTGATGGCGAACCTTTTGAGCTCAGCGTGTCAGCATTTTGAAAAACACTATAACTTAACTCTGGTGCCGTGTCACATATAGAATTTTTTTGATATGTGCAACCATAGTAAAACAAAGACATATTTTTGATATTTATTTTATACATTTAAATGCCATGTAACAAAGAAAAATCAACCAAAAGAATTAGTTCGCGTGTCACTTCTGACACGCGTGTCATAGGTTCTCCATCACTGGGTTAGGGGGTACTCTGGCTGCTAGGCAGAAGCGGTTAAGGGCAATCAGGCAGGCAGGCAGGCGAGAAGTTGGGAGCCAACAATCCCATATTGTGAGAGGGATGTCCAACTGCCGGTTTAGGTCCAATCCACAGGTTATTGGACCTAAACCGGCAGTCGGACATCCCCCGAGGGGTCCCTGATTGGAGATGGTGCATATTGGTCTGAGGGACACCCCCCCCCTGCACGAATTTCGTGCACTGTCCCTCTAGTTGGATTTTAATTATTTATATACCAGTCTTTCCCGTTAGAATGTGAGCATCTTGAATACAGACACTTTAAGTTAATTTTTCCCCTAGCATCCAGCAGTGTTTTCCAGAAAGTCCCTCAGTAAACATCCTCTTACTTGGTAGCCATTTTTAATCTGCCACAATGTCTATTGTTGTGTCAGTTTCAGTATTTTGTGTTTGTTTAAGAATTAGCCCATTTTATTTAGGTTATCTAATTTTTTTGGTGTACAGTTGTTCAAGATATTTCAATATACTCCCCTTTTTAAAATACATATTCTTCTCAATTTTTGAGAGGAAAGGAGAGGTAGAGAGAGAGAAACATCAACGAGAGAAAAATCATCTATTGGCTGCCTCTTGCACGCTTCCCACTGGGGATCGAGCCGCAACCCGGGCATATTCCTTGAATGGGAATTGAACTGGTGACTTCTTGGTTCCTGGGTCTATGCTCAATGGCTGAACCACACCTGGCTGGGTCATCTCCCCTTTTAAAATAGTTAGTGACATCCCGTCTTTAATTTCTGATTCTAGTATTTGAGGTTTGTCTCTTTTTCTTGATTAATCTAGTCTACACATTGTCAATTTTGTTCATCTTTTCAAAGCATGACAGTGTGGGTCTCTATATAGCTTCTATGGATTCATCCAAACATGGATTGAACTTTTTTGGAAAAAAAAGTTATGGTGATGGGTACTATGTAGTAGGCCTGTAATGGTTGCATCTGTACTGAATATGTACAGTTTTTTTTTCTTGTCATTATTCCATAAACAATACAATATAACAAGTATTTATGTAGCAGTCATATTATTTGAGTTATTGTATATAATTCACAGATGATTTAAGGCAGCGGTTCTCAACCTGTGGGTTGCGACCCCTTTGGGGGTTGCACGACCCTTTCACAGGGGTCGCCTAAGACCATCGGAAAACACATATATAATTACATATTGTTTTTGTGATTAATCACTATGCTTTAATTATGTTCAGTTTGTAACAATGAAAATACATCCTGCATATCAGATATTTACATTATGATTCATAACAGTAGCAAAATTACAGTTATGAAGTAGCAACAAAAATAATTTTATGGTTGGGGGTCACCACAACGTGAGAAACTGTATTAAAGGGTCGCGGCATTAGGAAGGTTGAGAACCACTGATTTAAAGTATATGGCAAGATGTGTGTAGGTTCAATGCAAATACGTCAGCATTTTATATAAGGGACTTGAGCTTTCCAGGATTTTGATATTCGCAGAGGGACAGATATTGAGGGACCACAAAAATCACTGATTTTTCTCTATTCCTTTTTTATGCCCAGTTTCATTAATTTCCTCTCTAATCTTTATTTTATTTCCTTCTCTGTGTTTTCTTTAGGTTTGTTTGCTGTTATTTTACAGTATTTTTTTTACAATTTATTTATGTATTTAATTTATTTTTGTTTGTTAATCCACACCTGAGGATATTTTTCCATTGATTTCTTTTTTTTAAGGGAGAGTGGAAGAGGTAGGGAAA
>NW_006284834.1:71552-83632 GCF_000327345.1 Myotis davidii | reverse complement strand
AGAGAAAGAGATAAACATCAACTTGAGAGAGACACTTTGATTGGTTGCCTCCTGCACTTGTCCCTACCAGGGCCTGGGTCTGGGAGAAGCCTGCAACCAAGGTACGTGTCCTTGACTGGAATTGTACCTGGGTTCCTTTAGTCCGCAGGTCGATGCTCTATCCAATGAGCCAAACCGGCTAGGGCAGAGATAATTTATTAATAGTATGATTTTATTTTTAGTAGGAGATGAACCTTAGACAATTATAATAGGGAATGGTTTGCTACCAGACTACTCTTTTTTTGAAATTTAAGAGTGATTTTAGTCAGACAACTCTTCTAGGAATAAATTAATGAATACTATCATGCTTCATAGATTAAAAAATGTGTTCGTGGAGTTGTAGGTTTTCCTGTTCTGTTTGATAATGGATTGAAGAGATAAATAATGTTTTTATTTCTTCTCTTTAAAGAGAAAATTGTTTCTGGAAATAACTCTGATATGATGGAAAACAGCAAGGAAGAGGTAAGAATAATTTGAAACATTTAAAATAATTGCTAATAACAACTAGAGTAATGTGATAGATTACATCTATTTAATTCATGCATGTGTTAAATTTACTGTTATACCCAAGTATTATTATGCTACTTCATTTTGGGTAGTTGTTCGTTTTTAGAAGGATATTTATTGATTTTGTTATTATTGTGGTTGAGCAGTATACCAAAAGTCAGACCACTGAAGGCTTGCTAACAGATAGATATTTGAACATTATTATATTGTAACAGTGGTGATCAAGGTGGTTGTTACAGGCAGAATTCCATGATTCTGAGATCTCTCAAAACTGGATAGTCAGGGTATCTTGAGCATTATTACAGGAATCTATCCTGGGGTCCTTCACATGATACCCAGGCCTACACTATGATTTTGGTATTATTTTACCTAATATAAAATATTTAATCCAATAAAATATATTTATTATACTGGCAAAGTAAGAGTAAATTTAGTATCTTAAAGCAAATTGTAGAAGGTATTCTGTGCCATAATTAGGGTAGAGAAAATGACACATTTTTATATCCTTAAAACTCCCTAACTGTTGGGATCTGATTACTTCTAGATCTTTTTTTGTCTTTGTTGACTTGGGCTAAGAACATGATACAGAAGTGTATCCTTTCCCCTCTCACTAAAAGTTTTAAAAAATATATTTTTATTCATTTCAGAGAGGAAGGGAGAGAGAGATAGAAACATCAATGATAAATCATTGATTGGCTGCCTCCTGTATGGCCTCTTCTGGGGATTGATCGGGAATCAAACCATGACCTCCTGGTTAATTCATTGAGCCATACCCGTCTAGGCTCACCACCTAAAATTTAACATTAACAATTTAGTAAAAACTCAGAAAATTATTTTAAATATAGGAAACCTGAGAGTAAATGAGAATTAGATTTTAAAGTTCCTTTTAGAAAAATATTATATATATGTGTTTGAGTGAGTGTGTGTGTGTGTGTGTGTGTGTGTGTATGTTAGAGGCCCAGTGCATGAAATTTGTGCCCTGGGTGGGGGTGGGGCTTCCCTCAGTCCAGCCTCTACAGGCCCAGTCGCCCCCAATTGCCCTCCCCTGCAGTCCTGGTCAACCCCAACTGCCTTCCCCTGCAGGCCTGTTTAGCCCCCAACTGCCCTCCCCTGCAGGCCTGGTCACCCCCATGCCCTCTCTGCCTAACTGCTCGCCTGAGGGCTCAATCACCCCCAACTGCTCTCCCCTGCCGGCCCAGTCCCCCCCAACTGCCCTCCCATGCTGGCCCAGTCCCTCCCAACTGCCCACCCCTGCAGGCCCGGTCTCCCCCAACTGCCCTCCCCTGCTGGCCTGATCACCCCCAATTGCCCTCCCCTGCCAGCCATCTTGTGAGCACCTGGGGTGGCCATTTTGACCACACGGATTCGGACATCTTGTGTGAGGGTGTGACGGTCAATTTGCATATTACAGCTTTATTATATAGGATACACACACACATTCACACACTCACTATATCACTGTATCAGAGGTCTTGGCATAGGTTACTAGTTAATTGTAGGGGTGTTTCTTTGAAAGTCTTAATCACCTCTGTATTTATTTCTCACATTTAGGGATCTAGCTCCTCAGGAAAATCCAAAACACCAGGATCATCACGATCAAAGAGGTTGGTTGATATTGCAGGGAAAAAAGTTAATTTATTTTTCAGGTTGTAGTTTTTTCTAAGAATAACTTTTTTCTAAACTTACTTGAAGTACTGTTTCAAGTAAACTATTTTATACAAACATACATTAAAATGCGCACAATAGTATAATGAATCTTTTATTTATCACGGCTTCAATAATTATTAATTCATTTTGATTTTGAATTTTTATTGAATTTTCTGGGGAGGATTTATTAGGTGCTAGTGGCCTTTATTATATTTATATCACTTATTTTACATCATATATGTGCTTTGAAAAAGGAGGAAAAGGGAGATGAAATATTGAATGCCTCATGAGGCAGTATGTTTTTTTTTAGGGTTATGCGAAATTGTCTGAGATTGGGAGTGGTAGCCATTATAGTTATGAGGAATTTATAAGGAAATCAAAGAATGGTAAAAATACTTACCTGTGTCAAATTGCCAGTGAATTGTACATAATGACTGAAACTACTTCCAAGCATACTATACTGTGTAGCATAATTCTTTTTTAAAAATATATTTTTATTGATTTCAGAGGGGAAGGGAGAGGTAGATAAAGATAGAAACATCAATGATATGAGAGAATCATTGATCTGCTGCCTCCTGCATGTCCCACATTGGGGATCGAGTCCACAACCTGGCCATGTGCTCTGACCAGGAATCAAACCCTGACCTCCTGGTTCATAGGTTGATGCTCAACCATTGAGCCACACTGGCTGGGCTGTGTAGTATAGTTCTTATTAGAAGTTTTCAATTTATTTTATTGGACTTTTGTTGTTTCTGATCAGTGGGACTGTCTCTCTTTTTTAAAACTGTCATGCTCTGAAGCATTTGGGATCATTTAAAAATTTTATTAATAGATTTTGAGAGAGAGAGTGAGAGAAAAGGAGAGAGAAGAGAGGAAGAGATAGAAACATTGATTCATTGCTTCATTGATTCATGCATTCATTGGTTGATTCTTGTATGTGTCCTTACCGGGGATTGAACTTGCAACCAAAGCCGGGGGATATCTGGACGATGCTCTAACCAGCTTACCTACCTGGACAGGATGGGGATATCTTTTAATAAACACAGCTTGATTGTTATTAACTTATTCTCTAAAGTAATGATTCTTAACTGGGAGTTTTCTTCACAATCCCTCGGTAGCTTATTTGAAAGTACATGTTCTGGTCCTACCTACTGAGTTGTAATCTTCAGTAATATGGAATAGAGATGTATGCTTCCCTAGGTGATTTTTATATGTTTTCCTGCTTAAGAGCCACTGCTCAATCTAAACCTGTTATTTATATTCTTTGGGTATTGTTCCAATTGTCAGAGGTGTCCATAATTCTATGGACGTAATTCTTTCATAGGAAACCTTCAATTGTAACAAAGTATGTAGAATCAGATGATGAAAAACCTTTGGATGAGACTGTAAATGAAGATGCTTCTAATGACAATTCAGAAAATGATATTACTATGCAAAGCTTGCCAAAAGGTAATGTGTGTTATTTTTTCATATGAATTTAAGTTGAAATGTATTTTAAAAAATCATTGTTATAAAATTGGAACTTGATTTCTGTTAACTGTGTGTAAAGGACCAACCTGGCACTTTAATAGTGATGGAAATGTATTAGTATGGTAATGATAATATGTTATTGAGGTTATTAATTTAGAATATTCAGTCAGCTTTGAAAGAACAATACTTACTTTGTCTTTTGATTGGGTTCTAGAAAAGGGATTTTAGTTTTCATTATACATGATTTTGGAAGTTGGTTTAAAATTTTAATGTAT
Source organism: Myotis davidii (assembly GCF_000327345.1). Lineage (NCBI taxonomy): Eukaryota > Metazoa > Chordata > Mammalia > Chiroptera > Vespertilionidae > Myotis > Myotis davidii. Next base: position 79,694 of record NW_006284834.1, on the reverse strand, counting down.
TAAGTTTTGGTTCAGTAAATTTTAATGTGCTTGCTTTGTAGAAAAACGTAATGAATATTCTGAAAACTTTTTAACAAAAACATTTAAAACTGAGTTTAGCTTTACTGTATTCTTAAATTTGCTAAGAGTCAATGCTAAAGTTAACTATTAAAGATAGATTTAGGTGTATTTTTTGTAATTATCCCTTTAAAAAGCCTTGTCATACATTTCTCGACTGTTGCAGTTCTAACCTTTAAACAGTTAATTGAATTGCGTCAAAACAGCCAAATGAAAATCTTGAGTTTTTCATAGTCCAAGTCTGAGAGCGGAATGATTTCCTCATAAGAGAATGACAAGGGTTTTGGTAATTTCACGGTGTTTCAGAATTAAAAGTTTGGATTATTTTTCTTTATTAAATAGTTTATGGCTCTTAGCAGATTTTTCAAATTTATTTTGACAGCAGTGTTTAGTAAATTTTGTTCTCTGTCTGTACTTATGTTTTTATGACACGTTTTTTGACTACAGAAATTTTAAAAAATGGTGGGTAGGAGGATAAGACATTGCTTGACTAAGACCAATTAGAACTTACAGTATCTGAGGAATGAAGTGAGGAAAAATGAGTAAATGAGAGAAAGAAGAAAGATAGAAGAAAAATTGATGGGCCTACCATTTACATGATTTTGCAAATAATTTATGATAAATATTATATAATGGTTTTGCTAGCCAAGGGCAGAAACTGCTAACATGGGAGTCTGAGTCCTATAGGCAGTGATTCACTTTGGCTTGCTTCATTGTCAGTGGTTGTTACTGGGTGTCTTTATGATGGCCACTGGGTGAGCTAAGAACTAGGAATTCAAATTTTTCTTTTAATGATGTTGTGGAAGAAAGTTAGTATGGGATGTTACTAACTTGACCTAAGCATAATCCTCTCCCACTAAACCAGAAATAAACTCTCCATGAAGTTAAGTTTAGGTGATTGTAATTATTGTTCATAATTATATATTGAGTGTGTACAGATACCAGATTCTTACAAAATTAACTCATTTAACCCTCAGAACAGTGCTGTAAGGTAGATATTGTTTCTATTTGTAGAGATGAAGGGACAAATTCAGAGCTCAAGGCACTTTTTCAGCTTTAAATTGAGAAGCTAGAATTTGAACCCAGGTCTGCCTGAATCCAAAGCTAGTGAATGCTCTTTCCACTCTGCTGCTTTGCTTCCATTTAGAGGAGAAACTTCAGAAAGAATCCTAATATTTTTTGTTAGTTATAAATCTTCAACTTTTTTCAAGTGCTGTGGCTTCTCTGAGTATATATGTGAAATGGTTGTTGTTGATTAAGTTTTTTGGAGGTTGTGTAAATTCACTCGTTTGTAAAAACTCAATCCTTTGTGTCTCCTTCCCCTTTTCTCAGAAATTCATTTAACTAGATTGCTATTCCTTGCGAAAATCCGCTTGCTGAATAACACGGACACATGGGTCAGGGGAACCTCCCCTGACTACCAGGTTTTACTTTCTTAATTGTTGCCATAATGCACAATTATTAAGCTCAGCAATGTAGATAAATGTGAGACTTGGACCCTTTTTCTATATCCCTGCTTTATTTTTTCTTGAGAGATTAAAGTGAAAAATTAAATGAACAACCTCTGTCTTAAATTCACATGCTTTATAGCTAAGAAAGTATAGTCTTTCTAAAATATTTCCATAGGGACTAACAATTGTTGTCATCCTACAGTTTCTTATTAGAGCACTTAAACTTAAGTATCTCAAAGAAACCTTTTGTATGGAACTCTTTAAGAATTTTGTAGGTTACTGAAACTTTGACATACTAGTTGGGAAAGGCCTCAGAATAGTTATAGCAATAATAGCAGAATTAACTTCTCACATTGCCCCCCATTATTCTCATCCAAAGCAATATAAAACATCTCTTAATAATCTTTTTCTCACTTTGTAAGTTATATAAATGTCTAATCACTGTGTTGTACAGCTGAAAATAATATAATATTGAATGTCAACTATAATTGAGAAATAAAAAGAAACCTCAAACATCTTTTTTTGTAGTTTAGAATTTGGATTATGAGAAGAATAGGGTATTTTTAAAATTTCCCATCTGGTCATTTTATTTTATAAACTCTTTATGGAATTTAGCATGGATGTTCATATAGGCACTATAAAAATCAGAATTGGGCTGAGACTTTCTGCTTTATTCACACATTTATGTTATTACTTTATAATACCTCCCTCTCCCATTTTTATGAGCAATATTCCAAAAAGTAATCTGATTGTTGACACCTGGCCCTTTTACTATTTCCCTGTTTTATTTTCACTTAAGAGGTCCTTATACAAGTATTGAAAGCTTGAAAGAAACAAAACTATGTACCAGCAATGTTGGCTTTATCTGAACTGAAGTCTTGTACTTCACGTGCACATTTAATATGTGTAATGGTTTTTTAAATGAAATCATTCTAGGTACAGTGATTGTACAACCAGAGCCAGTGCTGAATGAAGACAAAGATGATTTTAAAGGGCCTGAATTTAGAAGCAGAAGTAAAATGAAAACTGAAAATCTCAAAAAACGCGGAGGTAAATACAAATGAAAATGAAAACATGAATTTAAATTGCTGTTTATGACCATATTGGAAAATCTGATGTGCTTACTAAAAATACCTCCACTTTTCTGCCCATTGTTTATTAAAAGCACTACTTAAAAATAACTTCTGATTCTCTCTGAGCTCTGAAGCAGAAAAGGTTAATACCATTTATCAAAACACCTTTGCCTTCAGTGGCTATTAAGTTATCTCCAGAAGATTAGTATTTCCTTCTTGCACATGTTAGTTCTGTATTGCCTATATGTCAGAATACTATGTGTTCCCTCAATCCGAACTAATTTTAGATTTGGACAAAATCTTGCCTGTGGCCTTCATGTAACTTTATACATATCTAAAACATTGTTTCACAGAGTGATGAACATTTGCATTAGTGTTACCTGGGGTGCTTTTTAAAAATTCAAGTCCCTTGACTCCATTCCCAACAAATTAGAATTTCTAGGGATGATGTCAGAAATTTGTCCCAGTTTCTTCTTACGTACATTAAAGTTGGAGAGCTATTGATCTAAGGATAGCAGTGCAGGTTGAGTAGAAAAGATAAGGGAGCTACATTTCTCTGAGTCGTCTCTTCCTTTGTCTGTCTACTCTCACTTATACACACAATTATATTGGCTTATCATCTGTAGAAAGTTAGCATAAGAAGAATTCATTTAGAAATTCATGACAATGGAGTATGTATCCCATTGTTTGTGATTTTTAAATAGTGTCTATATGTATTTTGGGGGCATGTTAACAGAGCCAGAATCCATGACTATAAAAGGAACCAATCTCTATAAGATAGAACATGACACTAAACTTCTGAGTAGAAGTGTAATGGATGTGTGTCTGCTTAATATTTACCCTGTTCATTGTGAAATTATAGCATGGTTCTTATATTGGTGAAATTTTTTGTAGATTTTTATTTCAGTGCTGTATGATTATCTTGATAGGACTAGTAAAACATATCAGTATTTATAAAATTTATGATCAGTTTTCAGGTTAAATAATTTATTAGTTGTGAAAGGAAATCAAGGAAATGTTTAGTTTTTTTGTCCACAATGGGGAGTTCTATGTCTTTCAAATATAAGAAAGATTTATTGAGTATCTAGTTTATAGAAGGGTAATTACTATTGTAGCAACAAAACTCGCCGAAACTAAATAGTATTCTAAAAACAAGAGAAATGGCAAGTAGAAAATGATAGTAAGGACCAGTAGCAAGAGTTTATTTTTTTCTGATCATGGGTCCTCTAGACAGGACACATAATTAAGTGTACTACATTGTATTAAAATTAATACCTAAATGGTGTCTTCTGGGGAGGGACTCTGGAGCAGCCAGTGTTTGAAATATGGATAAGGAGATTAAAAAAGAACCGAAGTTTTTGGGGAGGGTGTTCCTAGTGCCACTTTGATATGCTGCTGGTATTTGATCTGAGCTGATAAGTTTCTGGAACATTTTATTGAGTGTTCTGTATAAGAATGTTTACATTGTGCTTAAGGAAATACCTATTTTATAGCCATATTGTAGGACTTAAATCTTTTATGTTTGTTTTTGTCTGAATAATTTCATATATCTTTAAGCTGTCATAAATCACACAGAAAATTTAACTATGTTCACTTATATATACTTGTATGAGTAAACTAGTGATCTGAAGTACTGGGTTGCTAGTTAATATTCAGACTTCCAAGGAAAGTTAGCTCAAAAATTGAAGCCTAACTTAGGAAACTGTCAAGAATGTAAACTATATATAAAATATTCTTTTTTAAAAAATATATATTTTATTGATTTTGTACAGAGAGGAAAGGAGAGAGATAGAGAGCTAGAAGCATCGATGAGAGAGAAACATCAATCAGCTGCCTTCTGCACACCCTCCACTGGGGATGTGCCCGCAACTGAGGTACATGCCCTTGACTGGAATCGAACCTGGGACCCTTCAGTCCACAGGCCGACGCTCTATCCACTGAGCCAAACCAGCTAGGGCTATAAAATATTCTTATATTGATTTGAAATAAAGTTAAACACAAAGATATAGCTATTTTGACCATTTTAGGAGCCACTGTTGTTTAAGTACCATAGTCTCTTTTGACATCCTTTTCCTAGTTTAACTATTTGAAAATATACTTTATATCTGATTTTCTATATTTCTCAATAATTTTGTTTCCTCTTTAAAATTATTAAAATATATTGAGTTAAAAAAACACAATGCTTCCTTTTTATGTATATACTGTATTATAATCATTAAGATTTTATATCTAAAAATAAAAATTTAAAACACATATAGAAACAAGTACGTAAATCAAAGGAATATTTCAGTGTTTTACAGTATTTGCTTAGCTGAAATATTGGTTCAGTCTTACTCTCATCAATTTCCCTTTCCTACCACCCTTCAGGTAATGATTATCTTGAAGTTTGTATGCATGCGTGTGTGTGTGTGTGTGTGTGTGTGTGTGTGTGTGTGTGTGTGTGATTTCCATGCATGTTTTATGTTTTTTCTGTACATATATTCATAAAGCATTTATTTTTCTTTTAAACATATACAAAATAGTATGTTGTATATATACTTTTGCAACATTTTCCATTCAGCATTGTTTTTGAAATGTATCCATGCCACTAAGTGTATATCTAGTTGTTTTATTTTTTACTGCTTTGTAGAATTCTGTTGTATTAGTAAACAACTATTTCCCAAATGTGACGTTATTTCCAGTTTTTTCCTAATTTCCTAATTAGTACTGCAGTGACTATCCTCTATATGATTCCTTGTGCACATTTGGGAGAAATTCTTCAATGTATCACCTAGTTTTATTTAATTCTTGAGTGTTCTATGTGCAAAAAGCACATAGAAGATGCTTAATAAATATTATCTAACATTGAGTGAATATTCATACTCTGGCTTTTATTCATCTTGTTTATCTGAAAGTAATTATTTTAAATGAAAAAGCACACTGTATATTTATTTATGTTAAAACATAAAATATATGAATACTCAAGATCAAACACTAATGCAGAACAATATGACCTAAAATATAATGTTAGCAGCTTATGTAGTAATTCAAATTCTCTATATTTTCTGGAAAGTATGGTGGTACCCTTATACCTTCGATAAACTTTTGTAACCTCTGCAAAATAAAAATATTTGTGATAATATTTGGGCCCATAAGTGATTTGGACCTTAAAAGTAAGAAAACAAAATAAGAAATTAATAGGTGAAAAATGTTATGTTGTTTTTATCTTTTATTTAGGGATAGACAGTTTGTATTTTTTGTTTTAGTTGTCTCTCTTTTACTTGTGAATGCAGACATTTTATTGGCTTGTTTTGAATCATAATCTACCTCCTTACTTTGATCAAGATCTTGGTTGCAAATCAGAATCATTGCTAAAACTTAAAAATTTTTTTAGGGGATTTCCATTTAGTAGTTTAGGGGTTGGGGATGACTATCTGATTTTTAAAAGGATTCACCAGATGATTCTAATGTTCAGCTCAGATTGCGAAGCACTGTCTTAAGCAGCACGAGGGATGAGAGTGAGGCAGTAGAGGTTTCCTCTTATGATTTGTTCCTTAGGTTACCTTCAATCTGTTTTTCTGCAAATACCAATGGGGCTGTTCCTTCCTTCCTTCAACCATTCTGCGCTTTTGCTGCCAAGATAGGTGTACCTACAAGTCTTATTTGGAAATAGTCAGTGCAGCTATGGAGTAGACAGTGGAATAAACACAAAAATAAGGCAGCTTAATGGGAATTGTGCATAATATTGAAGTAAATCTTGGGAACAAATTGGTAATATAATATTATCAGGTTTTCACATACTATATTGAAAATAACTGTGTAGATAAATCTATTTTGAGAATAAAACCTATATGGCATACCTAACTTTAGTATAGGGTTGAAAAAGAATCTGTTCTATATATATCACTCGGTTCTTGATTCTTCAAGATCTGAATTTATTTGAAAATTAATAACAAAATGAAGAGTTCTTCACCCCTGTTTTTAGAACTTCTTTTATGGAGTCTCATGTTATATTGAGTTGTGAGAAATAGGGTTTGCATTTGTAAAGGGAAACAAGTTAGAATTTGTATCTCTGAGATTTGCTAAGATTGTCATATTTTCAGTAAGTTAATAAAATTATTAACCTTTGTACTTATGTCCAAATGTCATTTTCCCAAGGATTATGATATATTTCATTTCCAATACGAAAGGTGCAAAATTATGACCAATGTAAATATCTTTTTGTATGTATGTGTATGTGTTAATAACAGCCACTCATTTCTTCTAGAAGATGGGCTTCATGGGATTGTGAGCTGCACAGCTTGTGGACAACAGGTCAATCATTTTCAAAAAGATTCCATTTATAGACATCCTTCCCTCCAAGTACTTATTTGTAAGGTATGTAATGATCTGTTGATAATTCATTCCACAAATAATTGAATGCTTACCATGTGTCAGCACAGTGTTAGAACTTTGGTCCACAGTGCTGAAGAAGAGGGCTAATATTGTAAGTGGGGAAGACTGCCCAATTAGTGCCATGATAGGGGAGATATTGGGAACACACAGGAAGCCTGTGTAATTTGGATTTAGGTGGGTGGGGGGCTTTATAATGAACACTAGAGACCCGGTGCCCAAAAATTTATGCACTCGGGGAGGAGGGCCCTCAGCCTGGCCTGTGCCCTCTCGCAGCCTGGGAGCCCTCAGGGGATATCCACTTGCCAGTGGGGAGCAGGCCTAAGCTGCAGTCGGACATCCTGAGCGCTGCTGAGGAGGCAGGAGAGGCTCCTGCCATCACTAATGTGCTGGAAGCCGTCAGCCTGGCTTGTGGCTGAGCAGAGCTTCCCCTGTGGGAGCACACTGACCACCAGGGGGCAGCTCCTGCATTCAGCGTCTGCCCCCTAGTGGTCAGTGTGTGTCATAATGACCAGTCATTCCCAGTGGTTCTGCTTTTAGGGTCAATTTGCATATTTCCCTTTTATTATATAGGATGATATAAAATAGAATCTGAAATATAAATAGGAATTAGCCTGATGAAGTGGGATTGGTTCAGCTTATTCCAGGCAGAGGCAAGATGGTGTTCAAAGACTGGTAAGTAAGGGAGAGTGTAGTGTGTTATAAAATCTGAAGAGTGTATTTATATGCATATGTATGTTTTATAACCTTTTTTTCATGGATAAACATTAGTTTTTAAAATTTCCTTTCAATTTCAAAAAATGCACACTTACATAATTGAGATCAGACTGAATATATAATTTTATATCTATTAAATTATAAACATTTTCTTTTTTATTGAATTTATAGGGGTTACATAATAAAATTAGCTAGGCTTCAAGTATACAATTTTATAATATACTAGAGGCCCTGTGCATGAAATTTGTGCATGAGTAGGGTCCCTAGGCCTGGGCTGCAATCAGGGCCTATGGGGCCTTCTGGCTGACAGCAGGGGCCTTCCTTCATTCTGCACCGATTCCATAGCGAGCGATCGGACTCCTAGTTGAACTCCCGTGGGGGCAATTTGCATATTAGGCTTTCATATATATAGATCATCTGTAAATTGTATAGTGTGCTCACCACCCAAAGTGAAGTCTCCTGCCATCATCATT
>NW_006284834.1:64479-69526 GCF_000327345.1 Myotis davidii | reverse complement strand
CTTGGGTGGAGCGGGTGGGTCGCACGGGATCAACAGAGCGGGTGGAGGGAGCAGTTATGGCTGCTCTCAGTCCCGTCCCCAGAAGCTCTGCCTCTCAGAGTCCCAGCAATTGCTGCAAACCTCAGAGAGAAAGGTGCCCTCGCGTTGCAACCGATGCCAGACAGTCCCGCTTCTCCTGTTTGAGTCTGGGTCCCTAGAGACTCGCCCAGAACTGGAGCTCAGAGCCTGAGCCTCCCTCCCGATTGAAAACGACAACCGCGCCCTCAGCCACCAGTCCGCTCCGCGTGCAACTCCGCACCTTTGTATTTTCCGCACTGCGCCTCCTCTGAGTCCCAGTATGCTATTCTCTTTCCTTCTAGTTGAAGAATTTCCCCTAAGCCAGCTTTCCTGTGGTTCTGGGTGATGTCCTTTCCGTCTTTTAGTTGTATTTTTGAAGTGGTTGTTCGAGGTAGCAAACTCCGGTGTTTACCTATGCCGCCATCTTGGTTCTCTCCGTGTTTTGGTTTCTTTAGATATATTCCCAGAAGTGGAATCACTGGGTTGTAAGACAGTTCCATTTATAATTTTTTGAGGAAACCATACTGTTTTCCACAGTGGCTTCACTAGTCTACATTCCTACCAACAGTGCACAAGGGTTCTCTTTTCCTCACATCCTTGCCAACACTTGTCGTTTGTTGATTTATTGATGACTAGAGACTCGATGCACAAAGTTTATTCAAGTGTAGGCCTTCCTTCCCTTGGTTGCTGACACCAGCTTTCCTTTGGCACCGGACTCAGGCTTCCCTCTGGCCATTGGTAGGGAAATGGCACTTGGGCTTCCCTCCGGCCGCCGGCACCTGGGACCTGGGCTTCCCTTGCAGGCGGAGTCCCTGCCCACACATTGCAGACTGCCGGTTGGTGGCCTGGGCCTCCCTCTTTGGGGCGATCGTGGAGCCTTCCCCATTAATCACCCCACTGGCCGGGGGCTTGGGCCTCCCTCTGTGGGATGATCATGGGGCGATGGCCGGGCCCCTGACCAATCGCATAGCACCCTCCTTGGCTGGCCTGGTGCCAGATGGTTGTCCAGATCGTCATTCTGCTGTTCGCTGTTTGGTCAGTTTGCATATTACACTTTTATTATATAGGATAACCATTCTGACAGGTGTGAGGTGATATCTCATTGTGGTTTTACTTTCTGTTTCTCTAATGAGTACTGACATTGCCCATCTTTTCATCTCTCTATTGGGCATCTGTATGTCCTCTTTAGAGAAGTGTTTATTCAGGTCTTTTGCCCATTTTAAAAATGGGATTATTTGTTTTGTGGTGTTGAGTTCTTCATAAATTTTGAATATTTACCCCTTACCAGATGTATCATTGGCAAATATGTACTTCCATTTAGTGGGTTGTCTTTTTTTCTTAAATTCTTTATTGTTGAAAGTATTACATATGTCTTCTTTTTCCCCATTGACCTCTCCCAGCCTGCCCCGGTCCCCCAGCACAGGCCTTCACCCCCCTATTGTCTATGTCCATTGATTATGCTTATATGCATGCATACAAGTCCTTTGGTTGATCTCTTATCCTCCCTACCTCCTCACCTGTCTTCCCTCTGAGGTTTGATGGTCTGTTTGATGCTTCTATGTCTCTGGATATATTTTTGTTCATCAGTTTATGTTGTTCATTATATGCCACAAATGAGTGAAATCATGTGATACTTATCTTTCTATGACTGGCTTTTTTCGCTTAGCATAATGCTCTCCAGGTCCATCCATTCTATTGCAAATGGTAAGACTTCTTTTTTTTTTTTTTACAGTAGGGTAGAATTCCATTGTGTAATGGGCCACAGTTTTTTAATCCATTCATCTGCTGTTGGGCACTTAGACTGTTTCCAAATCCTAGCTATTGTAAACTATGCTGCTGTGAACATAGGGGTGCATATATCCTTTCTGATTGATGTTTCTTATTTCTTAGGATATAGTCCTAGAAGTGGGATCACTGGGTCAAATGGGAGTTCCATTTTTAATTTTTTGAAGAAACTTCATACTGTTTTCGACAATGGCTGAACCAATCGGCAATCCCAGCAGCAGTGTATGAGGGTTCCTTTTTCTTCACATCCTCGCCAGTACTTGTTGTTTGTTGATGATAGCCATTCTGACAAGTGTGAGGCAGTATCTCATTGTTTTTTTGATTTGCATCTTTCGGATGATTCGTGACTTTGAAAATTTTTCATATGCCTCTTGGCCTTCTGTATGTCCACTTTTGAGAAGTGTCTATATAGGTCCTTTGCTATTTTTTGATTGGATTGTTTATCTTCCTTTTGTTAAGTTGTATGAGTTCCCGATAAATTTGGAGATTAAACCCTTATCAGATGTAACATTAGCAAATATGTCTCCTATGCAGTGGACTGTCTTGTTCATGATTTTTTGCTATGCAGAAGCTTTTTATTTTGATGTAGTCTCATTTGTTTATTTTCTCCTTAGTTTCCATTCTTTTTAGTTTTTCGATGGTTTCCTGTGTTTTGCAAAAACTTTTTAGTTTGATATAATCCGTGGGTGCAGGATCAGCCTGTTCCACGCCTCCACACTTCCTACCAGTTTCAGTGTGCTTTCTTCTTTATTTCTTTAGTTGTAGGACTTCCATTCATCCAGCTTTCTAGAGGTTCTGGATGATGGTTGTTCTGTATTTTAGTTGTAATTTTGATGTGGTTGTGGGAGGCAGCGAGTACAGGCGTTTGCCTATGCTGCCATCTTGGTTCTTCAATCAGTATCTTTAATTTTTTTTTTTAAATATATTTTATTGATTTTTCACAGAGAGGAAGAGAGAGAGATAGAGAGTTAGAAACATCGATGAGAGAGAAACATCGATCAGCCGCCTCCTGCACACTCCCTACTGGGGATGTGCCCGCAACCCATGTACATGCCCTTGACCGGAATCGAACCTGGGACCCTTCAGTCCGCAGGCTGATGCTCTATCCACTGAGCCAAACCGGTTTCGGCAGTATCTTTAATTTTTTGGATACAGGTGTTTTACTTCCTTGGCTAAATTTATTTCTTGGTACCATATTTTTTTATGGGATTGTTTTCTTACGTTGCCTTTTCGGTAGTTCATTATGGTATATAAAATTGCACTCATTTCTGATTATTTTGTATCCTGAATTCATTTCTCAGTTTTAGTCATTTTTTGGTTGAGTCTTTAGTGTTTTCTGTATACAGTATCATGTCATCTACAAATAATGGCAGTTTTACTTCCTCCTTTCCAATTTGGATGCCTTTCATCTCTTCTTGTCCAATTGGTGTAGCTACGACTTCCAGTACTATGTTGAATAAGAGTGGTGAAAGAGGACATTCCTGTCTTGTTCCTGATTTTAAGGGAAATTCTTTTATTTTTTGCTTATTGAGTATGATCTTGGCCGTGGGGTTGTCATATATGGCCTTTATTATTTTGAGGTATGTTCCCTTTATTCCCACTTTGCTGAGAGTTTTTATTATAAGTGGGTGCTGGATTTTTTCAAATCCTTTTTCTGCGTTTATTGATATGATGATGTGATTTTTGTTTTGCAATCTCTTTATGTGATGGATCATGTTCATTGTTTTGCAAATATTGTACCAGTCTTGCATCCCTGGAATAAATTCCACTTGATGATGGCATATGATCTTCTTAATGTATTGTTGGATCTAGTTTGCTAATATTTCGTTGAGTATTTTTATATCTATTTTTTTCAGGTATCTTTCCCTCTTATGTAATCTAAATTCCCAAATCTATTGTCTTTGTGGAGATAATGGAAATAAAAATGTTTAATATGTGTTAAAAATACTGTTAACAGTTTATGTACACTTTTTAAAATTAATAATGCTTTGGAGTTTATTTTATAGATGTATAATATCAAGGTTATGGTTTCCCCAATACATATCAACTGCTAAGATTAATCCTGTGTTTGTTTTGCAATAAAATGTCTCCTTGAAATGCGGGGTCAGACCAAACTTTCCTCAGAGTTCTAGTTTTAGATAGTTTCTCTTATGCATTTTTGATAGAGACCTACTTAAATGCAGTAAATTTTTCTCTTTAGCAATTTGTGTCCTTCCTTTACTTGAATTAAGTTCAGCCAGGATCCTATGTAGGGGTCATGGGTAACCTTTAGTTTTAAATTCTGACAGGTGAAATTCAAGTTGCTGGATTTGTAATGTGCATTCCAGTTCTCTTTTCTTATATATCTTACTGATTTTTTCCCCCAAGGACCCGTCTGTTGAGGTTAGCCCATTTCAGTAACAAACAGTTTTTACCAATGGATGTGGAACCTTCCCTTTATCCAGACCCAGTAAAAGGAATTTAGTGTCAATCAGACTTGGATTTGAAAGCTAGTTTTGTCTTTTACTAGTGTAGCGGTATGCCTTTAGCAGATTTATTCACATAACAGTGGAACCTTAGTTTTTACTCTCAAATGAGGCATAATACCTCTGACCCTGCATGGTAGGTATTTTTAGAATTAAATATAGCAGTATTTTAATGTAGTATAATGTTGCTAAGCTGCACACATAGTAGCTGTTTATATAGATGGTGAGTGTTAAATTTATTAAGTACCAAGATCATCTAATACATTTTTCTGTGATAGATTTTATTTTATTATTTTTTTTTAATTTTATTTTTTATTACAAAGGGTATTACATATGTGTCCATTTTTTCCCCTCGCCCTAGACAGTCCCCTAGCCTCCCCTATTCCCCAGTGTCTTATGTCCATTGGTTATGCTTATATGCATGCATACAAGTCCTTTGGTTGATAGATTTTATTTTTTTATTTTATCCCCCAACCCTCCCTGGCCTTCCTCTTACCATTTGCAACGGCGTGGATGGAACTGGAGAGCATTATGCTAAGTGAAATCAGCCAGTCAATGAAAGAAAAATACCACATTATCTCACTCATTCATGGATAATAGAGACCATTATAAACTTTTGAACGATAATAGATACAGTGGCAGAGCTGCCTCAAACAGAGTGTCAAACTGCAGCGGGAAGGCTGGGGAGGGTTGGGGGGCAGGAGGTAGGGGGGTAAGAGATCAACCAAAGGACTTGTATG
>NW_006284834.1:54325-63010 GCF_000327345.1 Myotis davidii | reverse complement strand
CAGAGGCTTCCCGGAACCGGAGTTCAGAGCCGTCGGGAGCTTGTGACTCCCTCCGGATTCAAAAAGGCCGCCGCGTCCTCGGGTGCCAGCCCCTTTCCGCGCGCGCGAGCCCCGTACCTCTGCGCTTCTCTTCTGCAGCTTCTCTGGGTCTCAGTGTGCCTTTCCTTCCTTCTAGTTGTAGAATTTACAGTCAGCCAGGCTTCCTGTGGTTCTGGATGAAGTCCGTATTGTTTCTCTGAGGTATTAATCAATTGTTGTGCGCGGCATTAATTTCCCGGTGTTTATCTCTGCCGCCATCTTAGTTTCTCCAGATTTTATTTTTTAAATCAAAATTTTTTTGGTTACATTGGTTAATAAAATTATATAGGTTTCAAGTATACAATTCTGTGATACATAATCTGTATATTGCATTATGTGCCCACCACCCAAAGTCAAATCTTATTCTATAACTGTATATTTGAACCCTTTACCTTTTATTACCCTACTTACCTTACCATTATACATTGTCTGTGTCTGAGTTTCATTTTTATATCCCACATATGAGTGAAATCACGTGGTTCTGTACTTTTGTCTGACTTATTTTGCTCAACATGATATTCTCAAGAGTCATCCATGTTTTCGCAAATGGCAGTATTTCATCTTATAGTATCCCATTGTATATATGTATGGCATCTTTTTTTAAAGATATATTTTTATTGATTTCAGAGAGTAAGGGAGAGTGAGAGAGAGATAGAAACATCAGTGATGAGAGAGAATCATTGATTGGCTGCCTCTTGCATGTCCCACACTGGGGATTGAGCCCGCAACCTGGGCATGTGCCCTGACCAGGAATTCAACCGTGACCTCATGGTTCATAGGTTGATGCTCAACTACTCAGCCATGCCAGTCATGCACGACATGTTTTTTATTCATTCTATTAATTCTACAAATCAAATTGCAAATCAGAAGAGCAAACCACAGCTTTATTGAGATACCACCTCACATGTGTTAGAATGGCTATTATAAAAATTACTAATAGTAAGTTTTGGAGAGGCTATGGATGAAAAGGAAATCTCATTCACTGCTGGTGGGAACGTAAACTGATACAGCCACTATGGAAAACAGTATGGAGGTCCCTCAAAAATTAAGAAAAATTTAGTTATCATATGACTCAGCAACTCTTCTGGGAATCTGCAGGAGAAATTTTACATTTTTTCACAAGGATTTATGCACCCCTATGTTCATTGCAGCTTTAGCATTATTCATGGTGGCCAAGACATGGAAACAACCAAAGTATCTCTCAACATCTAGTATATTTTTTTCTCTTTGTCCACACTGTAAGTCTGTTATCCTATATAATAAAAGCCTAATATGCAAATCCACCGAACAGTAAAACAGCTGGTGGAACAACTGGCAGAACAGCCGGTCACTATGACGCACACTGACCACCAGGGGGCATATGCTCAACGCAGGAGCTGCCCCCAGCCCGCAGGCCCCAGGCTAACCAAGGTGGGTGCCAGCGGGGGCTCCCCCGATCGCCTCGCAGGTCGCCCCGCAGAGAGAGGCGACCAGCAGCAGCGACAGGGGGTGGGGCCAGCAAGCGGGCGACACCAGGCTGGCCAAGGCAGGTGCCAGCCGGAGCCCCCCAATTGCCCTGCTGGTCACCCCACAGGTAGGCCCTGATCGCTGGCCAGGCCTAGGGACCCTACCCATGCACAAATTTCCTGCACTGGGCTTCTAGTATTTATATAATTTGCCTCTTTTATCTGGAGTATTGCCAGAGTGGAGGAAAGACTCAGGCATATATCTGTTGCAGTGTTTCATTGTTATTGCTGTTGCTTTAACAGGGAATTCTTGTTTAAACAAGTCAACTAAGGGACAATGACATTAGATCATCTATTGTACAACTGTTCCAGTTAAGAGGAGGAAGCAAGGCATGACAGGCAGGCCCACTGAAGCCAACTTTACACATTACAAATTCCTTTGGCTGTACCTGTGCTTTTCTCCAGCTCCAGAGTAGGGCTCCACATAGCACTTCAACCAACTTCCCCAGATTGCCAAATGTTAAGGGATAAAGAAACAAATGCCATAAGCATATAGCTAAGAGAAACAGCAGCCTTTCCTCAGTGTCTGTGCTGGTGCCTTTATGGAATAGAGCAAACTGATCCAGCAGGAAGAAAGCCCCCTGCTTAGCCTTGACATTTAATACATTTTAATGTAGATCTTAAGTAGCTAGTCATAAGAGTTCAGAAATTTGCTTTAGTAAAATATTTTATAAACATTTATAGAAGGGATAGTGTGCTTGATGACATGGACATCTATTTGAAAGAATTGTTTTCTTGAGCTCTTCCTATGTCTGGAAAGTATTAGTGTTGAGTAGTTTAGTGTTGTTGTTGTTGTTTTTGATTGTCTATAATAAACACACACATACACACATATTCCCTTTACTTATTAATGACTTAAGAATAAAGTTTTTTCCCCTTTATGTATGTTACCAATTTTGAATAAATTTTTCTCTTTTTTTAAATAGAATTGCTTTAAATATTACATGAGTGATGATATTAGCCGTGACTCAGATGGAATGGATGAACAATGTAGGTAGGTAATATATCAAGATTAACTAAAATTCAGTGTTGTTTACTCTTTTGGAAGGGGGAATTCTTACATAATCTGTTACTAGATCCATTTTTTGTATTATTTTTATTGATGTGTTTAATGGACGATTGTTCTATTCCAGAAAGCCTTAGGTTTAAACAATTGCTTTACTATTAAAATTACTGTCAGGAAAATTTAAATGGTTTTATTTATTTTTAAAATATATTTTTATTGATTTCAGATAGGGAGGGAGAAGGGGAAGAGACAGAAACTTTAATGCTGAGAGATAATCATTGAACAGCTGTCTCCCGCATGCCCCCCATCAGGGATTAAGCCTGAAACCTGGTCATGTGCCCTCACCAGGAATCAAATGGTGACCTCCTGGTTCACAGGTCGATGCTCAATCACTGAACCACACCAGCTGGGCTTAAATTGTTTTAATAATATAAAATGAGTTTCATTTGGGAGTAATATTTTAATTTTTAATAATTTCAGATGGTGTGCAGAAGGTGGAAACCTGATTTGTTGTGATTTTTGCCATAATGCCTTCTGTAAGAAATGTATTCTGCGTAACCTTGGCCGAAAAGAGCTGTCTACCATAATGGATGAAAACAATCAATGGTATTGCTACATTTGTCACCCGGAGCCTTTGTTGGACTTGGTTACTGCATGTAACAGCGTATTTGAAAATTTAGAACAGTTGTTGCAACAAAATAAGAAGAAGATAAAAGTTGACAATGAAAAGAATAATAAAGTATGTGACCATACGCCCAGATTTTCTCCAAAGAAAAATAGTTCAAATTGTAATGGACAAGAAAAGAAATTAGGTGATTCATGTTCTGGTTCTGTAACCTATTCTTATTCAGCACTAATTGTGCCCAAAGAGATGATTAAGAAGGCAAAAAAATTGATTGAGACCACAGCCAACATGAACTCTAGTTACGTTAAGTTTTTGAAGCAGTCAACAGATAATTTAGAAATTGATTCTGCTACAAAGTTACGTCAGCTTAAGGCCTTTAAATCTGTGTTGGCTGATATCAGGAAAGCTCATCTGGCATTAGAAGAAAATTTGAATACAGAGATTCGAGGTTTGGATGCTGTAAACAAAGAGAAAAATACCAAAGAGCATAAAGTTATAGATGCTAAGTGTGAAACAAAAGCACGAAAAGGAGAAAAACCCTGTGCTTTGGAAAGGAAGGATATTTCAAAATCAGAAGCCAAACTGTCAAAAAAGCAAGTAGACAATGAGCACATGGATCAGAGTACTCCAGTAGCGGAACAAAGAGCAAATAAAAGTACCAGTGGTGAACATGAGAAATCTGATAAAAAAGAAGAACCTCAGTATGAACCTGCTAACACTTCTGAAGACTTAGATATGGATATTGTATCTGTTCCTTCCTCAGTTCCAGAAGACATTTTTGAAAATCTTGAGACTGCTATGGAAGTTCAGAGTTCAGCTGATCACCAGGGAGATGGCAGCAGTAGCACTGAGCAAGAACTAGAGAGTTCTTCTGTAAAATTAAATATTACTTCAAAAGACAACAGAGGAGGTATTAAATCAAAAACTACAGCTAAAGTAACAAAAGAATTATTTGTTAAACTTACCCCTGTTTCCCTTTCTAATTCCCCAGTTAAAGGTGCTGATTGTCAGGAAGTTCTACAAGATAAAGATGGCTATAAAAGTTCTGGTCTGAGCCCCAAGCCAGAGAACTGTGGACTTGGACAGGAAAAAAACGATGATGCACTTTTGCTTGAATGTGAAGTTTTATTACCTTCAGAAGAATCTGATCTTCGAAGATCCCCACGTGTAAAGACTACACCCTTGAGGCGACAGCCAGAAACCAACCCTGCGATTTCTAATTCCGATGAAGAAATTAGTGAAACAGTTAAGAATAAACAAAAACTGTCAGGTCCAATGAGAAAAAAAGATAAGGAGAATTCTTCTGACAGTGTTACAGATAATCCTAAAACTAATAAATTGTCTAAACTTAGGCAGACAGAGATTATGGGTCAAAATTCAGATTCTGATGAAATGCTAACAATCCTCAAAGAGGTATCCAGAGTGAATCATAGTTCTTCAGATACTGACATTAATGACACTCATATAAATCATGAGAAGACCTTGTATGATTTAAAGTCTCAAACAGGGAAAGATGATAAAGGAAAAAGAAAACGAAAAAGTTCTACTTCTGGCTCAGATTTTGATATTAAAAAAGGCAAATCTTCTAAAAGGTCTATAATTTCTAAAAAGAAACGGGAAAATCAGTCTGAATCTTCCAATTATGACTCAGAATTAGAAAAAGAGATAAAGAGCATGAGTAAAATTGGAGCTGCTAGAACATCCAAAAACAGAGTTCCAAATAAAAAAGATTATGATTCTTCG
Source organism: Myotis davidii (assembly GCF_000327345.1). Classification (NCBI taxonomy): domain Eukaryota; kingdom Metazoa; phylum Chordata; class Mammalia; order Chiroptera; family Vespertilionidae; genus Myotis; species Myotis davidii. The sequence goes on along the minus strand of NW_006284834.1, from coordinate 58,053 downwards.
GAAGATGAAAAACATAGTAAAAAAGAAATGAATAATCAAGGGCAGCAAAGTTTGAAGGCTGCACAAGAAGGGTCATCTGATGATGCTGAAAGGAAACAAGAGAGAGAGAGTTTTTCTTCAGCAGAAGGCACAATTGATAATGACAAAACCATCTTGGAATTGAAAGGTAGACTCTCTAAGAAGCAGCAGCCAGGTGTTTCCTCTGATAAGCCTTCTTCTGGGAAAGAGGAGAGTTGTAGTTCTCCAGAGGACAAAAAGGTTGCTGAAACTAAAACAAAGTGTAAGCTCCTGAAAACTAAAACCTGTAAGAAAGTCCAGGGTAGCTTATCTGATATTGCTCAGAAGTTCTCAAAGACAGAGCACAGTGATGACTCTTCTGAAGATGATAAAAAGGTGAGCAAAAAGGGGACTGAAGAAAAAGAAAAGAAAACTACAGACTTGAAGAAAAAAGTAATTAAGGTGGAACAACAGTATGAATCATCATCTGATGGCACTGAGATATTACCTGAGGGAGAAGAAATTTGTCATTTTTCTGAAGGAATAAAACAAAATAAGAATGACACAACTGATGGGGAAAGGAAAAGTAAAAAAATAAAAGGTAAAACTTCTAAAAAGAAGGATGAATTATCTGTTAGTGCTGAGAAGTTAATAGGGAAAAGAGATAGTTGTGGTTCTTCAGAAGAAAAAAGGTGTAGGAATGCAGGATTCAGAAGAGATAAGAAAAGGTGCAATTTGTCTGAAAAGAGAGCAAGGAAGAGACAAGATTTTTCATCATCTGATACTGAGAAATATTCCATGAAAGAAAGTCATGATTCTTCTGATAAGAAATTGAAAAGAATAGAATTGAGGGAAAGACGAAATTTAAATTCAAAGAGAAATCCCAAGGAAGTACAAAATGGCTCATCATCTTCAGATGCTGAGGAAAGTTCTGAAGATAATAAAAAGTTGAAGAAGCAAAGAACTTCCATTAAAAAGAAGACAGGCAATGTCAAGGAGAAAATGAGAAACTCCCTCAGAACAAGCACTAAAAGGAAGCAAGCTGAAATTATTTCCTCATCTTCTTCTGATATAGGAGATGATGCTCAGAATTCTGTAGGCGAGGGCAGCAGTGATGAGCAGAAAATTATGCCTGTGACTGAAAATTTAGTCCTGTCTTCACATGCTGGATTTTGTCAATCTTCAGGTATGCAAAGATAAATTCAAAAATGTGTAATTTGTACTTCCTCTTGAATAACTACATTATTTAACTTTTCTTGAAGCCAATCAAATGCAAGGTTACTGTTTAGGAAAATATAATTGAAAAATTCTTTACAGATTTACTAGAAAGCCTTTCTCCTTTTATTTTTATGCCATCATTGGAAGGTATTTTAAACAAAGTTTTTTTGGTAAATAACAAAATTTTTTTATCAATGTTTAATGATTTTTCTCTGAAGTAATTAGCAGTCATTTATTAAGGAAAATCAGACTGGCACCAGTAGTTCAGTAGGTATTTATTAATGTGATCGGTAACTGTCTTACCATGCATAGGATTTTTTTAAATTAGCCAGAGTAACTTTGTGTCCTATGCAATTTTCTGAAAAAATTAAATTTACTTCATTGAAACTCTTTGCAGATGCTTACCAGTTATTTTCTAATGACATGAACAAATGTTTCTGTCTTTAATACTAACAAGCTAAAGGAAGAAAGAAATCCAAAAAGTAGATGGATTTCCCTACCCTTATGAGATAGTGCACTAGGACTATTAGGGTTTCGGTCAACTGGTCAATGATACTTCACCTCCCCCCAATAATACTTATAAAAATAATTTTCATTATCTTATATTTTTGTTTTCTTTTTTCCCATCACCATTTAACCCCACTATATGCTTTTCCACCTCAGCCCCTCCTTCCCCCCCTCTAATCTTATAAATTTTATAAAGTAGATTTTACTTAAAACTGTGTTCTCAACATAGGTTGAATGTTTCAAGTTTCCTTTCATTCTTTTTTTTTAAAATACATTTTATTGATTTTTTAAAGAGGAAGGGAGAGGGATAGAGAGTTAGAAACATCGATGAGAGAGAAGCATCGATCAGCTGCCTCCTGCACACCCCCTACTGGGGATGTGCCCGCAACCCAGGTACATGCCCTTGGCCTCTTCAGTCCCCAGGCTGACGCTCTATCCAGTGAGCCAAACCAGCCAGGGCTCCTTTCATTCTTTATGCTAGGATTTTCCCTTTATCCCATTTAGATTTTAGTGGAATTTACTTGAATCTTGTTTTATAATAAAACTTTAAATTCCTTTTATGGAGTGCTTATCTAATAAGTTGATTTGAAAACCAAGTGTGATATGCACAGTATACTCAGTTTAATGCTCTGCTGTATTACATGCTTAGATGGAACTCTGCCTGTATGGCTATTGTAACTACAGGTCCTCACTTTTTGAAATTCTTTGGCCTAATGTGTTTCAGAATTTTCAACTGTTTGTGTTTCAGAAAGGTAATATAGAGTAACTGACATATATAGGGTGTCCCAAAAAATGTATACACACTTTGAATAATTATAAATGCAGTGTTTATTAAAATAGATTTCATTTTCAAAATTGACCTATTATCTGTTAAAAGTGTGTATACATTTTGGGGGGACATGCTGTACTATAGCTCCATTAGGGCCTGAGGCAACACATTATCAAACATTTTAGTATTTATGCACCAAAGCATAAGAACACTAATACTTAGAAGAATAAACAGTTCAAATTAGGTTTTGCTGCCAAATGAACTTTGGCACTACCTTATATAGCTTCTGAGTTTGAGAGCTTTTTGGATTTCAGAATTATGTATAAGAGATTGTGGATTTGCATTCAAAACACAATCTCAGAATGGAGCATTATTTACAATAGTCAAGATCTGGAAGCAGCCCAAGTGCCCATCAGTAGATGAGTGGATAAAAAAAGCTGTGGTACATTTACAAAATGGAATGCTCTCAGCGGTAAAAAAAAGGAGGAAATCTTACTCTTTGTGATAGCATGGATTGACCTAGAGAGTGTTAGACAAAGTGAAATAAGCCAGTCAGAGAAGATAAGTACCATATGATTTCACATATATTTGGAATCTAATGAATGAATTAAAATTAACAAACAAAATAGAAACAGATTCATAGATACAGAAGACAGAGAAGGGGTTTGGGGGCTGGGTGAAAAAGTGAAGGGATTAAGCAAAAAAAAAAAAAACACCCCAAAAAACCTTGTAGACACAGGCAACAACAGCATGGTGATTATCAGAGGGAATGGGGGATCAGGGGCAGGTAGAAGAGGATAAAAGGGGATTACATGGTGATGGCAGGAGACTTCACTTTGGGTGGTGAGCATATACTACAGTATACAGACTATGTATTGTAGAATAGTATCCCTGAAACCTATATAATTTTATCAACTAATGTCACCTTAATAAATTCAATCAAAATTGGAAACAAAATACAATCTCATAGTTACTTTGTCAAATCAATGTATGTTTGTTTTTGTCTCAGTTTTTTATTTTTACACCAGATAGATTATATAAATATTCAAAGTTAGCATTGATTGACAATATTTTAGGCAAATATGTTATTTTGCAACCATCACTTTGTTGTTCAAATTGGAGTACTCCATTTTTTTCTACAGTTTTTTGTTCTCTCTCTTTTTAAAAAAATCTTTATTGTTCAGATTATTACAGCTGTTCCTCATTTTTTCCCCCATTTGACCCCTTTTATCCTGCC